>NC_057719.1:56459868-56485379 GCF_004010195.1 Chiloscyllium plagiosum
ACGCCCCTCCCCCAAGTCCCCCCTCCCTATCTTTTATCTTAGCCTGCTGGACACACTTTCCTCATTCCTGAAGAAGGGCTCATGCCCAAAACGTCGATTCTCCTGCTCCTTGGATGCTGCTTGACCTGCTGCACTTTTTCCAGCAACACATTTTCAGCAAGCATAATAGTAGGACAACATGAAGTACAGAGAATCAGAGGGATCTTGGTGTGCATGTCCAACGATCTTTCCAGGCAGTAGAACAGGTAGATGGGGCAGTTTAGAAGGTATACGAGATATTTGCCTTTACCAGTCAAGGCACTGAATGCAAGAGCAAGGAAATTATGATGACCTGTATGTATCATTAGTTAAGTCACACCTGGAGTACTGTGCAGTGCTCTGTTCATTTCACTATAGGAAGAATGTGACTGCAATAGGGAGTGTGCAAAGGAGATTCACCAAGATGTTGCCTGGGTTGGAGTGTTTCAGCTATGACGAGAAACTAGATGTGCTGGGGTTGTTTTCCTTGGAGCAGAAAAAGCTGAAGGGGTGGGCGGCAAAGACCTGATCGGATTGTACAAAGTTATTAGCAGAATACATTGCGTAGAAGAAGACGTTAGAACTAGGGCCACAACAAGGAGCAGCAGGTACTTTTTTTTTCATCCAGAAAGTCACCCCTTAAAAGGGTGACAGAGGCAGGAACAATCAAGCGATTTAAAGTGTGTTTGAAATACTATTTGAAATATCATCTTATTCAGGCCTAGAGGGAAATGGGATGACAGTAGATATATGTTTGATCACCTATGCGGACACGATAGGCTGAAGGGTTTCTTTCCATGTTGTAAATTTAACACTTTATCTGAACATGCAGCTCCCCGAAAGGAACTCCGAATCTACTTGACAGAACTTACTGGAAATATTCAACAGTATTCCTGGAGACAGACACAGAGCTAACATTTCGGATCTGTGGACTTGGGCACGAACTCACGTTTCTGGGAGGCCACAACAGCCAAGCTATCCTTTAGCGTCCGTTTCCAGTCGCGAGACGGTGCCTCGGAATCGACCGCAGCAACCGCCATCCTGGCTCCAGCACTTCCTTCCCGATTCTCTGACCCCTGACCCTATCACCCCGACCAATCCACGTCCTTGTGCTGTCACGAGGAGGGCGGAGCCTGGTGAAGGGGGTCGATTGAGGAGTGGGCGCGTGGCCTGACGGTTTGTGGCTTGAGCAACGTTTTCAGGTTTTTGTATGGCCTTCAAGACGATACATTTGGACGCTAATTAGCCCCGAAGGGCAACTGGTTGGGAGAGCACCATTTCCTTTTATATTGAAGCCATGTTGCAGAACGGAAGTGCCCCTTAGTCTGAGATTGCAGTGAGTAGCCCTTTGCCTTTACTGCTCATCATGTTGGTTCAGCCTCTCGGCAGCTTGGCACCCCATTTGCAGCGGGTCCTCTGCTCTCCCCGGGCACACCAAGCTGTGTGGAGGCTCTTCCCATATTGTGGTGTCCCGCAGCTACACACTTCAAAGAATTTAATGTCGTCTGAGTTCAAACAGAGTGATGCGAACCAGAGGAAAACATCAAAAGCTCAACTAGAAAGAATTCCCCGTGCTGACATCGGCTCTTCGTTTTCTGTATTTACAGCTGGGGCAGCCAGAAAAAGAGCAGAGTCCGCAAAAAGCCAAATGGGCGTCGAATTGGCTGAGACCTCAACAGTGACAAAAGTTGGAAAGTCGTTAGTTCCACTGAAGCCTTTAAATGTAGATGATTGGAAGAAATTGAAAACGGAATCGCCCAATAAAACTCGTTTTGAAGTAAGCATGATGGAAAAACTGCTGTCTGTTCGTGCTGATATTGATGTGGCTAAATCGCTTTTAGTTTTTGTTACAATGGAAAATGGTACTGTTGAGTATGAACTCCTTCTGAAGTATTTGGCACTGTGTGTCCAACAGCAGCATCTGACTGAGATACTTGATTTATATGGCATGATGAAAGCTAGATTCAAAATATTAGACATTGGAGCTTACAGCCTCTTCATCAGTGGTTTTAGCAAGACAGATCGTTGGAGGGAGGCTGTGATGTTTTTAGATTCAATTAAAAAAATGGTTACACCATCACCAAGAAATTATGGGGATATTGTTATTTCTGCACTCCAGCATAAAGAAGTAGAAACTGCATGGATGTTGTTTAAAGAAATGGAAAACAAAAACTTAAAACCAACTGAGAACACATTGCAAACATTTTTTGATTATGGCAAGTCATTCTGTGATGATCAATATGAAAATAAGGTTATGTATATCCTCTTCTACCTGAGAGATAATCAGATATACCCCGGCAAAGGTTTAATGCAAAGTATCCATTCATGGTTTGAAAGGTAAATATTTATTTACTATGTGTGCCATTTGATAAATTTTGATTTATGTTTTAACACAATGCTATGAGTTACCCATCTAGGTTACATTTTTCTCGCCAACACTTATGGTTGTGAGGTAATTAGGACCAGTGTTTGCTTATTTATAGGATCCATCGTGTGCCATGTGTTGCATTTTATATTGGTTTCCTGGATTTCATGTCTTAAATGTTATTTTTGACAATTGGATCATATGAGGAGAAAGTGAGGTCTGCAGATGCTGGAGATCAAAGTTGAAACTTTATTGCTGGAACAGCACAGCAGGTCAGGCAGCATCCAGGGAACAGGAGATTCGACGTTTCGGGCACAGGCCCTTCTTCAGGAATGAGCAGAGAGTGTTCAGCAGGAGAAGATAAAAGGTAGGGAGGAGGGACTTGGAGGAGGGGAGTTGGAAATGTCTTCTTCTTGACCTCTCCGCCTCCACGGGGTTGTGGGACTATGAGGTTGGAGGCGGTGGATGGGAGGTCCCCTGGGGTGATGAGTTTTTTCATCCCCCCTCCCCCCACCTTGTCTCAGCCGGGTCCCTCCCGCCCGGCACCGCCTTCCTGTCCTGCAGTCTTCTTCTTGTCCTCTCCGCCTCCATCCTACTCCGACCTATCACCCTCACCTTGACCTCTTTCCACCTATCACATTTCCAACGCCCCTCCTCCAAGTCCCTCCTCCCTACCTTTTATCTTCTCCTGCTGAACACTCTCTGCTCATTCCTGAAGAAGGGCCTGTGCCCGAAACGTCGAATCTCCTGTTCCCTGGATGCTGCCTGACCTGCTGTGCCGTTCCAGCAATAAAGTTTCAAATTGGATCATATGGAATATCTTCACAATTAATTGTTACTGTTGCCTTTTTGTAAGAAGAGGTGTCTGTTGTATCTTTTAGCTTACCAACCCATTTCAAAATTAGATCAACAACTGTGGTTATGAAAAGAAACTCTATCAACCTGTTTGTCTCCAGAGGCCTGTATACTAAACTACCCACAAGACCCTAACATTGTGATTATGCATATTTATTCCATCTGTGTGATAGTGGCACACGAATGTGATCATTGAATCTGAGGTGGAGCTCGAGCCTAAATCGGTTTGTAACACCATCTAGCATTGCAATTATATATTGGTACTGAAAAGTTGTTATTCTCATTGATTCATTCCATTAATTGGTTTGTTTGATTTATTGTGAAAAACCTTTTTTTTTGTGGGATGTTTGGCACTTAACTAATTATTTATACTAATCAATCCTAAAACATCAAAATAAAATGTTGAAGCTCCATCAACATTGCTCAATTGGTGTCTGATGAAATGGGCTCCATTTAAAAATCACTGCCTATTCGTTACTGCAAGTCCCCAATCTCAATAGTATTGTATCTGAATGCTTTCATATCAATTACCATAAAATGGCTTGACACAATTACATTGCTTGAAATGTGACTATTTGGTTGGCTACAAAGTGTAAGATATGTGCATCAGAGAATATCGCAGAGAGATACCAATTTCAACTACATCGATAATCGGTATATCAACTTTGTTTGTATTGCAATGATCACTGGCATTTAAGCAAATATTAGGATAGCGCGAGCAAAATCTTTCTTGAGATGGCTATTTCACAATAAAAATCATTTTAAATTTAATATTTTTTTTAATATTGCTGTTAATATTTGTTACATCTTGATTTCAGCATCCCAGGCAAACAATGGGAAGGGCATGAAACGACTATATTGCACAGGTATGTTTTTGTATTTGAAAATATTCAAAATATTCTTTTACCTTCTCAACTGTTTTAAATTAAACGTCTCAAGTATGTGCTGCTTATTCTTGTGAAATTTTGTTTTAAAAAAATACAATTAAAAGAAAATTCCCAATATTTATGTAGTCTCAACTTTTTTTTTATTCCTGATCTAATACGAGTTATGATCTCAGCTGAGGTGAACTTGGATATTGTCATAATAACAAGATTGGTATTCTTATGTGGACCTAGGGAACTTTACCTATACAGGGTGTACAGCTAGAAAGATTAAAAAGGAAATAACAACAATAGACAACATACCCATTCTCAGCAAGCAAGTCATCTCCTGCAGTCGCCTTTTGTTTTTACCATTCCAGTGATTTTCTTTTTCCAAACCAAAAGGTTAAAAACAAACTGCAATACTGGTCTTGGTGTGTTTGTGGCTCGATAATGCTAGTATGTGAACTAATGTTTCATGAAGATCACAGTTTGGGAAAGCCACCACATGCCCTAAATAGCAGATAATGAGCAGGAAATAATTCCCACTCTCACTTACTCATTCACTCACACTCTGGATGCAACTGGCTAGCCACTGTCATGTTCACTGTAGCATAGGAGGTTGAGGGGTGACCTTTATAGAGATGCTTAAAATCATGAGGGGCATTGAAATAACTGCATAGAGGCTGATATCCCATCACCAAGTCACCCTTTATTAACTTGTGCACAATACACTGGCTGTAGCCAGCCAGCTCGGAGTTAGTCGCCTCAATTGAGGAGACCTAAATCTCTTGGTTATATCTCTCGTGTGCAGGTGCAACATACAGTGAAAAACACCAAGTGAAAATAACTTTATTAAAATTCGACCACCAGAAAAGAAACCCATGTGACTAATGAACCAGTGACAAACAAAGTCCACAACGAGTTAAGCTTACATGTGAAGAGGGGAGGCTACAGACTAAATCAAAATAGAATTGGAGGGGGAAATAAACTTCATTCCCTGAGTAACCCACCTCTCCAAGTGTATTGGTAGACACTAGTGTGCTCCGTCTCCAGGGACACCCAGACCTGAACATGTCTGTGGTAGACAGGAAGGTGGTCGGCCATAACAACCCACCATTTTCCCCCCCCCCTCCCCTCCCAAAATCCCTTCTCCATGGGCTGCTGCCCTGGACATGTTAATGGCCAGCCTGGCCAGACCTCGGAGCAGACCCACGAGTAGATCCTGTGACCTGCCCTCTCCCCTCTGTAGCAGGTGATCTCTTGGTTATATTTTTTTCCTTTTTTCTTTTTGTGTTTTTGCACGCAGTGAAGAAACGACAGTGCAGAAAATGTTACTCGTGTTCTGACACCAGGAAGAGAAAGCACCCAAGTGGCCAGTGACAAGTAGTGCTCTTTAGCGGCAATGTCCATATGATCGGAAAAGTAAAGGGAAGGGTAGGGATTAAATCAAAATAGAATCAGAGGGGGAAATAAAACACTTCACACCTCGCGGTGCCCACCTCTCCATGAAGACCTCTAGGGTATTGATAGACACCACGTGCTCCTTCTCCAGGGACACTTTGGCCCAAACCTAACCACAGAATAGGGGCAGGCAATCGGCCATAACGACTCCCTCCATGGCCCGCTGCCTGGACCTGTTTATGGCCAGGCCTAGGAGCAGACCCACCAGGAGATCCGCTGACCTGCCCTCTCCCTTCTGCACTGGGTGATCTCTTGGGGTTTTTTTTTAGGAGATTCTAATCTCCTTGTTGTGGTTCTGTTCGCCGAGCTGGAAGTTTTTGTTGCAAACGTTTCGTCCCCTGGCTAGGCGACATCATCAGTGCTTGGGAGCCTCCTGCGAAGCGCTTCTTTGATGTTTCCTCCGGTGTTTATAGTGGTCTGTCCCTGCCGCTTCCGGTTGTCAGTTTCAGCTGTCCGCTGTAGTGGCCGGTATATTGGGTCCAGGTCGATGTGTTTGTTGGAGTTTCAATGAGTACGGTAAGTTCATTCAAATGGATTCCACGTACATCTTTGTTTAAGGAAAATCCCAGTGGATGTGTGCTTGAAACTGTTTGTGATAACTAAATCAAAGAAGGTACATCTTTATTTTAGAAATACTCAGGCTTTCTAACATCACTTCCACCTGCATTTATAACTTTTTTTTCGTTCATGGCTATTTGCCTTTCTTTTACCCTCCCACCTATCCACAAAGTTTAAGATGGTGACGATCTCCTTCACACTTTGTGACACTTTTGATATGCATTCTGCCAAGTACTGCAAGCTCAGGACCAGGGGCGCCCCAATAGGAATCTCGATTATCTGAACAGGATGGGCGGGCACCATTTTGTTCGGATAATTGATTATTCGGTTAATTGATTAAATGACTTTCCTCTGGGGCTTGGAGTTTTCTGTTGTGGTTCTGTTCGCCGAGCTTGAAGTTTTTGTTGCAAACGTTTCGTCCCCTGACTAGGCGACATATCAGTGCTTGGGAGCCTCCTTCGAAGCGCTTCTTTGGTGTTTCCTCCGGTGTTTATAGTGGTCTGTCCCTGCCGCTTCCGGTTGTCAGTTTCAGCTGTCCTCTTTAGTGGTTGGTATATTGGGTCCAGGTCGATGTGTTTGTTGATGGAGTTTGTGGATGAATGCCATGCCTCTAGGAATTCCCTGGCTGTTCTCTGTCTGGCTTGCCCTATGATA
This sequence comes from Chiloscyllium plagiosum, assembly GCF_004010195.1. NCBI lineage: Eukaryota > Metazoa > Chordata > Chondrichthyes > Orectolobiformes > Hemiscylliidae > Chiloscyllium > Chiloscyllium plagiosum. Next base: position 56,466,646 of record NC_057719.1, read on the forward strand.
GTAGTGTTGTCCCAGTCGTATTCATGTTGCTTGTTGTCTGCGTGTGTGTGAATTTGACTGGGACAACACTACTATCATAGGGCAAGCCAGACAGAGAACAGCCAGGGAATTCCTAGAGGCATGGCATTCATCCACAAACTCCATCAACAAACACATCGACCTGGACCCAATATACCAACCACTACAGCGGACAGCTGAAACTGACAACCGGAAGCGGCAGGGACAGACCACTATAAACACCGGAGGAAACATCAAAGAAGCGCTTCGCAGGAGGCTCCCAAGCACTGATGATGTCGCCTAGCCAGGGGACGAAACGTTTGCAACAAAAACTTCCAGCTCGGCGAACAGAACCACAACAATGAGCACCCGAGCTACAAATCTTCGCACAAACTTTGAATTCTAATCTCCTTTTTATTCTTAAATTCTATTTTTTTTCTCCACACTACCACTAACAGCGGTAGTGCTTATTTTTCCCCAGCACCCATGTTGCGTGTAGGTATAAGACACAGTGCATAAAACTTTTCATATTCCACCAGCAGGAAGAAAGAAAACACCCAAGTGGCCAGTGACAAGCAGTGCCCTTCTCAACAAGGGCAATGCTGGGTGATCAAAAATGTGGAGGGGTGGGGGTGCAGGGATTACAGCAAAATAGAGTTGGAGGGGGAAATAAAACACTTCACCGTGCAGTGCCTACCTTTACCTGAAAATCTCAAAGTTGTTGGTAGATGCCGTGTGCTCCTTCTCCAGGGATAACTGGGCCCACACATAACTGTGGAATAGGGGTAGGCAATCAGCCATAACAATCTTCTCCACTGCCCACTGCCTGGACCTGTTTATGGCCAGCCTGCCCAGGCCGAGGACCAGACCCACGAGAAGATCCTCTGACCTGCCCTCTCCACTCCAAACCGGGTGATCACTTTGGTTATCTATTGTTGACCATAACAAATGACAAATAAACAGTTAACATGAACAGCCATATACAAGAAACAGCAATATACAGGGGAAACAGGTGGCAAAGCCTGACCACCCAAACCCCACCATACAACCAGTTCACAGTGAAAGGAGGGTAAGCTTGAGTCCCACCTTACATTATCAAGAAGGAAACAATGATCACAATCACATACAGACAGTCCGATAAACCGAACAATAAAACCATACATCTATCATAGACACCGTACATCTATCATAGGCAACTCAGCAACCCCCTGTCCTTCCCACCTTCAGGCTGATCTCTTGGGTTTTTTTTATTTTATTAACCAGTACAAATTACAACCAAACCATGAACAGCAGTTTAGAAGAAACAGCAATTTATAGGGGAAAGGGGTGGCAAAGCCGGACCCCAAACCCCACTGTACGACAAGTTCACAGGGACAAGAGGACGAACCTTGAGTCCCACCTTATTTAAAAAGGAAACCATAAATGCAATCACACAGACAATCCGAGAAACCAGTGCATATATTCATAGACACCCCTGGCAACCCTGCCTTCTAACCAACCCCCCCCCAAAAAAAAACCTTCAGGCGGATCTCTTGGGTTTTTTTTTCTTTTTTTAATATTTTGTTAAATGGGTACAAGTTACAAACAAGCAATTCACATTAACAGCCGTATATAGGAAACCGGAGAAAGTGAGGACTGCAAATGTTGGAGATCAGAATCAAGAGTGTGGTGCTGCCACAGTAGGTCAGGCAGCATCCAAAGAGCAGGAGTTTCGATGTTTCGGGCGTAAGCCCTTCATCAGGAATGAGGGTGGAGTGGATAGATGGGAAAGGTGATGGACAGGTCGAGAGGGTGGTGCCAAGTTGGAAGCTTGGGACTGGGATAATGTGGGGGCAAGGGGAAATGAGGAATGAGGTGAAATCGACATTGATCCCTTGTGGTTCCAGGGTCCCAAAGCAACACGCATTGTGACCTTGAACATTTCTTCCATTGCCTCTGGGCTCACGTTTTCAATCAAGACTCCTGCCCACCCACCAAGGACCCCTTCTCCCACCTCCAACACACCCCATCCATCTAGGGCCACTTCCTTGAGCACTCTGGAATGTAGATTATCAGCCTTCAATCCCATCAATTTCTTCAAAACCATTTCTCGACTCACATGGATTTGCTTCAGTTCCTGCCTCTCAGTAAACCCTGTGATCCCCATAATTTCTAATATGTTATTCATAATTTTGCTTTGTAAAAGCAAAGAATGAATTGAATTTATCAGCCATTTCTTTGTTCCCCATTATAAATTCCCCATTTCCATTTGTAAGGGATGTCATTAGTTTTCATCAATCTTTTTCTCTATAGAAATGTTGAAAATCAGGTTTATTTCTTTCCTGCAAGCTCGCTCTCGTACTCTCTTTTTCCCTTTTTAATCAATCCTGTGGTCCTCTTTTGCTTAATTCTAACTTATTCTCAATCCTCAGATATAATTTTTTTCTTGCTAATTTGTATGCCACTTTTTTTGCTGCTAATAATCTCTCATCGTCAGCTTCCCTCAAAATCCATGGTTTGACTACTGTCCTCTTTGCAGCCTTGCCCGAGAAAGGAATAAAAAAAGTCCTCATTCACCCATTCACTCTTAGTATTTGCTATTGCCCATCCACTGTCATTCATTTCTGTATCATTTCCCAGTCCATCATAGCCAACTCATGCCTTATACCATTTTAAGATTCAGGACCCTAGTCTCAGAATCAACTATCTTACTGTCAGTTTTGATGAAGAATTCTATTGCATTATGGCCACTCAACCCAAGGAGTCCCTTGACACCTACATTACCAATTATTCCTTTCTCCTTGCATGATACTCCATCCAAGATGGCTTGTTCTCTAGCTGATTCCTCAATGTATTGGTCCAAAAAAATCTCATACATTTCAGGAATTCCTCCTCTACAGTATTTGATTTTAATTTGAAAATAGATTAAACAAGTCACCCATAATTAGAGATTTTCCTTTACTGTATGCATCAGTGATTTTCTGTTTAGTGGCATTCCCAATATCGCCAGTACAGTTTGGTCTATATCCTACTCCATAAATTACTTATTTTGCTCCTTAAAATTTCTCAGCTCTGTTCACACAAATTCTATATTGACTGAGCTAATATCTTTCTTCAACATTATGTTCATATCCTCTTTAAACAGTAATGCAATTCCACTGCCTTTTTTCCCTTTTTGTCTGTGTTTCATAAATAGTAAATATCGCTGTTGTTCAGTTCCCATTCCTGGTCACTTTATGGCCGTGTTGAATTGAATTGGCTTTATTGTCACATACTTAAATGATTAAAGTGAAAAGTTTACAAGTCACTATTTACAGATTCTTGAGTACAAATTGTTAGGAAAAAAATTAGAAAAATAAAGAAATAAAAAGTCCAGTATTACAGATCTTCAAAGGCACAATATCATAGTAATAAATTTAAAAAGTTTAGAAATAAAAAAGCTCAGAAAAACAATTCTTCTATTATAATATAATAAATAAAATTTTAAGAAGAGAGAATTTAAGACAGAGTCCACTTAAACCATTTCACGGCTGTGGGTTTGAGGACCCACCCCTCCTGTTGAAATCCTGGCTGGACTCACCACAATGCTGAAGCAAATGCCGCATAGAGTCACAATCTGACTGAAGCCTCCATATGGAGACCCATGCTGACGATGACAAAAACAGCCACCAAAGCTGCTGAAAGGATGTCCAGGCCAATGGTGCCATGAGTCCCAGACCAATCATGCCACCGCAAGGATGATGCAGAAGCCCGACGAAAGTCTAAGCCATTGGAACCCCAGGCCCAGTCACGAGGAACAGCTGGATCCAAACCACATTCTCCACTGCAGCAGCCTCCTAGAACCTCCTTCCTTAACAAAAGCCGCCAAACGAAGGCGAGTTAAACTTCGGGGGATGGGGGAGGGAAAGAAAATTACAAAGTGGGGGGAAAAAAATGGAGAATATAGTAGGCCAGGAGCCTGAATACTTCCTACTCCCATTTCCTACACAGTGTTTCCATAATCCTGACTGTCATACCTGTTTTTATTTATTTGTGTAATTAGTTCATCCATTTCATGTTGAATGCTCCATGTGTCCAGGTGCAAAACCTTAAAACTTGTCTTTTTAACATTATTTGACGCATTCCCTTCATTTTCATTGTGTCTTGTTTGATCCTGGCTTTTGATTTCTTTACTGATCACATTTCTTCTGTCTTTTTGTTCTTGTTCTTGATTTCCCTTTTTTTTGACTCCTTGCATTTGTTCCCATTTCCCTGCCAGTTTAGCTTGAACCCTCCCCAACCACTTTAGCAAATACTCACCCAGGGCATAAGTCCTGATCCCACCCAGGTGTAACCTGTCCAGTTTGTACTTGTCTTACCTCCCCCACAACTGTTCTCTGTAGACGAAAGGACATTAACAAGAGCACGTAATTTTAAAGTGAAAGACGAGGAAAATGTTGTTCACCCAGAGAACGGTGGGGATTTGGAATATACTGCCTGAAAGGTAAATGAGGTGTGAAACCTCAACTGTTTCAAAAGTAGTTGGATGAGCACTTGAAATGTAATAACATTCAAGGCTGTGGGCCTAGTGCAGGAAGTTGGGACTGGTGTGGTTGAAGTACACTTGGCAGTGCAAACTGCCAAAGGGTCTCTTCCAGACTGTAGGCTTCTGTGGTATGATTTCAATGTGGCAAAGACTCACCAAAATTGAAGCAAACTTCTTGTTTTGAGAGAGCCCATAGTCAGAGAGAGTTGTTCTCTCTTTAGTGACTTTATTAATTACATTGTCAAAAAGTATGGCAAAACATCACACGAAATGAAAAGCTTTGAAATGTCGACTCTCCTGCTCCTTGGATGTTGCCTGACCTTGCCAGACTTTTTGACTCTGATCTCCAGCATTTGCAGTCCTCACTTTCTCCTTATTAATTACATGGCCAATCCATCTCCATTTAAGTGAATCAACATTGTAGGCGTGTTAGGTAAAAACAATGACTGCAGATGCTGGAAACAGATTCTGGATTATGGTGCTGGAAAAGCACAGCAGTTCAGGTAGCATCTGAGGAGCAGTAAAATCGACGTTTCGTGCAAAAGCCCTTCATCAGGAATACAGGCAGAGAGCCTGAAGGGTGGAGAGATAAATGAGAGGAGGGTGGGGGTGGGGAGAAAGTAGCATAGAGTACAATAGGTGAGTGGGGAAGTGGATGAAGGTGGTAGGTCAGGGAGGAGGGCCTCCTTCTTTAGAGACCGCAATTTCCCTTCCCACGTGGTTAAAGATGCCTTCCAACGCATCTCGTCCACCTCAGACCCCATCCCTCCAACCGTAACAAGGACAGAACGCCCCTGGTGCTCACCTTCCACCCTACCAACTGTCGCATAAACCAAATCATCTGACGACATTTTCGCCACCTCCAAACGGACCCCACCACCAGGGATATATTTCCCTCTCCACTCCTTTCTGCCTTCCATAAAGACCGTTTCCTCTCTGACTACCTGGTCAGGTCCACGCCCCCCCACCCCCCCGTCCCCGCCCCCCCTACAACCCATCCTTCCGTCCTGGCACCTTCCCCTGTCGCCGCAGCAATTGCAAAACTTGCGCCCACACCTCCTCCCTCATCTCCATCCAAGGCCCTAAAGAAGCCTTCCACATCCATCAAAGTTTTACCTGCACATCCACCAATGTCAATTATTGTATCCGTTGCTCCTGATGTGGTCTCCTCTACATTGGGGAGACTGGGCGCCTCCTAGCAGAGCGCTTTAGGGAACATCTCCGGGACACCAGCACCAATCAACCACACCACCCTGTGGCCCAACATTTCAACTCCCCCTCCCATTCTGCCGAGGACATGGAGGTCCTGGGCCCCCTTCACCGCCAGTCCCTCACCACCCGACGCCTGGATGTATCCGTTGCTCCCGACGTGGTCTCCTCTACACTGGGGAGACTGGACGCCTCCTAGCAGAGCGCTTTAGGGAACATCTCTGGGACACCCGCACCAATCAACCACACCGTCCTATGGCCCAACATTTCAAATCCCCCTCCCACTCTGCCACCCCCTCACCACTGCTCCCTCACCACCCGACGCCTGGAGGAAGAACGCCTCATCTTCTGCCCCGGAACACCTCAACCCCAGGGCATCAATGTGGACTTCAACAGTTTCCTCATTTCCCCTTCCCCCACCTCACCCCAGTCCCAAACTTCTAGCTCAGCACTGTCCCCATGACTTGTCCTACCTGCCTATCTTCTTTTCCACCTATCCACTCCACCCTCCTCCCTGACCTACATCACCTCCCCCACTCACCTACTCTATGCTACTTTCTCCCCACCCGCACCCTCCTCTCATTTATCTCTTCACCCTGTATTCCTGATTGAAGGGCTTTTGCCCGAAACTTCGATTTTACTGCTCCTCGCGTGCTGCCTGAACTGCTGTGCTTTTCCAGCACCACTAATCCAGAATGTAGGAGTGTTTCAAATGGATGTTTTTTTATGACGCAGTAATCCATTGAGGCAACTGTGGTGCCATCATCAAAGCAAATCAAAAAACTCGGCAAGATGGCAGCGATTCTGTAAAATTGCTGTGGACAGCTCTGCCTAACAGCGAAGGCATACTGGTGTTTTTTGCCATCCCTGGCCAACTTATGTTGTGGAATTATTAGTTTAAAACCTTATAGAACACACACATTTGTTAATATTTGGGAGTGGGAAGGATGCCAAAGGTGTGGGCCTTGCAAGACAATATCGATGAACTTGAAAATCGCGGTCGGAGGATAAATCTCCGGATTGTCGAGCTCCCTGAAGGTGAGCAGCCAGTCAGCTTCTTTGAAAGCTGGCTGCTGAAGTTTTTGGGTCTTCACATCGAGTCCAGCTGGCTGCAGGTTGAAAAGGCTTATTGGGTTACAGTGCACAGGTCAGGGCCGGTGCAGAGCCCCACACTTCCATTCATATAAGGACAAGCAAAAGGTGATAAAAGCTTCTAGATTACTTGGAAATGGTCCGCAGGCACTGCTGTACAAAGGGCCAAAAATCCTGTTTTTCCAGAATTTCTCGGCTGATTTAATTCGAAAGAGGAAATCCTTCGATGAAGATAAAAAGACGCTGAGGAACCTGGGCATCCAGTGCTCCCTGAGGTACCCCGCAGTGCTCCATTTCAGGACTCAGTTTATACGTTTGACTCAGCGGATAAAGCTAAAAATGTTGGAGACACTTTAAAATAGATGGACTGCTGAAGAATACGGTTAATGTTTGTTCTCTTTTCCTTCTTTCCTCATGTTTTCCCTTCCTTTTTTTATTCCTTTCTTTCTCCCTAACAATTTCTTTTTTGGAAAGGGGGAAAAAAACTTGAATAAGTTCCTTTTTTTTAAATAACTGGATTTTCTGATGGGAATTTTTGTGGATGTTCTTTGTTGTCTCCCCTTTTTGGTTTGCTCCGTTTCTCTTTTAATCATAAGTAGGGGTGACATTAAGCCAGGGATGGGTGGAGTGCTCATCCTGACTTTGTCTTTTTTCTGTTGATATAAGGATCTTCTCCTTGTTTTTATTTCTGGCCGAAGGCTGGGGCGCAGTCCAGGTTTGAAGGAGCTGTGAAGGAGGGGATGGGTAGGGTGAGTGCCCCCTATGGGCAGAGGGAAGAGCCTTCCATTCAAGGTTTTATAGTTGGTTTTCTTTGTAGTTTTTTTGGTAGTAATAGTTGTTTTATAATTATGATAGAGTAGTTTTTGTATATATAATTCTTCTACTCCTGAGTCTTTATTTACTTTTGCTCGGCGCTTTATAAGCAGGGTTCTCCCTCCCAGGGGTTCAAGGGTCTCTGAAAGGGGATACAGCTAAGTGTCTTGGTAAATTATGCACCTGGAGCATCAAGGGAAGTCATTTACCTGTTAAAAGGAAAAAAGTGCTTTCTAGCCTTAACAGGGAAAGGTTGATATCGCTTTGTTGCAGGAAATCCATCTTGATGATGGGGAACACCTGAAATTACAACAGGGGGATTATGACTGGGTATTCTTTTCATCCTTTACTACTAAAAGTAGGGAAGTGGCAGTACTTACCCAGAAAAATCTTCCGTTCACATTATTAGAGCAGGTGCAAAATGACCAGGGACGGTGTGTGATACTTAAAGCCCTGATACATGGGGAGGAATATATCTACTGTCCTCCGGCACATCCCCTCAAATTTTTGATTAGTGCCTTCTCTAAGCTGTGTGCTTTTCGAACACAGCACAATTTTTAAGGGGGGGAGCGGATTTTAATTGTCTTTTGGATCCAACAGTGGACAGGTTGCCTTGTGGGCCCCCAACTATTTATTCGCGGGCCAAGCAGGTGGCTGACTTATGCGAGGAGTTAGGGTTGGTGGATATTTGGAGATGTCTTCACCCTACCGGCAGGGACTTCACCTTTTTTTTCAAACCCACATAAATGTCACACAAGGATAAAGGCCAAGAATGAGGGGCTAGGTTTGCAACACTAGCATTTGGACCCTTTTCTCCTTAATATTTCCAAATTTTTGGAATACGTTTTGAAGGAGTTTCAGGAATTCCTGACTATCAACTCAGGCCGGCTAGTAGTCCATCTATGCTATGGGAGACCGCTAAGGCCTTTGTTACAGGATTAGCTATTTACTATTCGGCTAGCTGGAAAGAACAGAAGAAGGAGCAGCAGTGTCTACTTGATATGTGGTTGAAAGCCGCCGAGGCGGCACATTTTGCGCGGCCTCCGGTGACTAAGCTACAGCAGATCACGGCCCTCCAGGCTGCCTTGAATTCAATACTGACACAAACCGCAAAGAAAGAACTTGCTTTTGCAAGACAAACGCTGTTCGAATATGTGGATAGGCCAGGGAAGTATTTAGCATACCTGACTAGGGAAAAGTATGCTCCCCAATCCATTACTACAATCAGAGACCGCGTCGGGGTCCTTACATACGATGCTAAGAAGATTAATGAGGCTTTTCAGAGCTTTTACTCTGAATTGTATCGGCCTGAAGTTTGCGAGGACAGGAGGGCTAAAATGGAGAACCTGGATCTCCCAGGGCTAACCTTGGGACAGGTGTCTCTCCTTAATGCCCCGTTGACAGTTTGGGAAATACAGGAGGCAGCTAAGCAACTTCAGAGTGTGAAAGCGCCTGGCCCTGATGATCTCCCGGGTGAGTTTTATAAGGAGTTTATAGAGATTCTGTCAGGGCCAATGTTGGAGATGCTCAATCACTCCTATATGCATGAATGTCTACCACCATCTTTGAGAGAAGCTAATATTTCCTTAATCCTTAAGAAGGGGAAGTTTCCTGAGACCAATCTCTCTATTAAATTCAGACTTCAAGATCCTGACGCTGAGATTGGAAAAGGTGTTGCCCCATATTAGTAAAGAGCGCCAGACAGGCTTTATAAGGGGCCTTAAGTCCTCTCATTATATTAAAAGGTTGCTGAATATGGTCCAAGTTTGTCACCAATGATTAATTCAGGGGTTGGTGATTTCCTTAGATGCAGAGAAAGCATTTGACCGGGTGGAATGGCCATATCTATTTTATGTCTTAGAACAATTTGAGTTGGGTGGGGTCTTTGCTAGGTGGGTGGAGATTTTATATCGCTACACTCTGACCACAGTCATCACCAATAGGGTGAAGTCTGGGAATTTAAGGATTGGTAGGTGTAGTCGGCAAGGCTGCCCCCTCTCACCATTGTTGTTTACGTTGGTGATAGAGCTGCTAGCAGAGGCCATTCTTCAGAACGTCCACATAATCGCTCTGGAAGTGGGAGCGAGGGCACACAAGATTACACTGTATGTCCTTCTGTTTTTATCGAACCCGATGACCTCCGTACCCCATTTGATACAATGTAGCAATTCATTTGGGGCTATTTCAGGATATAAGATTAACTTCGCAAAATCGGAGGCTATGCCTTTGGGGCACCTTAAGGATGTGCCAGAAGTGGAATGTGGCCCTAAGTTCCCTTTTAAGTGGTCACGGGCAGGGTTCCAATACCTAGGCATTTTTATTACCCCCAAGTTTAATCTGATATTTTAGACTAACTTTGCTCACTTGCTCAACAATATTAGGCCAGATCTCCAGAGATGGGAGGCTGTTCCAATTTCATGGCTGGGCCAAATATCTCTCACTAAGATGAATGTTCTTCCTCGCTTGCTTTATCCCATGCGTATGCTCCCTATAATGTTTCCCAGATCAATGCTGCGGAAGCTTATGGGATGACTTGGTTCCTTTGTCTGGCATTGTGGCGGCCCCTCATCAAACTTACTAAATTGCAGTTGCCTCAAGGAGGGGGAGGAGTGGATTTCCCAGATATCAGGAGGTGTCAGTTGAGTTCCCTGCTGTCCTTTGTCTGCGATTGGGTAGGTAACGGTCCAGGTTCAATATGGCTGGATATCGAGGCCTCCCAGGCAAAGTGCCCTCTTATTAACCTGTTGTTCATGGATAAAATGAGGACAAGATAAGATATGGACCACTGCCAGAACGCCATTGTCATTAGTACAGTCAAGGCATGGAGGGTGATGCGTCAGAGTGAGGGTTGCTTAACCAAGACTTCGCCACTTACGCCTTTAGATGGCATGCCAGGGTTCTGACCAGGGATGATGGGTTCAAACTGTGGGCAGCGAGAGGAATTTCTAGTTTGGGAGACTTGTTTGAGGGGGAGGTTATGATGTCTTTTGAGCAAGTGAGCTGCAAATACAGGTTGCCCAACAGAGATTTTTTTCGTTTTTTTCAGGTTAGGGATTTCATCCAGAAGAAAATTACGCTTCTCACTAAGCCCAATACAGAGAGGTTGCTGCTACGTTCCACAAGCACCCTTTTGGTTAGTGCCCTCTATCGCCTGCTGGGTGGCAGGGCCTGACAGGATATTAACCGGTTATGTGAGGTCTGGGAACAAGAGCTAAGAGTGGAGATCTCCTCTGAAACATGGGAGAATGCTCGAAAGATCTCAATCTGTAATAGGACATGCACTATGCAGTTAAAGGTTCTGCACAGAGTTAATCTGGCACCAGACCGTATGGCGAAGTTTAAAAAAGGGGCATCTTCAGTGTGCCCCAAATGTAAAATAAGTGTAGGTTATCTTATCCATTGGATATGCCACAGGCTCCATGTTTATTGGAGCACGTGGCAGGAGAGATAGGGAGGGTATTGAGGACTGAAGTCAAAGTAGACCCAATATCTCTCCTCACAGGTCTACCGAATTTACATCTTTAGACAGGCATGGGAAGAAACTATTTAATACTCTTGCATTCTGTGCAAGGAAGAATATTCTGATGAACTAGGTGTCTGAGAACCCACTGGGCTTGCTTGGATGGCAGAAATTAATTATGGAGCACATTCCCTTGGACTTTTTTTACAAACATGGTGCACCACACAACAGACCATTTTTAAAAGACATGGCAGCCCTACTTGAGTTATTTGGATATAGATTTGTCAGTTATCTTAACTTGGGCATTTGTTTAACCAGGAATGTTAGGTTTGTCAAGCTCTGGGCCCTGGAGGAGGTCTCCTGAGTTACTACGGGTATATACAATGCTCCTGTTCCTTTGTTTGGGAGCTTTGCACTGAGCATAGTTGTTCTGTATTCTATGTTTGTTTTTGGTTTTTTTTCGCTTTTCTTTCTTTTTTTGATCTATTAGTTATTTACTTATTTATTGGTGTTGCTTTGCACAGTGTTAGGGTTTGTTTGTATTGTAGGATAGGTTAGTAGTTAGTAGACAGTAGTTGTATTGTAATTTGTGGGGTATTTTTCTTTTTATTATACTGATATATGTTAATGATTTTTTTCAATATTTTATACGTTTGTAAAGTTTTTAAAAATTGCTAATAAATATATTTACAAAGTAAAATCAAAAAAAGAAAGAAATTTCCATATCTCAGATGAAACTCAATATAGGGCACTGCGTAAGTTAACAACTCCATTTCCAGTCAGATTCAAACTCCTCTCACTCATTTGTGGGCCTCTGTCTCATTTCTATATTATTCAACATTTAGAATTGAAAACTATCACATCCTTAATTTTTAATACACTCTTGGAGAAATTCAGTCTAATTACCTATTACTAACTTGCCTGTAAAGTGAACAGTATTGTTCATATCCCAGATCTGATCTTTGTATTTTCATGTCAAGGTATGCAAATAGGTATTTGTTAGTGTAGAGCTGAAAATGTGTTGCTGGAAAAGCGCAGCAGGTCAGGCAGCATCCAAGGAACAGGAGAATCGAAGTTTCGGGCATAAGCCCTTCTTCAGGAATTCCCATTCCTGCTGCACTTTTCCAGCAACACATTTTCAGCTCTGATCTCCAGCATCTGCAGTCCTAACTTTCTCCTCGAAGATTTGTTAGTGTAGAACGTGAATATTGCTGGAAACAAAATGACACCTTTGGCCAAAGCTTTTCAGCTTGTGCTTATCGGGATATTTTGTGAAAATACCCAGTGTGAGGGGGAACCACATTTACCATATGAGAAGAGCATGCGAATTGATTGGGAGAGGTGTTGCCATAGAAAAAGGACAAGTGATGGATTCTTAGGGGAATTTAGCACGAACAGCCAAGTTTCTGGTATTGAGACTGGCTCTAATGCAATGAGGGGTATGTCGGGTTCCAAGAGATCGATTGTGTTAGGGGACTCTCTCTCTAGTCCGAGGTACAGACAGATGTTTCTGTGGCCAGCCGCGAAAAATCAAAGTGGTGTGTTGCTTCCCTGGGCCAGGATCAAGGATGTCTCAGAGAGGGTGCAGAATGTTCTCAAGGGGGAGAGGGGCCAGCAGGAGGTCATCGTACACATTGGAACCAGTGACATAGAAAGGGAAAAGGTTGAGATTCTGAAAGGAGATAACAGAGTGAGGCAGGAATTTAAAAAGGAAGTCCTCGAGAGTAGTAATATCTGGATTACTCTTGATGCTACGAGCTAGTGAGGGCAGAAATAGAAGGATAGAACAGATGAATGCATAGCTGAGGAGCTGGTGTAGGGGAGAAGGATTCACATTTTTGGATCATTGGAATCTCTTTTGGGGTAGAAGTGACCTGTACAAGAAGGACGGATTGCAGCTAAATTGGAAGGGGGCTAATATAATGGCAGAGAGATTTGCTCGAGCTGCTCGGGAGGATTTAAACTAATAAGGTGGAGGATTGGGACCCAGGGAGATAGTGAGGAAAGAGATCAATCTGAGACTGGTACAGTTGAGAACAGAAGCGAATCAAACAGTCAGGGCAGGCAGGGACAAAGCAGAGAACAAGGTAGGACTCATAAACTAATATGCATTTATTTCAATGCAAGGGGCCTAACAGGGAAGGCAGATGAACTCAGGGCATGGTTAGGAACATGGGACTGGGATATCATAGCAATTACAGAAACATGGCTCAAGGATGGGCAGAACTGGCAGCTTAATGTTCCAGGATACAAATGTTTCAGGAAGGATAGAAAGGGAGGCAAGAGAGGAAGGGGAGTGGTGTTTTTGATAAGGGATGGCATTACAGTTGTACTGAGTGAGGATATTCCCAGAAATACATCCAGGGAAGTTATTTGGGTGGAACTGAGAAATAAGAAAGGGATGATCACCTTATTGTGATTGTATTATAGACCCCTCATCGTCAGAGGGAAATTGAGAAACAAATTTGTAAGGAGATCTCAGTTATCTGTAAGAATAATAGGGTGGTTATGTTTGGGGATTGTAACTTTCCAAACATAGACTGGGACTGCCATAGTGTTAAGGGTTTAGATGGAGAAGAATTTGTTAAGTGTGTACAAGAAAATTTTCTGATTCAGTATGTGGATGAACCACTAGAGCAGGTGCAAAACTTGACCTACTGTTGGGAAATAAGGCAGTGCAGGTGACTGAAGTGTCAATGGGAGGGCACTTTGGGGCCAGCAACCATAATTCTATTAATTTTAAAATAGTGATCGAAAAGGATAGACCAGAGCTAAAAGTTGAAGTTCTAAATTGGTGGAAGGTTAATTTTGACGGTATTAGGCAAGAACTTTCAAAAGCTGATTGGGTGCAGATGTTCACAGGTAAAGGGACAGCTGGAAAATGGGAAGCCTTCAGAAATGAGATAACGAGAGTCCAGAGAAAATAAATTCCTGTTCGGATGAAAGGGAAGGCTGGTAGATATAGGGAATGCTGGATGACTAAAGAAGTTGAGGGTTTGGTTAAGAAAAAGAAGGAAGCATATGTCAGGTATAGACAGGGTAGATTAAGAGGGAAATCAGGAGGGCAAAAAAAGGGACATGAAATAGCTTTGGCAAATAGAGTTAAGGAGAATCCAAAGGGTTTTTACAAATACATTAATGTCAAAAGAAAAACTAGGGAGAGAATAGGGCCCCTCAAAGATCAGATTTTGTGTGGAGCCGCAGAAAATGGGGGAGATACTAATCGAGTGTTTTACCTGTTTTTACTTGTTTTATTCAGTTAAAACAGTTGCAGTGTGTGTATATGGTCTTTCTATTTGTGAATAAGATATTATTGTAGTGGTGGCCTGAAAACCATCTCTGCTTTACTTTGAATCTGTGAGATTTGTAACTCCATCTGAATAAGCAGATGAACCTCTCTTTAACGTCTCGTCTGAAAGATAAAATTAAATGAAAAAATGTAAGGATCGAGTCTCCAATTTAACAGAATTGAAATTCACTATATAGTAACTCTATCATTTCAGTTACTTCTGAAACTATCTGCCAATTACAGCCATCAGTGCAATCTGACAACGGCATTTGAATCAACATTTCCCACTGTGTTCAGTTCGTAATCTGAAATTTATGAAGAAGAAACAGCAAAGTACTGTCATGATAATGCCTTGTGATTTCTCATGATCAAATAGTAAAGCATATTGCAGAGAACTTGAAACAGGCACTTTGTTTGTCTTTTTGATAGAAGAGATGTGTCCATGTCAAATAAGGTAGGCAGAAATCCCCCATTTCTATGCACCCCCTGCACCAAATATTCTGCATTTTGCACTAAGGATTTCTGTATCTATTGAATTGTAATTTTGCCTCTTTGCAGAAGTCTACACAAAGTTGTTTTCATATACTGCAATTAAGCCTGTTGCAGAAGACAATTTGGCAAGTTATGAAATCCTGAGCATATATAGAATTGCTACACAGACCAATTGTTGCATTACAGTTTTCTGTAAATTCTACAACTATAGTGAAAATGCTAGGAATTAAACAATGATGCATCTCTTACTACAAATTGTGACTTTTCCTAATATTTTATTATAGTTTTGTAACTCGTTTTTTAGTGTCTGCATATGAAACTGATTTGATTTGAATTCTTGTTCCAGTGGAAAATGCCCTGTATGCAACACATTACTGGAATCAATTCAGCTGAGTGTGGAAGAATATCACTTATTAAGAGAGTGTGTGATGAATGACATTATTCAAGGGACAGATACATTTAAAAAGACAACTCCTCAGGTAAGCAGTGTCATTTGCTTCATACAATCATAGAATGCCACAGTGTGGTACAGGCTATTTGGCCCAACAATTCCACACTAACCCTCCAAAGAGTAATCCACCCCAAGCCATTCCCTTACCCTATTATTCTACATTTACCCCTGACCAATGCACCTAAACTACACATCCCTGAACATTGGGCAATTAAGCATGGCCAATTCGCTTAACCTGCACATCTTTTGGGAGGAACCCCATGCAGACACAGGGAGAATGTGCAAACTCCACACAGACAGTCGCCCAAGGCTGGAATCGAACCTGGGTCCCTGGTGCTGTGAGGCAGCATGCTAACCACTGAGCCACCTGGTTTCAAGGTCGTGTTTGCAAGTTATAAACATTTACACCAGCTGTCTGTTCAGTTAAAGAATTATTTGGCTCAGCTTAAGTTTTAATTATTGTAAGATTGATTTTGTGCTTTGGCAGAGCTGCAAATAACTTCAGATATTTGCTTCGCTCTCAATCACCAAAAGATGCGCAGAGAGATTTGACATGTAAATTTCTGGGTGCTTTATTACTGCTCCCTAAAAGTTTGGTTGGAGTAAATAGCATGTTCAGCAGAGTTTTCACCATCCCATAACTTGCATCACAAATATTAAGAGTTTCAAGATAATAATTTACACTATTTTTGCCTGCTTTGAATAAAGTTTGCTTCCCAAATGTACTACAAAGCCAGAATAGTTTGAATGAAATTACTATTTAAGTGTGTCATAGAGGTAGGACTTAAGTAATGTCTTCAAGGAGTTTTCATAGAGCTTTAGTAAAATAACTCCAGAAGTTATGCTTAAATGGCTGAAGTGGAGCACTAAAATTGTGGATTCACAGGAGTCCACAATAGGAAGAGTGCAGATAGTTTGGACAGCTGGAGGAGGTTACAGAAATAGGGAGAATCAGGACAATGGATGAATTGAAAACTAGGATGAGGATTATAAAATCAATATTGGTCGTCCAGTAAATCAGTATGTATGGGTGACGGCTTGGATAAGACTTGGTCTAAGTTAAGATATGGGTAGCAGATTTATAACAGCGGAATGGGAAGCTGGCCAGAGAGAAACAAGTGGATAGCCAGAGACTTCTACCCCTGACGGAAATGTCTATCAGGAGGGGGCAGAATTTTAAGGTTTTGGGGAGATATCAGAGGTAGGTTCTTTACTCAGAGTGGCGGGTGCGTGAAAGTGGTAGTAGAATCAGATACATTAGGGACATGTAAGCCATTCTTGGATAGGTACATGGAAGTTAGTAAAATGAAAGGTATGTAGGTTAGTCTGATCTTAGAGTAGGATAGAAGCCTGGTACAACATAGAGGGTCGAAGCGCCTGTACTGTGCTGTCCTGTTCTATGTTCTAAATGCTGGTCATCAAATCTAGAGATAACGTAGGCAAGCCTATGTTTCAGAAGTATGTGGACTGGAATATAGTTGGAAACAGGTGATGAAAGTAGGCAGTCTTGGTAAAGGAATAGAAATGCGAATTCAGTCAGTTACAATGTGTTCAGTTATAATAAGAATCATTCCCACCTCTGACCTAGTATTAACAAAGCTCCCCTGCAAGTGACATTATCATTTGACCACATATCCGATACAGCTGCAACCTATGCATTGCTACCCCTAGTTTGTAAAATTCTTAAATTGGCGGTCAAATCTATTTTTTAAGAGCATTATTATGTCACCAATCTTAGAAGCTGCCAAACTAGCTCCTAGCAAAGTCTGTTTGCCTCTGTTGAGCAAATGCTATCTTTTCCTGTTTCTTACCTGCAATAATTTATCAGCAAAAGGATGGGCCAATGGGCTGAGAAGTGGCAGATGGAGTTTAATTCAGATAAATGCGAGGTGCTGCATTTTGGGAAAGCAAATCTTAGCAGGACTTATACACTTAATGGTAAGGTCCTAGGGAGTGTTATTGAACAAAGAGACTTTGGAGTGCAGGTTCATAGCTCCTTGAAAGTGGAGTCACAGATAGATAGGATTGTGAAGAAGGCATTTGGTATGCTTTCGTTTATTGGTCAGAGTATTGAGTACAGGAATTGAGAGGTCATGTTGTGGCTGTACAGGACATTGGTTAGGCCACTGTTGGAATATTGCATGCAATTCTGGTCTCCTTCCTATCAGAAAGATGTTGTGAAACTCAAAAGGGTTCAGAAAAGATTTACAAGGATGTTGCCAGGGTTGGAGGATTTGAGTTATAGGGAGAGGCTGTTTTCCCTGGAGCGTCAGAGGCTGAGGGGTGAACTTAGAGGTTTACAAAATTATGAGGGGCATGGATAGGATAAATAAAGTCTTTTCCCTGGATGGGGGAGTCCAGAACTAGAGGGCATAGGTTTAGGGTGAGAGGGAAAAGATATAAAAGAGACCTAAGGGGCAACATTTTCACGCAGAGGGTGGTATGTATATGGAATGAGCTGCCAGAGGAAGTGGTGGAGGCTAGTACAATTGCAACATTTAAAAGGCATCTAGATGGGTATATGAATAGGAAGGGTTTGGAGGGATATGGGCCGGGTGCTGGCGCGTGGGACTAGATTGCGTTGGGATATCTAATCGGCATGGACAAGTTGGACCGAAGGGTCTGCTTCTGTGTTGCACATCGCTCTGACTCTACTTTCCTTTATAATTTAAACAGATGTTCTAACAGAAGATTACTTAACAAACCTAAGCAGATATTGATATTACAATATTTTAAAAATTATTTTAAAATATTAACTTTTTGGAGAAAATGGTTTCAACTAACACTAAAGACTTCAGTGAAGACTTGTAGCTCCCCCAATGAAACGCCATCTTGATATGAAATTGAGGGTTTGGTTAAGAAAATGAAGGAAGCAAATGTCAAGTACAGACAGGATAAATTGAGTGAATCTTTAGAAGAGTATAAAGGCAGTATAAGTATACTTCAGAGGGAAATCAGGAGGACAAAAAGGGGACATCAGATAGCTTTGGCAAATAGAATTAAGGAGAATCCAAAGGGTTTTTACAAATACATTAAGGACAAAAGGGTAACTAGGGACAGAATAGGGCCTCTCAAAGGTCTGCAAGACGGCCTTTGTGTGGAGCCGCAGAAAATGGGGGAGATACTAAATGAGTATTTTGCATCAGTATTTACTGTGGAAAAGGATATGCAAGATATAGAATATAGGGAGATAGATGGTGACAGCTTGAAAGATATCCATTTTATAGAGGAGGAAGTGTTGGATGTCTTGAAATGCATAAACATGGATAAAACCACAGGACCTGATCAGGTGTACCCTAGAACTCTGTGGGAAGCTAGAGAAGTGATTGCTGGGCCTCTTGCTGAGATATTTGTATCATTGATAGTCACAGGTGAGGTGTCGGAAGACTGGAGGTTGACTAACGTGGTACCATTGTTTAAGAAGGGT
>NC_057719.1:56485879-56494741 GCF_004010195.1 Chiloscyllium plagiosum
GAGTATGATTTTAATTTCCACTACAGAAACCAGGCTGCAGGGTGAGTAAGACAAGGAACTAAATATTCAAGGCCTTTTTAACACTTCAGAAGGACTAGCAAAAAGGAAGAGGTGATATTTTGTTGATAAGGGATGGAGTCAGTATGCAAATAAGGAAGGATCATCAATGGAATGAAAAAAATGTGGAATCTTTTTAAGTGAAATTAAGACACAGTGATGGGCAGCAAACACTTGTAGGAATGGTTTATTTGTTACTGCATGGTGTTAATCAGGAAATTAAAGAATCATACTGTTATCATCCCAGCTATTAGATGAATCCTGAATTAAATCCTGAATGAAATCTGGATGATAGGCTGTATTTTGTTTTCTTATATTCTGTGGTGGTCTTCCACTGAAACATGAACACAAGGCTTCAGATTCTATTATAGAAACAAAATAGAAGTTTATTACACAAAAGAAATAAATATGAAAATGAACCAAATTGTTACATATTACACACAAATTGTGAATGAAACTCAACATTGGCAGCAGCTATTTGGAGAACATAATTAAGTTTTCGAGTTCAGGGATTCTTCTCAATGTTAACTCTGCTTTCTCTCCACAACTGTCACCAGACTTACTGAGTTTCAGAAACAATTTCTGTTCATATTTCAGATCTCCAGCTTCTACAGTTCATTGTTTTATTTATCTACAGGTATATTTTTGAAGTCTATCAGAAAAAAATCTCATCCGCACCTCCCAAACCATTATTTCACAGTTACTCAAAAGTCCAGAGAAATAACTTGCCTATAAAAATCTGTAGATTTGAGTTAACTGTTTCTCCATATTATTCCCATGATCTGAGACCTTTTCTCTGGACCACACTCTCAACTGAGAGCTTAGACTTTAGTCTTGTAATAATATACAACATGCTAACCAAACATTCCTGGCCTGAAAGCTTCATAAAATAATTGCTCTGAACAAACTCCTTTTTTTTTCCAGGAGAAACTATATTTATTTTGGACTTTGAACTGCCCAAAAGCTTTTTGTGCTATATTTGTAAATTTTCTCTCCTATCTTCTGTAAAGTTAATGACTTAATGTTTTCTCTCCTTTCATAAACGAGGAAAGTACGGGGGGGGGGAAAGAAAACAAAACTTTCAATAACATTCCAGGAGACAGTTGTTTAAATACAGTGTTTCTGGAAATACTGACAGAGTTGATATTTAATAAAAGTTAATGAAAATGTGTAAGCCTCCTTGTAAATATCAATCTGTAAGCTTATCTTCAAATGAAGATCTCACAATATTTGAGCCAGCTTAATAAGCAATTAAAATTAAAATTGCTATTGACAAAGAAGACCTCAGCACAATAAAACACGCCAGGTCCGACCAATGAACTCTTTGAGAAATCTTGATAAACTAGTCAAGACTCAAATCAATTATGAGTGAAACACAAGATCAGAATATAATTAGGAATTTGTCTTTAAGCAAAAATTGAAAATGCAATTCATCACTTCTTAAGTAGATTCAGGGTCCAGAAAAGTTAGCAGTAGATAACAACAATATTAAAAAGTCGTTGATGACCATCTCTCACCAGCTCTGATTTTCAGTTCTCATTCAGCTATTGAGCTATGGGGAGAGGCTGATTTCCCTGGAGCATCGGAGGCTGAGGGGTTAACTTAGAGGTTTACAAAATTATGAGGGGCATGGATAGGATAAATAGACAAACTCTTTCCCCTGGGGCCGGGAAGTCCAGGACTAGAGGTTTTGGATTTAGGGTGAGAGGGAAAAGATGTAAAAGAGACCTAAGGGGCAACCTTTTCACACAGAGGGTGGTACGCGTATGGAATGAGCTGCCAGAAGAAGTGGTGGAGGCTGGTACAATTGCAACATTTAAAAGGCATTTGGATGGGTATATGAATAGGAAGGGTTTGGAGGGATATAGGCCGAGTGCTGGCAAGTGGGACTAGATTGGGTTGGGATAGCTGGTCGGCATGGATGGATTGGACCAAAGTGATTGCTGGGCCTCTTGCTGAGAGATTTGTATCATCGATAGTCACAGGTGAGGTGCTGGAAAACTGGAGGTTGGCTAACGTGGTGCCACTGTTTAAGAAGGGTGGTAAGGACAAGCCAGGGAACTAGAGACCAGTGAGCCTGACGTCGGTAGTGGGCAAGTTGTTGGAGGGAATCCTGAGGGACAGGGTGTACATGTACTTGGAAAGGCAAGGACTGATTAGGTTTAGTCAACATGGCTTTATGCTTGGGAAATCATGTCTCACAAACTTGATTGAGTTTTTTGAAGAAGTAACAAAGAGGATTGATGAGGGCAGAGCAGTAGCTGTGATCTATATGGACTTCAGTAAGGCGTTCCATGACTCTATGAAACATCAACTCAATTTCTGTATGGCAGCTGAGTCAACACTTTTTATTTCAATTTTACTTGACTATCAACTTGTAGCCAGCAGATGGTGCTTTTGTCACAAACTTCCCATATATTTTCTGATTTGTTTATCAGTCTTGACTCCAACACAGACAAACCGATTTTTTTTTTTAAATTAGCATTTTAATCTTCAACTTTCTATATAAGATTTATTCGTTTGATTTTGGACTCACAGCCATTTGCATAGCATTATGAGATGATATGAAATGCATTGCCTGAAAGGGTAGGTTGAAGCAGATTCAATGAAAACTTCGAAAAGACAATTGGGTAAACACTTTAAAACGAAACTAATCTGCGGAGTTGTGGGAAAAGAGCAGGTGAGCAGCTTTAATTGACCAAATTAAAGCAAGGCATAGACACAATGGATAGAATGGCCTCCAGTGCTGTGATTATATGTGTTCCCAAAGTTTTGAATAATAGCATTCTGGATACAGCTGCAACGATATATGCAAGAGAAATGTTGGCAGCTGTATTTATGATTTACCTTTTCGCCTCTGCTTGCTCCCATCACTCTGTGCCAAAGTATGTAT
Organism: Chiloscyllium plagiosum; assembly: GCF_004010195.1. Classification (NCBI taxonomy): domain Eukaryota; kingdom Metazoa; phylum Chordata; class Chondrichthyes; order Orectolobiformes; family Hemiscylliidae; genus Chiloscyllium; species Chiloscyllium plagiosum. The sequence continues at coordinate 56,488,830 of NC_057719.1, forward strand.
AGTAGAAATGAATCTGGATTTTATCGAGAATGTTAATTTCCTTGGATCAGCACAGATCACATTTTAACTGTCTGTACTAGCACAATTTCAGTTCAAAATATGGCATTTGTATTATTTGGAATAAACAAAAGAAAAGCCTATTTTAATCTCATGTTTCTGACATGCAGCAACTGATCCCTCTCAGGTTGCTTCATTAAAAAAGATCCTTCTCCTTCAGTAAATAAAGTTAAGAGACATTGAGATAAATTGTAATGTCAACCTGAACTAAATTTGTTTCAAGTAGGTGTCAGTCCAGCAGTCTTTCTATGCTTAGTTCCTCCTAGTGTGTTTTACTCACCGAACCATCCAGAAACTTAGTATCTGTTAAAATACATAAATTAAATGTATCCCTGACAGCTTGTGTATATTATGTGTCTGTCAGACAGATCAGGAAGGCCTTAATGTTATTTCTCAATTTCCAGGATAAGCTTAACTGAAGTTTTGGCCTGAATATTTCATTTCAGTACAAATACAGTATAGCTTGACAGATTATTCTGCCCAGCCCTGGCCCTGTTTTGAGAAATATCATCAGATTTCTAATACAGTCTCTAGTTTGATTAGGAAAGTGTACATTTGGGAAAGAGGTGATGGTGTGCTGCCTCTGAAAATCGCATACTTGTGGCAGCTTAAATGGCCACTCATATATTCAGAATCTATAGAGGAGGATGTCAGCTGGGAGGAAGAGACTTCATTGAATATCCTTATCAACAAAAATGGAAGCAAAGCTTTTACTACAAAACACTGAAACATTCATAACAACCTTTGGTCAGTAGTGCTAAGTGAACCTTCTTGGTATCCTCATGAGATTTCAACCAATGCAAATTTCTAGTTGTCAATTTGTTGTCTCCAAGTTATATCAAAAAAGTGGTTGAACTTCTTGAATATAATAAAGTCTTAAGTCCTGTACACAAGATCTAGCTACATTGCTCACAAAGCTGTTCCAACATATCTATAACACTTACATCCATAACAATGTGGAAATTTGCCTGCATATGTTCTTTCCATTAACTATTCGTACCTTTTTCTTCATCTATCGAATGTGGTGTCACTGGCTCTGAATCTCATTACAGTTTTGGTCCAAACATAGTCAAGAGCTGAATTGCGGAGGTGAGGTGAAAGTGACTTATTTTGGCATCAAGGCAACTTTTGACAGATTGTGGCACTGTGGAGCCCTGGCTAAATTGAGATAAATGGAATTCTGGGGGAAGTTTTCCATTGGTTGGTGTCATACCTAGCACAAAGGAAGACAACTATGGTTGTTAGACAGTAAGCATCTGACCCACAGGATGTTGCTGCATGGTTCTTCAGGGTAGACACAACCATCTGCTTCATCAATGACCTTCACTCCATCACAAGATCAGAAGTGGGAATTTTTGCAGATAGTTGTAATATTCAGTGCTTCTTATAACTCTTAAGGTACTGAAGCAGTTTCTGCATGTATGCAGCAGCTGGAGTAGAATGGTGCTGGAAAGGCACAGCAGTTCAGGCAGCATCCAAGGAGCAGGAAAATCGATGTCATCAGGAAAACAGGCAGTGTGCCTGAAGGGTGGAGAGATAAATGAGACGAAGGTGGGGGTTGGGAGAAATAGCATAGAGTACAATGGGTGGATGGGGGTGGGATGAAGGTGATAGGTTAGAGAGGAGGGTGGAGTGGATAGGTGGAATGGAAGATAGGCTGGTAGGACAGGTCATGGGGACGGTGCTGAGCTGGAAGTTTGGAACTGGGGTGAGATGGGGGAAGGGGAAATGAGGAAACTGGTGAAGTCCACAATGATGCCATGGGGTTGAAGGCATATGTATGCAGCAGCACCTGGGCAACATTCAAGGTTGATAAGTAGAAGATAATATGCATAGCACACAGATGCCAGAAAATAGCCTCTACAACAAAAGAGAAATTTAACCATCCCATTCATATCCCTAGAGGTTCTCAGTGACTAGAAACTGAACTGCATAAGCCATGTAATTATTGTGGCTACAAGAGTAGGACAGAGGCTTGGAATTCTGTCATGAGCAACTTGACTTTTGATTCCCAAGGCCTTTCCACTATCTACAAGGCACCAGTCATGAGTGTGATGGAATACCCTCCACTTGCCTGGATAAGTAATGCTCTAACAGCATTCAAATAAAACTATCTGGACCATCCAAGTCAAAGCAATCCACTTGATTAATAATCCAACTAGCCTCTTAAATATGCACCTTTTTCCGCCTCAGTGAGCCATGGCACCGGTGTATATCATCTGTAAGGCATACTGCATTTAACTTCCTTTGGCAGCATTTTCCAATTGCAACTTCTGCCACTTAGAACAGGATGGTAGGTTCATTAAAACACCACCTCTTGCAACTTTCTCTCCAAGTCGCACAGCATCTTAATTTGGCACTAAATTGCCATTGCCTCACAGTTTCAAGTCAGAATCTGAGAGCTCCTTTTCTATCATCGCCTGCAACACATGGACTGCAGTGGATGAAGAAAGCAGCTTAATACCACTATTTCAAAAGCAATAGTGTCATCAAATGGTTCTTTCTTATTTACAGATTCTTTATTTAGGTTCTGACAGGATCTCTTACCTCCAGATTTTCTTACAATGCTGGCCCAAGTATGAACAGAAGTGGGGAGGAAAGAATGACTTTCCTTGACTTGAAAGCTGCATTTTATCAAGGTGGGAACCAACAAATTCTCATAAAACATGAGCCACTAACATCAGGGGAGAAAGCTTGCAACAGACTAGAGCACAGGAATATAGTTGTTTGTTAGAGGCAAGGACAGTGGTCAGTGGACCTGCTTGCAGATCATTGCACAGTGTTCAATTCCATTTGCAATTCCTAAAAAGTTGTTTCTGCCTGCATAAAGCAAGATCTGCTCAACATTTCAGTCCAATATATGTGGCATAATATTTAATATTTGTGCCTGTTGACAATCTTCCCCAATAACATAATTAAATTATCTCCTTATTGCATTCAATAGCAATACTATCACTGGAATCCATAAGGTGATTTGATGTAGATACTGCTGACATTTGGAAGTGACTTTGTGGTGGCACAAGAATGAAAGTTGGTCTGTGCAGAGAATATATATTATTTTATGTAATAGTTTAGAGATTGAGCCATGCCTATTTTTGGGAACAGCGGGTACTCAATTTGTGCCCTTTAGTAACTGAATGGTGAAATCAGAGATTCTCCATATAATGAGTATCTAGTCTCATTTGAGTATCGCTAACAAAATGTGAAGAATTCATTAAATGAAGATGACTCCCAGGTTTATCCCATTATCACAGATGGAGTGGCATTTGGGAAGTGTTGTCAGGGATCAGGAGAGGATCCCAGATTGTGAGGCTGTTTGGAGCATTTAGAGAGGTAAAACAGTGGATTGAGCAGGGGTTTTGGGATTGAGAGAATCAAAGTTTGAGTGAAGCAGGCTGGGATGCGGATTAGAGAACATCTGAAGAGGAGTAATCTGAACCCATTTTGGGTAAGAGAGGTGGCAAGGGTTGAGGTGAGTCAGATGGACATGAAATATCAGGGGAGTTCAATTGTGTTAAGCTAGACAGCTGGAGGAGACCATCCAGTTTCAGGAGATGCATAGTTGAGGCACGGGAGCTACAGTCAGAAGTTAGCAGAGGCATAAGGGGGCCATCACGAGTTGAGAAGGGAATAGGGCTTGGGGAGAATTCTGGGATTTGGTAGCTTTAGTGATTTATATTTGAGAGAAGCATGAGTGCTCTTACTTATGTCTCTGTGTTTAAAGATAATCTATAAGACTAGTTTCCCTGAGTACAATAAGTGGTGCAATGGAAATAAAAACAGAAAATGCTGGAAAAACTCAACAGGCCTAAAAGCATCTGCAGGAAGTGAGAAGTAGAGTTAATATTTTGAGTTCAATCTGACAACTCTTTAGAGCAACGGTGGATTGTGGTAGAATGGGCTGCCAGCAGTATAGGAGTTATACCTCATATTTTTATATGCGTTGTACAGCCTCTTTATTCTCACCAATTTGGCATTATACTTGCAGCTGGAAGCGTGCACGTTTCTCTGTTCTGTTGGGACTTTAGTTTCGATAAACCCAGAAAATGGGTATTTGTAGATAAATTTCTGTGTTTACGGAAATTGCTTTGGCTGTTTTCCAAAAATACACCGTGTCCTCATTGTCAGCCAGTATTTGCAATTTTATTTTTTAACAGAAGAGGAGGTACCATTTCACTCTCACTGAACATTTTTGCTTATTAAGACATTTTTTACATATTGTATTCTTTTTCTTGATCTGCTGTTAGAAAATCATTTTATATCATTGTAAGTAAAACAATGCAGCATTATTAAACATGTTCTTTTAAATTCTGTTAACTGTCACAAAAGAATTTTTGTGGAAGTATTTTTAACAGCAAAAATATAATTCTAGAGGCATTGATTTTGTGATCCTCTTGCTTTATTTATTTGTGTTGTGCTTAATTACTTAGTTGCATTTGTGTTTTGAGTTCCTTTTGACATGTTTGTGGATATTGTGAAACTAGGGATTGATTAAGGCATAGAAGGTGTGGTTTCTTTTAGCTTGCATTCGAGGATTGTGCTGAATTCCCTGAAATAATTGCCAAGTAACTAAACTCAAATGAAAACATCAAGTTGAATAGTAATAGAGTCCTTCATGCAATCAGATTCGCTCTTAGCAAATTAATCCTTTAATTATGAACTTTTCCAAAAACTGCTCATCACTATCAGGGATGGAATGGAACATCAAATTTCAATTTGTTGAATGTTTGCCAATAATAAAATATTACCAGAGTAAGGAGCAGCTTAATGACATAGAATCCTATTCTACTTTTGCTTAACATCAGAAAGCAGATGAAAAACAAACTTTAACCACAATATTAAAAATACTAACTTTAAATGCCAATAACATAAGAGTGACATGTAAAAAGCAATGGTCTGTTCAATAAGTAGCTCTTTCAGAGCATATTTAAATATCAGAAATAGAATTAAGGTAGATAAAAAGAATTCCATGTTTCACAGCCTGAAGATTAAAAAGAACTAGTTGCTACATACGCACAGAGGGGTGGATTTCATCTCTGAGATTCTATGTTATTTCAATGAACTTCTCAGTAAGCTTTTGCTACAAGCTTATACATCTGGTAATAAACATTTAATGTGTCTGGAGATGGTGAGCTATTGCTCTTTGTTAACAATTCTTAGAATTTCACTGCCTGCTTTTCTCCATTTTTCCTTGTGCACAAAACAGTCATTTATGATACAATTGTAAAACATTTCAGAAAGACAAGCTTACTTACTTTTTCCTTTGGGTATGTTTATATTACTGTGAAGGAAAGCATTAAAAATAGTGGAAGAAGCTTAAACATTTAAGTAGCATGGCAAAGTTTACTCTGCAAATTTCTTTGATAGAATAGCAATGTTATATTTTCCCCACAAGGCATAAAATTATCATCAATCAGACCAAGTAAAGAAATTAGAAATAGATGAGGTTAATATACAAAATAAAAATGAGCAGAAGGTAAAGGTTAAATCCCAAAGCAAATGGGTATAAGCTGAAAAAATGGCTGGCACGGCTTAATAAGCTTAATAAGCTTTGAATAAACTCTGACTTTGTAACTTTCGTGCAAGTATTCTGGTTTGTTTTCAAGATCTTTTGATGCATTGGTTCAACCATGAGGAAGATCACCGTGGGCGGCACGGTGGCACAGTGGTTAGCACTGCTGCCTCGCAGCGCCAGAGACCCGGGTTCAATTCCCGACTCAGGCGACTGACTGTGTGGAGTTTGCACGTTCTCCCCGTGTCTGCGTGAGTTTCCTCCGGGTGCTCCGGTTTCCTCCCACAGTCCAAAGATGTGCAGGTCAGGTGAATTGGCCATGCTAAATTGCCCGTAGTGTTAG
>NC_057719.1:56495602-56509065 GCF_004010195.1 Chiloscyllium plagiosum
CTAGGTTGAGGTGGGGGAAGGGGAAATGAGGAAACTGTTGAAATCCACATTGGTGCCCTGGGGTTGAAGTGTTCCGAGGCGGAAGATGAGGCGTTCTTCCTCCAGGCGTCTGGTGGTGAGGGAGTGGCGGTGGAGGAGGCCCAGCACCTCCATATCCTCGGCAGAGTGGGAGGGGGAGTTGAAATGTTGTAAAGGTGGTCTGGAGTCCGTGTGGGATGAGTTGGTTACGGAGGCAGGTACTGAGGAAGCAAACGTGGCTGTGGTACCGAGTTTGTTTCAGGACATGGTTGAAGAGCTTCAGGGCAGAGGAAATGACCTGGGAGTTGCAGTGCGAGAGAGACTCCCTGAGATTCTTGTAGAGAGAGGAGGAAAAAGAATTGACTGAGTGACGGGCAACAGATCATTTAATGGATATTTTTGGGTTTGGAGGAATGTTTGTAGTGGATTTCCCCAGGGATCAGTGTTGAGAATTTGGTTTTCCTAATCTATATTAACAACCTAGACCTGGGTAAAGTTTTAATATTTGTGAATAGTACAATACTTGGAGGCATTGTGAACTGTGAAGATATTAGTGGAGAACTTCAAACGACATGGACATTCCAGTTTGTGGATAGGGCTTATGGGTATCAAATGAAGTGAAATGTAGAGAATTGTGAAGTGATACATTTTGCTATAAGAAAAATAATAAAAATAAAAGGTGCTACTCAAAAGAGGGTGCAGGAGCAGAGGGACCTGGGTCATTAAAGGTAGCAGAATGATTTGACTGAGCAATTAATAAAACCATTAATAAATAATAATATTTCAGATGTTAACTTGTTTGATCATTTGGTATAAAATCAATTTTCACTTGTGGGATTTGCCAAGATTCATGTTAGAAAAATCGAAAATGCATTTACAGATTCTGTATAAATTGGAATCCACAGATTTTCATAATATATTCATGAAATATATTTAATACATTTTGACAATTGTTTTAATTGCCTTTTTTTAAGGAACTGCAACATTTCCAAACTTTTGTGAAAAAACGTCCGCCTTATGATATTGTAATTGATGGATTAAATGTCGCTAACATCGCACCCAAGGGTAATCAGTCCAAAATTGTGAGTATTGGGGAGCTCAAAAAATTTGTTTATGCTTTTACCTATTAATATTTCTGGAATTATCAATGTCACAATTATGCAAAATAGGAAAATACTAACCTACTGAAATGGAATGGCACCAGGTATGGTGTTTACGTGGGAAGTATTCTGACACACAAGTTACTATCTTTTGGAATTTTGAGGTGGTTTCATAAGATATATAAATTTGTTGGCCATATTAAGATGTTATCCATTTTAATACCTATTCTGTTTATTTCAAAACTATACATTAGCTATAGACAAAAGTAGTACACTGCAAATAGAAGGGTAGGAATTCTAACTGTACAAAAGGTCAGACTGTGAGAAATGCAGAATTGTGAGAGTTGGTACAAACCAATGGAGGAATTAAATCCATCCAAAGCCAGAAAGTTGCACATTTAATTTCTTTACTACTGTTCAGTTAAGTATCAGTGTCCTGAGTTAGCAAAATTAAAACTGGTCGCAATTTGAAACACTATCCAGAGGCTGTTGCTCAGAATATCAAATTTGGGATAATTTTCATAATTCTACAAGAATATTTTCATACCATCATTTCTGTTCCATCGTATTCTGTCTTTTTATACATGGTGACTGTTTAGATTTTTTTTCAATGAATAATCTCCCATTTTTTAATTTTAGATTTTCACTTGTCAGTCCTTCATCAGTTAGGCAAATCTTTGATCTACAAGGGAGTTGCAGATTATGGTGGCAGGCAAGAAAGTGGAGTTGATACTTTGGTTGGAGCAGTCATGATCTTGCTGAATGATGGTGCAGGCTTGAAAGGCCAAATTAACTGCTGCTCCTTGTTTTAAGTTCTTAAAGAATTAGGCTATTAACTGCAAATGTAAGTAACTAGTATTGGCTTAAAAACAATGTCTTCAAACCAGATCATTAAGGGAAAATTAGACAAGACAATGAGCAATTGAACTGAAGTGGAATAATACATGAAAAACAGGCCTTATGCAAAAACAACCTAATTTGACTGCGGAGTGTATCTGCCTGGCCTTGAGCGTCGGTGGGAACTGTCTGCTTATATGGTCTATATAGGGCCACGTGGATTTTGTTTTCCACCTATTTTTGGGGATTGGAAAAGTACCGAAATTATGATGAAATGGGATTCAGCACATGATCTAAGATTCATGATAGTGTTAATATCGTGAACTTTGCCCTGCTCACTGGACTTCATACCACTACGCTGGCATTAGTATGACTGATGCTGTGGAATCTGATATAGAACTCCAAGTTCCACTGTTCTCACAGTCCCTGGCAGATAGAAAGGCAGTGTGAGACTCATTTGTTTATCTCAGTTGTTTAACCTAGTTATTTAACTTAATTGTATGAGTAGTGTAAACTAACTATTATCAATTCATAAATGTACTGTATTAGGTATTTTAACCCAATAAATTAGCTACGTATTGAAGTGTCCAGGTCATCTTGCAATCATTTTGATCAAACCTTAAAGAACTTGTTAGGTATTTTTTGCCTAGCAATACTGTAACTTAGAGGTGCCTGAGGGAATTGGATTTGTATTGCTCCTATCTAGTCACCAAACGTAGCCCACCTTTAACAGCATAGTTAAGGTCAAAATAACATGTCTTTGCTCAACCACGTGCAATAAAGCTGTACTGCTAAATACTTTTTTTTTAAAAAATGTGCAGTGTAAGTTACAGGAAGGAAAATGTAGTGACAGCTGTGGTACCTCTCGCACATCAGAACTTGTGGGTTTAACTTTCACTTCAAGACTTCAGAAATGCTTAAGTTCCAATGGAGTACTATTTTTCAAATGTGATGCTAAATTTTGATCCTATTTCCATTCTTCTGTAGACACTGAAACTCCCATAACATTATTTTGACCTGAAGCGCCTTGCTCAATACTTATTCCCCAATGAACGTCACAGAAAAACAGAATACCTGGTGAAATTTGCCAGAAGATAAGCCCACGTCATTTCAAATAAATCTGTGCAAAGGCAAATCCATATGATCTACTTTTCTTTCATTCATTCACAAAATGTGGACATTGACTGAGGCTATATTTATTGCCTATGTCTAATTGTCCTTGAGAAGATGGCGGTGAGTTACCTTTCATTTACTGCAGTCTCAGGAGTAGGGATATCCACAGTGTTATCGGGAAGGGAGACTTTTTACACAAGGCAATATCGGACTTGGATATGAAGTTGTATATATTCTATCATCCAAGTTCTACTGTTCTTGGATCATTTTTGTTCTATCATAAATATCACACAGTTCAGATTCCAATGTCAAAGGTTTTGTTGTAGAGTTTAAGTTGACAACAATATCACTTGCTGCAGGCAGTTTCTGAAAAGCACTTCTTTAGACCATTTCATCAAGCCCTCCTCCCCTAAACTGTGTGTTTGGGACTTTTCCATCAGGACATGGTCCACAAACCATGTCCCACAGGCTGTATTGTGTGTCAGTTGCCTATAAAATAATGTTTGGCTGCTGTGGATTTTATTTTTTTCTTTGTGGTTAAGTTTTATAGTGTGAAATCTTGTGAAATTCTTGCTTCGATCTGTTTTTAAACACTAGCTAACTCTATGGTGTTTACAAGAATGATCATGTTACTGTTTATTTTAATTTGTGATCTGCAAGTGCTGTAGATCCTACATTATGATAGTGATACTTCATAAGTAATTAATTGGTTAGAAAGCAATTTGAGGCAGCCTGGAGTTATGAAAGGTGGTATATTAATGCAAGATTTTTTTCTTTAAAAGAGTTAGGCAGTATTTCGATCTTGGGTAATACTCAGCAATGCAAAATAAACTCACCGTAAATAAGGATACTATAGGCTATCTGATCCACGTATTACATTTTTATGGTACTCTAACTCCCCAAAATATAAAATCTATTCATATCTGAAGTATCTGTCGTTTTTGCCTCCTAGTAGTTATTCTTTCTATTCCTCTCCTTTTAGGGAGGATGGTGCATGGTGGTAAAGTCAGTGAACCAGCAATCTAGAGATCCAGGTATGAGGTTGCTGGTTCAGTTTCCACCATGACAACTGAATTAGCATAGAATTTAAATCAACAATCAGGAATATACAACTGGCCTGGTAATGATGGCCATTGTAATTGTGAACAATTATTGTTAAAGCCCGACTGATCTGTAAGGGAAAAGGAAATCCTCAAATGGTTTGGCTTAAGTGTGGCTCCAGACCCACAGTAATTCGGTTTACTCTTAACTGCCCTCTGAGGTTCCCCAGTAAGCATTCAGTTTAAGGGCAATAAGAATGGACAATGAATGCTGATTTCCCAAATCCTGTGAAAGAACAAAGAAGGGAAAATAAGTTAAGAGGATTGTCCTGATAAGTGGTTTAAACTAACACTTCTCTAATTGAAATGCAAATTCTCTCACTATATTCTCCTTTATTTTTTGCTTTAATTTAAAATAATACTTGTGGTTTACAAATCAGTCTATGGCTAGGATCCTCTTTTGTGGATTAGAGATAATAGGTATAATTGTTAACTCTAGCAGACTTGAGTCACCTTTATTTTCTTATTTTATTTTCCTCATTTATGCTAGTTTTTATGCTGTCCATTGTGCAGATTGCCATCAATCTAAGATTGCTATTGTTATAATTTTGAATGGATTAATTGGCTATCTTCTACTTGGTCATTTATCAATCTTGTTAAATGTTTAGCCAACCTATCAAATTAAGCTCTAATATTTGCCTTATCGGCATAGTTACCAAATATGTTGAGCAGAGATTGTAGGACTGATTCCAATGCACCCAGTGACTTTGCTAGATTCTTTATCTGACATAATATTTAGAATAGTTTCTATTATTTTGCTATCCTTCATAGCATTGAATATACAAAATGGTATCATTCAGTAACTTATGAAATACCATGCTAGTCACGAATGCGTGTGAATTATAAATAGCTACAATCATATTGCATAAATTGGTTTTAGTGTGATTAATTTATACATGAATAATTTAGTTGGTAGCTTGTCTCAGGCCTTGTGTTAACGTCATTGAAATGCATTGCAAATACAATTGAATTTGTCTTGCTTTCAAAATGTTGAATGATGAGTCATTTTAGATGTGTTTCCTTGGTAACAGTCCACCCATTTCATGTACATAGTAAACATTTATAATTGACGTAAAGCACCAGCATGACTCACTTTTATCAGTAATTAGGAATCATGGTTTAGAAAATCCCAGTGAGACAGAAATCTAACAATATACAAGCACTCAATGCATGCCCTATTCATGTGGGGGTAAATTAATGTTTGCATACAGTTTAAAATATAGTTAAAAATCACACAACACCAATTTGATTCTGTGTCCTACGATCCTGCCCCACTAGCTACCTGACAAAGGAGTAGCGTTCTGAAGGCTTGTACCTCCAAGTAAACCTGTTGGACTGTAACCCAGTGTGTGAATTTTGGCTTTGTCCACCCCAGTCCAACACCGGCACCTCCACATCAAATTTAAAATAACGCATTGAAGCCAAGTATTGTTGTACAATCCATTTGACAGTTTGCTACTGTTCTAACTAATTTAAAAAAAAAAACTTTTGTTAGCTTCAAAATATTATATGTTTGACATTTTCCCAGCCAGGTTTCCATACTGTCCTAATATTGAAATGAACAATCAAAAGAATAGACAGGTGAATCTCTGGTCACACACGAGACTCCAAGACATTGTTGTGTCTCTTTTGGGGTCTGTCTCCATTTGTCATTTTCTCCCCACCCTCACCTACTTCAAAAAACACACACACACACACACACACTCTCTTTATCTTCATAATAAAGCAACTTTTTCCCAGCTACCATCAGTTCTCAGGATTGCTTGTACAGCAGGATATATCAGATGAATATTTGGCCAAGAGATGGCGCAAAGGGGAGTGTTTCAAATTCTTGCAGCATTACGGCTGGTACTGGGGGAGGTGTGACCAGTATAAACTAAACATGTTACACCTGGGCAAGACCAGGACTGACATTTTAAGGGGAATATTCACTAGAGCAGTTGGGGAGACTTTAAAATAAATGGCAGGCGATAGTAACCTATGCAAGGAGTCAGAGGAATGGGGATCCAGGACAAGAACAAAAGACAAAAGGAGAATAAGAAAAGTGTTAGGCAGCGAAATCAAAGGCCAAGATCAAACAGGCATACTGAAAAATAATGGGAACTGGATAAATAATGTTAAAAAGACAAGCCTTAAGGCTTTGTGCCTTAATGTGCGGAGCATTCGAAATAAACTAAATGGAATTAACTGCGCAAATAAATAAGAACAGATATTACATAGTTAGGATTATGGAGACATGGTTGCAAGGTGACCAGGGAAGGGAACTGAATATTAGTCAAAAAGGCAAAGGCCACCACCTTTGCATTGCTGGTTAAAAAGGAAATCAACACCATAGTGAGGAAGGATTTTAGCTCTGACAATGTGGAATCTATATACAGGTGTGACATTAGCATAGAGCAGTGCCATAAAGTAATATATCCGCCCTTTTATCTGATCATTGTGGCAAATGTGTCTGGCTTTATGACTGTTAAAGAATCAAGGCAAGACAGAAGTACAGTGAGTCTGTAAATTCAGAATGACGCAGCAATGTACAACAAGGCAAGATAGAGATGTTGTGAACATCCACGTATGGTGTGGAGGTGCCAGTGTTGGAGTGGGGTGGACAAAGCCAGAAGTCATACAATACCAAGTTATAGTCAATCAGCCTTATTTGAAATCACAAGCTTTTGAAGTGCTGCTGGAGGAGGAAGCAGTGAACTACAGCAACTCTGACTTTTGAGGCAGTTTCAAGCCATCTAGTTTCTGCCATGTGAAAGTATAGGAAATTACATATAAATTACATAAGTACTAATGTAAATGCATGGAAATCAGCCTGTTGCCACTCAATCCTTAGATTCTCACCATTCAAGCCTAGGATGGAAAATCAAACTTTTCTTCTCAAGATTAACAACCTTGCCACATTCTCCCTTCTGACTCGTTATTGTGCATGTTGTTTGGGATCTGGAGAAAGATCAATCCAAAATGTAGAATCTTCCATATTTGAGACGAGAAGGAACAAGGTGACATGCTGTCAAAGGCATCAACCCAGAAAAGATATTGAATCTGAAGGACAAGCATTTTTGAATGATATATACATGGTGAATAATACAAATTGGAGAACTTGAATAGTCTATAATTAAAAATGATAATACTTTTTCTTATAAAAGGAGGGACATTTGGAGAAAACCAATTGTATTTGGTGTATTGTTAGTCAGGTGACCTCTACTGCTGTATGTAACTTGGTACACTGTTTGTGGGAGCTTCACTTGAAGGAGGTTTAATCCCACTACCGCTTGTTGAATCCAACTGTAGATGTGCCTGTCAATGTGTCATGTGAATGACAAATAAACCCATGCAGGCTGGTTGTTTTCTCATGGAAAGGAAGTGGATGAGGAAAGGAAATTCCCCCTCCTTCAAAATACTCAATGCCTGATTGAGGAGCCAAGTATCAGGAACAGAGAAGCCTGAGAGAGCGATATCCCTCACCCAACCCCCCCCCCCCCCCCCCTGACTTCTACACCACAAACCCCACCTGTTCTACAGTGTCACACAGAACATGAACATAAGTATGTAAGTTAGCTCGCTGAGCTTGAAGGTTTGTTTTCAGATGTTTCGTCACCATACTAGGTAACATCATCAGTGCGAGTCTCTGGTGAAGCGTTGGTGGTTTATCCCGTCTCTCTCTTTACAGGTCTTGGTTTCTTAAGGTGGGTAATGTAATTTTTGGCTCTTTGAATATGTTAAAATAAAATTGATGAGATGATGGTTGACCTGTGAGGAAGTGTTGAACCTGCTGTCATCAGGGGTTGTAAGAATGGGAGTTGACCTGATTGAAGTTTATAGGATCCTGGTAGGGCTTGACAAGATGGATATTGGAAGGATGTTTCTCTTGAGATAGGATCTCAAATTAATTGAGGAAGAGTTTGTTCTTTTCAGGTTCTTTCTTCTGCGGAATTCTCTTTCCAGAGCGCTATGGAGGCTAGGTCATTGAATGTGTTCGTGGCTGAGTTAGGTAGACTTTTGATCAAAAGGAGTTAAGGGTTGTAGATAGATCTTGGCGTATAGGGATAATTTCAGAGTTTGTAGATTATACGAAACTTGACATCAATGTAAGCTGCAAAGAGTGGGTGTTTAGGTGGCAGATGACGTTCAATGCTGAGAAGTGCAAGATGATATATTTTGGTAGGAAAGACAGAAAATTTAAATATGGAGTACAATTGTAATGAAGGTGCAGGAGTAGAGAGACCTGGATGTTTGTGTACAATTGAAGGATGCAGGGCAGATGAAGGGAACACTTAGGTGTTGCTGATGCTTGGGACAGCTGCTGCCAAGGCAGTGTCTGAGGTCTTGCTGCTGAAGCTAATTTAGTTATCGGACCCTCTCAGTGCCTCAAATGCGTGATATTGTGTAAGAGAGATCTTTGTTTTGTTAGGTTAGAGTCAAACTCAAATGTTTGTTTGTTTATTGAATATGCTACTGTACAGAACTGAACTGCATTTGTAACAATGTACAAATACAAAGTTTTTTATGAATAAAGTTTATTTTTGAAATAAAAAGATGCAGAACTTGTATATGACACTAGTTAGATTTCAGCTGGTGTATTGCTTACAGTTCTGGGTGCCACACTAGGAGGGATGTGAATGCATTGGAGAGAGTGCATAAGAAATTTTCAAAAATTGTTCTACATTTGAGAAAGTCTAACATTGAGATAGAATGGAGAGTTAGGGACTATTCTCCTTGTCGAAGAATAAGAGGATATATGATAGAAGTTTTCAAACTCATGAGCTATTGTCTTCACAGAATGTATAGAAAGTATTTGCACTCAATTAAGGATTGAGAATAAGTGCACACAAGCAGATTCAATTGAAACATTTCAAGAGGGCATTGGATGATGATTAATTAAACAGAAAAAAATGTGAATGGGTGTGAGGAAAAGCAGAAGAATGGTCCTTTTATTGTTTTTGAAAACCTTTTGTTTGTTAGAACAGCATGGTCAAAAAGTAAAGTTACATTGGAGTTGATTTTTTGTTTCACATACATTCTACTGAAACTAAACCTTTTCTACAAAGGAAATGATCATAGACGCAAATCTGAACACTAGATATAGAACGGTAGGAAGGGAAGGAGGCAGAGAGTGGTGAAATAAGCATTACCTCGTTGCTCCTCCCCAACCATCCAACTCGGGGACCACACTGCATGTTACTGACAAATAGGTTATATTACTACATTTGCAGACACAGTGGTGGTTTTCAAGCTTTTCCATATGTTGTTTTGTGATTTTGAACATTGCCAGGCACTCTGAGCAACTTTTTTGAAAGACAATGATAGCTAAACAGAGTCTCTATTGCACGAGATATTTAGTCATGTAAATGTAGAAATGTAGGAGGTAGGAGCAAGAGTAGGCCCTCGAGTTTTCTCCACCATTCAATATGATCATGGCTGATAATCAAGCTCAATATCACAATTCCAGCCCTGGCATGATCTTTGATCCCTTTAGCCACACAAGATACATCTACCTTCTCCTTGAAAAAACATTTTGGCCTCCATTACTTTCTGTGGCAGTAAATGCCATAAGCTCACCACTTTCTGGGCGAAGAAATTTCTTCTCATTTCAGTCCTTTTAACTATGACTCTTGGTTCAGGACTCCCCCACTATTAGGAACACCCTTCCTCGACCTAACCAGTGTAGTCTTGTTGGAATTTTGTAAGTTTCTGAAATTACTCCTAATACAATCCTAATCATCTCAATATCTTCTCAAATGTCAATCCTGTCATCCCAGGAAATCAATTTAGTAAACCTTTTCTGCATTCCCTCTGTAGCAGGATCATAGTTTAAAAACTTTTATTGCGAAGGACTTGTCCTCAAACGAAAATAGTGAAATCCAAGCAGGAACACTTTCTCATAATCTACGGTCCTTCGTTAAAAAGATGTCTGCACTTCAAATTATGCAGGCAAATTATCAGTCAACTATGAAATGAGTTACCTTCACTCTTTATTTTTTCTCAACTATATAGGTACAATAAGAGAAATATAACTATTTCCAATCTTTTGCTTTATGTACATGTCTTCTCTCATTTTTTATTTGTGACATCTAATTTCCAGTTGTTACAGTGTTATAAAGCAGATGTTGACTCCCGACTGAGAACTAAAACCGAAACAACCAAAGAGGAACATCTCGCCCGATAATCTGTAAAAGGAGTGTGAAAAGTAGTGTAACCTGCTTTTCAGCAACTTCTAGTGGTCAAATAAAATATATCCTTGACACTCTCATTAAAGTCAGCAAGTAACAATTTATTTATCTAACTCTAACGGTGAACAAATTAACTATTAACAAACTAAATAAATCCCTTCAAACTGCTATTCTCAAATAAAGCAAGATTCTAATGGTATGCTATTCCAATAAATAAGAGTCCCACTCCTATAAAAAAAAATTAGAATTTACTTTCTCGAAATTACAGCCAGGTTATGAATCTTCCGGAATGTTCTGTGCCTTCTTCGACTGGGAAAATATCAAACATATAATAATTTGAAGATTCTTCTGTTAGGAATATTAACTGGAATCATTGTTATTTAGCTGGTGCTTTCTTTAAGACCGAGACGAGGCTGTGAGAGCCAGCAATTTTCTCTTGAGAACTGAGGGCTGTTAGCTCTGGCAGATGGCAGCTAACTCTGGGGTCTTTGTCCAACTGCCCCCTTTTTTTAATACCTTTGATGACATATCAATATTTGTTACAATAGGATTGGTCCCATGCTGTCAAAACCATCAGACTTAAATTTAATAGGTTTTAGGCCTCTAAGTATCTGATTCAAGTTGATTAGCTAAATTCAAAAGTCTGTTGTCTTTGTAAAAAACTGCTCCTTGATCTGCTAATGATACAGCCTTTTGATACACATGTTTCAATTCAGGTGCTCTCTGTGTACTTGCAAAGTTTCAAGCTGTAGCTCATTAATTTTAAATCTTCACAAAGCTTAAGGGCACCACCCCCCCCGCCACTTTACAAACACCAAATTCTAACTTCCTGCCTCTCAATCTATATGTATGCTACCCAACTTCACAACAAGAGGTATGATGATCTGAGGCAGCTGACAGAAAATGAAGGACACTTAGGATGTTTAACAAGATAGGTTATCAGAAACTTCTGAGATTAGGACAATCGGGATAGTGAGAGTAGAGAGGAGATATGCAAGCAAGCATAGAAACCAGACCAAGAATGCTATAACCTGGTGTTGTGTGATTTTTAACCAAGAATGCTATGTTATTCTTAAAGCACAAGGTGGCAGAATTGTCCAATAACCTTGTGTACTGTCGTGTGGATTTGTCTCTATGATCCCTCTTAAAAGAATGATCTCTGGAGTATTTTCTGTTTGCTCGAGAATGACTGATTTCACATGATCACTGGCATGAAAGGTGCTTGGTTTGGAAGATTCATTTGAAATAAAACAATATGATTTTTGTGAACCAGCGTGAGTTCTGAATGCACTACAGCCATGGAAAAAAATGTCCAATGTCTTCTATTTATCATTTTCAATGAAAGATATTTCTTACTATTGACTTTTTATGTACTTATTTAGAATGAATTGGATATGAAAAGTGAGAAAAAGTCAAAACCTGTGAATTTCAATCAAAGTGGGGATGTGAGGCAAGGGGTGGAAAACATTAGGCAAATGAGGAAACCTTTATTTCCTCCTTAATTAATGTTTTGTGACACTGCATCATATGGGTGTTGGTCTAAGAGGAGGTTCTCCTACATCTGGTTTTGGGTCTCCAGAACTAAAACACCAGAGCTACTCTTTCTCTAGATTCTATAAA
This sequence comes from Chiloscyllium plagiosum, assembly GCF_004010195.1. NCBI lineage: Eukaryota > Metazoa > Chordata > Chondrichthyes > Orectolobiformes > Hemiscylliidae > Chiloscyllium > Chiloscyllium plagiosum. Next base: position 56,507,561 of record NC_057719.1, read on the forward strand.
ATTACTTAAATGCTTACCCTATTACTGCATCTCATTAAGTTTGTGAGAATAGTGGAGGAGAAATTACCACCAATCGAAACATACAAGAAATAATTTTCTGAAGGCTGTATGATGTTACTGAATATAGAGTGAATCATATTTTAAATGATCTTAATTGCATTCACATTCAAAAGATAAATACCCAGTTCTAGAACATAGAACATAGAACAATACAGCACAGAACAGGCCCTTCGGCCCACGATGTTGTGCCGAACTTCTAACCTAGATTAAGTACCCATCCATGTACCTATCCAAATGCCGCTTAAAGGTCGCCAATGATTCCGACTCTACCACTCCCACGGGCAGCGCATTCCATGCCCCCACCACTCTCTGGGTAAAGAACCCACCCCTGACATCTCCCCTATACCTTCCACCCTTCACCTTAAATTTATGTCCCCTTGTAACACTCTGTTGTACCCGGGGAAAAAGTCTCTGACTGTCTACTCTATCTATTCCCCTGATCATCTTATAAACCTCTATCAAGTCACCCCTCATCCTTCGCCGTTCCAACGAGAAAAGGCCGAGAACTCTCAACCTATCCTCGTACGACTTCCTCTCCATTCCAGGCAACATCCTGGTAAACCTTCTCTGCACCCTCTCCAAAACTTCCACATCTTTCCTAAAGTGAGGCGACCAGAACTGCACACAGTACTCCAACTGTGGCCTAACCAAAGTCCTGTACAGCTGCAACATCACTTCACGACTCTTGAATTCAATCCCTCTGCTAATGAACGATAATACTCCAGAGGCCTTCTTACAAACTCTATCCACCTGAGTGGCAACCTTCAAAGAACTATGTACATAGACCCCAAGATCCCTCTGTTCCTCCACCTGACTAAGAACCCTACCATTAACCCTGTATTCCGCATTCTTATTTGTTCTTCCAAAATGGACAACCTCACACTTGGCAGGGTTGAAATCCATCTGCCACTCCTCAGCCCAGCTCTGCATCATATCTAAGTCCCTCTGCAGCCGACAACAGCCCTCCTCACTGTCCACAACTCCACCTATCTTCGTATCATCTGCAAATTTACTGACCCACCCTTCGACTCCCTCATCTAAGTCATTAATAAAAATTACAAACAGCAGAGGACCCAGAACTGATCCCTGCGGAACTCCACTTGTAACTGGGCTCCAGGCTGAATATTTACCATCTACCACCACTCTCTGCCTTCGACCGGTTAGCCAGTTTTCTATCCAATTGGCCAAATTTCCCTCTATCCATGCCTCCTGACTTTCCGCATAAGCCTACCATGGGGAACCTTATCAAATGCCTTACTAAAATCCATGTACACTACATCCACTGCTCTACCCTCATCCACATGCTTGGTCACCTCCTCGAAGAATTCAATAAGACTTGTAAGCCAAGACCTACCCTTCACAAATCCGTGCTGGCTGTCCCTAATCAAGCAGTGACCTTCCAGATACTCATAAATCCTATCCCTCACTACCCTTTCCATTACTTT
>NC_057719.1:56510191-56511956 GCF_004010195.1 Chiloscyllium plagiosum
CTTCTCCCAATTGTAAAACCTACCCTGTTGCACGCACCTATCTCTCTCCATTACCAAGGTGAAAGTCACAGAATTGTGGTCACCATCACCAAAATGTTCACCCACTAACAAGCCCATCACTTGTCCCGGTTCTTTACCAAGTACCAAATCCAATATGGCCTCTCCTCTGGTCGGACAATCTACATACTGTGTTAGAAAAGCTTCCTGGACACACTGCACAAACACCGCCCCATCCAATCTACTTGATCTAAAGAGCTTCCAATCAATATTTGGGAAGTTGAAGTCGCCCATGACTACGACCCTGTGGCTTCTGCACCTTTCCAAAATCTGTTTCCCAATCTGTTTCTCCACATCTCTGCTGAGGGGGAAACCATTTCTGACACTAATTCAAAATTACCAGCATTTAGGTTATAAAATTTGAAAACCAAAAGAATGGTGGGATGCTTTCTTAATTAGGAAGGTAAAAATGTATACTGAATAAAAAGTAAGTTGTATAGCAAGCGTTTTCACCTTTTCATTGTAAAGGAATTTCTGGGCCTCTTCAATTTCTTGAAATTGTGAGTAACAGAACTCACTCACAAATCAATCAGCCTGAGACAAAGCCTTGGAAACAAGAACAATTTATTATAGTCTTGCAAGAACTGGACGCCTCTGCAATCAAGCAGAAATGCGCGCAAAAACAGAGCATATTAACTTTCTCATAGTTTACAAGTTGCGGAATCACGCCTCCCTTTTTCCCATCCTATCATAAGCCGATTACCTCACTTGTTAGTTATTTTCTTATCTGGCCATCCTGCTGTCCTTGTCTGCATTCTTTGTTCCTTGTTTGTTACAGCTTGTCCTTTTATCCAGTTTCTCTTATCATACTATAAGCTTTATTGTGAAATACCCCTGCTGCTTCTTTTTGTGGTCAACTACAACATTTTAAAGTTATTTCCTAGCTTAAAACTATTTTCTTTAAAAGACCCTCTATATTCATTTAAGTCTTAGCCTTAAGTATGCTACATGCTACCAGAATTCCGCGACCGTTTGTATAATGTTCCCCTTCCCCTCCCCCCACACTACACCCCCACCCCCATCTGCAAAAACATTTCTAATCTCCCACAATTCCCCCATTTTCTTTTTCTCTAACTGTTGTTTTTGCACTTAAGTCTCCTTTAATTCATTTTCTTAGGTTCTGCCCTCTTACGCCTATTGGCAATGAGGTTCACAATCTTACATTTTACATTTGTGTTGTTCGTCCCTCGAACTCTAAAAGCATTCTTTGACTTTCTCTTTGTTGCATATCACCTGCTGATTGTAAAAGCATCTGATGATTTATTTGGGTTCTCTCCCCAAGGGATATCATCAGTCGGCTCATTACCCATTTTAGGACATTGAACCCTACCACCAGAACTAATATCAATAATCCATAGATAGCTAGATTGACTAACCACCTTCCTTAACCAGTCAATCCCCAATTCCCCCATTCCCATCCTTTTTCGTTCCGGTACCGATTACCGGCCTCCCTTATCTTGGCGATATTGTCTTGCACATGTTTGGAGATATCAGTAATGTTAGAGGAGACCTCAGGTATGTACGTACAACATTCCTCTCCAATTAGTGCATAGGTACCACCCTTCTCTGCTAGAATATAATCCAGAGCCATCCTGTTCTGAAGGGTCGTTAGCCTAGTGGCAACCATTTCGGCCGTTATGGTTGCTACTTGGGATTGGGTTTCGGCCACGCATCAGCAGTATTGTTGGCCAACTCTTCCAGGGAAGCC
>NC_057719.1:56512002-56559389 GCF_004010195.1 Chiloscyllium plagiosum
CATCCTGTTCTGAAGGGTCGTTAGCCTAGTGGCAATCATTTCGGCCGTTATGGTTGATACTTGGGATTGGGTTTCGGCCAACGCATCAGCAGTATTGTTGGCCAACTCTTCCAGGGAAGCCGCCAACATTTGTATTTCTGCTCCTGCTCAAGCGGTCCCATACATAGGTATCAAAGTCCAGAGGAGGTGATCTCCTTTGGTTACTTTCCGGGTTACTCGCCTTCCTCCCTGTTTATTCCGAGGTATTTTTGGGGCTCTCTTTAACAGCTTCGTGGGGAATTATATAGGCGAGGTAGCAACAGCCACTCCAGCCTTTCTGGCTTTGAGGCAGTGTTTGAACTGGATGGTCCCAGCACCTATTCCTGTTACATCCGCCACTCCAAACATACTTCTCGCTGGGGATAAATGGGTAGGCCTTTAAGCCACCCACCCAATATGTCCCATTCAATACTTGGGGAATAGTCGTGGCAGTGGCTTGGCTGGTGTAGACACAAGATGATCTTCCTAATCGGAAGGGTGCGGTATCATTCTGATTACAGAAACAAGTGGTATTTACTGCTCCTTTCGGTGGGGAAACTCTCAGGCCATCGATAACACCGAGTTTTCTGGGCTGGTCGAGGGAACCATCCTGCAAAGTTATAATTACCCCTTTCAAATCTCCCAAGTTGTATCATTTGGGCCCGAGTCAAATTGTTGTACGTCGTACACTTCTTTGGTAAGTGGTATTACCGTGAGAGGAATTCCGGATTCCCCATGGTGTGGGATCTCAGCACATACCCAACAGTCGGTATGCCCCTTTAGTTTAGCATAATTCTGACATAAAGCGGTAAAATGATTTTTCCCACCCCCCCCTCTTGGCAGCTAGCACCAATATTATCGTGACAATACAAAGCTGACCGCTCATTTCAGCTCGCAACCCTATCTGTCTATTCTCTAACCCTTTGTATGCCAGGGAGGAGTGAGTCCATGCAACATTTACAATTGTTTTGGGATACAGTTTTTTTTTAACCAATACTTAATAGTCTTTTATCTCAGTCCATTCTTTTTGCTCAGCTTGATTTTCAGAGGGTTGTCTGTAGGATGTGCTTGCCACTCTGCCGGAGGGGAAGGAACGTCCACTGGGCCTTAACACGAGTGTGATGACTCCACCCTTTTTCAGCAGTTCGGATGGCTGTTTCAGTAGTCAGGAGGGTTAGGAACAGTCCCTCCCAGCTTGGGTGCAGTTTGGTATCTTTCCAGGTCTTTATCAGGACCCAATCACCCGGTCGTATCTGATGTACTGCGAACTCAAGTGGAGGTGTCTGGGTCAACAGACCCTTCTTTCTAAGGACAGACAAAGAAGAGCCGAGCGCCACGATATAGTTCTTTAAAAACTTATCATTGAACTCTACAGTTGGTTATTCCCCTTTTCCACCCAAGAAAGGTAATCCAAACATCATCTCATAAGGAGAGAGGCCTATATCACGTCCAGGCGCAGTCCTAATATGTAGCAACGGGATAGGTAAACATTTTGTCCATGGTGATCGAGTCTCTCAGACTAGCTTAGACAATGGCTTCTTTAAGGTTTGATTCATTCGTTCCACCCATCCAGAGGAAGGCAGGTGCCAAGGAGTGTGGAATTCCCAAGAGATCTCTAATCCCGCCATTACTTCTTGTAGGATCTTAGAGGTAAAATGGCTACCTTGGTCTGAATCTATACTTTCCACCACTCCATATCGAGGAATTATATGTTCTAAAAGAGTTTTCACTATCTTCAAAGTAGCTGAGGACATTGGAAATTCCTCCACCTACCCAGTTAGGTGATCCATTAGGACTAATAAGTACTTTTGTTTCCCTACTGGGGTAATTCTGTGTAATCTACCTGTATTCTTTGAAAAGGTTTTACCCCAGGGTTTCTTCCACCTCTTGCCCCCCCCCCTCGTTACTTTCTTATTAATCTTTTGGCAAGTCAGGCATCCTGCGCATACCTGCTTGGCTAATGTATATATCCCTTTACATCCGTACTTCCTTAACACTATGTCACACATGGCTTGGGAGTCCCAGTGACTGCCTTGGTGCAAGGTAGTTAGGATGTTTCTCATAACTGGTTTACTTAATAACTCCCTTCCATCCGGGAGGATCAATCTTCCTTGGGTTACCTTAGCCATCGTTACAGCTACTGCACTATCCTCCACCCCAATTTTTAAGCCCAGCAATATAATTAAATCCCTACCTAATAGATTACTTCCAATGTCAGGAAGTAGTCAATTTAACAGCGGTAGGTTTAAAACTTAGGGATGACTGTGCCGCTCCCGTCTCCACCAAAAATACTGCCTCCTCCCCTTCAGGTCCCACCTTTAAATTTATCAAGGGTTCCCGGTGGGTCTCGGGAGGAAGGAACCCCTGACTCCCCTAATCTTCATCTAAGGTCATTAGGGAAACTGCTTCCCTTTCTCGTGCTAATTCCGGGCATTCCCGTTTAAAATGCCCCACTTTCCCACAATGGTAACACCCTGCCTGTTGCCTCCTTTCTCGGGTATCTGACCCTTGTCTCTCGTGTCCTCCCCTACCCTTCCAGTTATCCCCTGATCCCATTCTCCTTTTTGTGATTTCTTCTACTGTCTCCACCATCATTTTGGCTTTCTGTTTCTGCTTCTCGTCTTCCCTTTTCACATACACTTTCTGTGCCTCACATAACAGTTCTTCCATCTGTCTTTCACTCCATCCATCTGATTTCTGTAATTTGTATGTCCGGCCATAATTTAGTTACAAACTGGACCTTTAAGAGTCCTGTGCTATCGGATTATCGGGATCCATTCCCAAATACTTCTTTGTGGCTTCCTTGAGCCTTTTAAGAAATGCAGAAGGGGTTTTCATCCTTCTCTTGTCGTATTTCAAAGGCCTTAACAAAGTTTTGTGATCGAGGTGCCGCCTCTTTAATTCCTAATATTACCATTTCTCGTAGATCCCGCATTGACTCCCTATCTTCTCTGTCATTATTTTCCCAATGAGGGTCAACATTTGGGAATCTCTGTTCTGCTGGGGCCCCTTCTTCCTCAACTGAGTGCTTCTTTTTCCATTCCTGTAAAGCCGCTCTCCTAATCATACCTCGTTCTTCCCCTGAAAATAACGTTCCTAAAATTGCCATCAGTTCTCCCCAGGTATATAAATTAGGCCCTAGGAATTGCTCTAATTGTTCGGTTAGTCCAACCGGATCCTCAATTAAACTTTTCATTTCCTTTTTAAAGACCCTAACTTCACCGCTAGTTAAGGGAGCGTTTACATATCCGATTGTACCTTCCCCAATCGGAACCTCTCGTAAGGGACATAATTTTCCATTATCTCTGCCCCTCCTCGAGTAATTCTGCCCCCCATGTTCTGCATCTTTTAGTTCAGAGTCCGTTCCCCTTTCTGTGTCTGTACTTCGGGAGCTGTCGGCTTGTTCCGGGGAGTAGTATATGGGGGCGGCAAACACGTTAAGGGATCCCATTGTGGCTTCCCTTTTTCATTCTTTTTTCCTGATTCCTCAGTATTCATGGGATATAATTTTACTCCCGTGCTCCCTATCCAACAAACCGCATATTCTGACTCTTCTTGACTGTATGTTTCTTTCCGATTGACGTATATATTTAGATCTTGGCACAGCCAATCCTCATCGGACCCATATTTGGGCCAAAAAAATATACCAGGCGCCTTAATACTTACTCTAGTCCAAACGAAACAATAGTTTATCATTGTAGTTTATCATTGTAGCCTTATCTTTCTCCCACATCTGGGAGTTGTGTTCCCAATTACCCAACATTTTCCCCAAAGGATTGTCGGGCAGAATATATTCCCCTTTAACGTTATTTACAGATCGATCGTAACCCAGGCAACTCCCCATGCCTCCCATTGTTGCTAATTTAATTAATTTAATGAGGTCCGGTGTCACCTTCTTCCACACCCCCTTCAGGGTCCTGACTAGACACATTACTCGTCCGATTAATCTGACCAATTATATGCTTTTTAAGACTTCAACTGTTCTCCATAAATCACTTTTTTGTAAGGAAAAAGAGATTAGTTAGAAACTGATAGTAAGGCAGTCCTGTAAAAAGACTGGAGTTAACATTTATTTCATAATCTGTAAAATCTTCAACCTTAAAAGAAATCATGTTAAAATTTCCATAGTAGAAATCAGATTCAAAATAGTCCTGGATCTCAAGCTCCAGGGACCAAAGCACAAACATTCAATCACCAACAAACAAATGTGCATTCAAACCGAAGCACAAAAGATTAAACTTTCTACTTGCTGTACAGTGCCCACTCCCTCTCCCACTCCCTCTCCCACTCCCTCTCCCACTCCCTCTCCCACTCCCTCTCCCACTCCCTCTCCCACTCCCTCTCCCACTCCCTCTCCCACTCCCTCTCCCACTCCCTCTCCCACTCCCTCTCCCACTCCCTCTCCCACTCCCTCTCCCACTCCCTCTCCCACTCCCTCTCCCACTCCCTCTCCCACTCCCTCTCCCACTCCCTCTCCCACTCCCTCTCCCGACACTTTGAGCTTCCCGCAACGACTCCTCTAGCTTTTGAATATTTTTCTGGACGTCTGGCCATACGTTAGTTACGATGTGCACCCTCAGTAGCCCTTCAGCTACTAGCCCTTCTGACATGGGCTGTTTTCCATTGCCATATGCTTAATTTTATATATCGCCAATTCCCCGTACTTTCGTACGCCCAACCACCAAGGCAATACTTAAAGGTCTCTTTTCTTACCTTGGTCTGTGCACAGGGTTACCTGGTCATTTCGGTGCGTCCAGTCCCGCGGCAATTCCTGCAGCAAATACCGCTGCCTCCCAGTCGCCCGGATATATCCTTTAAGACCTTTCCCACCCAGGTCTTGTGCACAAGAGTTGCCCGACCGAACCTGCCGCATCTGCCCGCCTTGTTTCCAGGGTCTCCCAGTCCAGATCATACTCGCCCAAACCACGAACGACAAGCTAGGGAGTCGGAGATCACTGAAATCGGCGAGGTGCACCTCCCCCGTCGTCCCAAGAGTGTCGAGCGGTCGGAGTTTTGGATCCCGGAACGAGGCCCCAAAATTGTGAGAAACAGAACTCACTCACAATTCAATCAGCCTGAGACAAAGCCTTGGAAACAAGAACAATTTATTACAGTCTTGCAAGAACTGGATGCGTCTGCAATCAAGCAGAAATGCGCGCAAAAACAGAGCATATTAACATTCTTATTTAGTTTACAAGTTGCGGAATCACGCCTCCCTTTTTCCCATCCTATCATAAGCCGATTACCTCACTTGTTAGTTATTTTCTTGTCTGGCCATCCTGCTGTCCTTGTCTGCATTCTTTGTTCCTTGTTTGTTACAGCTTGTTCTTTTATCCACTTTCTCTTATCATACTATAAGCTAAAACAACATTTCTAATCTCCCACAAAATTGCGCTATGTTTTTAAATACTTTACATGCTACAAATCATTTAGTTTTTCCAGAATAATTTGAATTATTTCATATGTTTAAAAAAACTAGAGTATTTCTACTGTGTACAAGTTAGTCTGTTAACAAAGGAATGATGCAATTTTGTGAAGTAGGTTTAGACAAATTCAGTACACTTTAATATTATATGGTAATGTCACATTTGTGATTTGGGTGCAAAGCTCACACTACAAATTTTGTCTTTTGAGTTTCACCAGAGATAATTGTACAGCTTCAAATGGGAGTTTCTTATTCACATGGTCATCATGTAGCTATAGATAATCTGCATATGGATTTTCCAAGTCAGTATTCAAGCTGAATTTGTCTTGTTTTCACTACACCCATTCATTCAAACTCATTTGCAGCTTTGTGCTATGCACTTCTCTGAAGCAGAGATGTTTCCTGGCTGTAGCAGCTTTCTGGAATATGCATCTCTGACCGTGTGCTGCAGCAAGTACGTAATTGAATAATACAGCTAAACGTTTTCAAAACCTACAAAATTTTATTAACAAAATTGTGCTGGTATATCTGCATGGAAATAAATGAATTTGTTGATTACATTAAAATTGCTGTCTGGAAATTATTGGAATTACTTTCTTTTGGCCTTCATCAAATCTTGATACATCAATAATTTTCTTTCGAGATTATGAGGCTTCTTATAATAGCAGAAAGAAAGTATTTTATGTTGGTTAACATCAGCTGAATCCAATTTGTAGATTTAAGGCTTATTTGACATAGTTTGGGTTGAAATGAGAACACAGTATTCATAGCTTCAGGTCAACGTTAAAGATCCCGTAGCATCTTTTAAAAGAAGGAGAGAATTTCTCAAGTATTCTAGCTACTTGTCTTTTCTTAAACAGCATGAAAAACAGCAAGATGAATCACCTATTCCAAGTCTGCGTAGATAATAGTAACTATAGCAGTGTTAACAGGAAAAGTATACCAAGGTGCTACAAAACTAATCAAAATGAAATGGATTCCGACAAAACGAAGTAAATATTAATAAAGGTGACTAAAAGTTTGGTTGAGAAGGTTCATTTCACAAAAGACTTTAAAGGAGAAGTGGAAGTATAAGACAGAAATGATTTGAACGATAATTCCAGATTGTGGGTTTGGGCATCACCAGTGTTGGGAAGAAAATGGGATGTGGCGAAACAATTTTACCAGAACTTTCAATACAGTTGAAGATTGAAAGACCGACAAAATGGCATGGAAAGAATTTGTATGGTATACCTGATGTCTTGCTGCTGCAAAATCATTTTGCCAGCTGTAGAAAAGCTGACAGAATAGCTAACTGCTCAGAAGCCAAATGAACCTGTTTGGTGGACCATTAAGGACCTAATTCTTCACAGGCATTTTGCCAATGTTGGAAAAGCCTATGGCCACAACCAGCTTAAAGACTGGAGGTCTCCCTTCGGGCTCTCGGGTTCAGGCTTCCATTGTAGGCCACTCCAAGGCACACTGAGGTGCCTCCCCAATCCCCTTTCACCCCAACCTATGGCTACCCTCAGTAAGCCCTCAATCTCCACTCCACACATTTTTTGATGGAACTCGCTAGTGTAACCTTTCCCTGAACACACTGCATCCTCATCGTACAGGTGCAGTTTCAGCAATGGCACTGCTGAGTTTCTCGTTCTCTTAATTGCACTGGCAACTCATTGAGCTGTTGACTTTTGTAAAACAGCCAGCAACAAAAATGTAGCTGTGGGTCCCACAACTGGCAAAAGTAGAGAGGGAAGGAGGGTATGCTGTATCTCTGGAGAAAGATCTTCTTTTCCATATCGATGCCTGCAAATGATTGTGTGACCTTTCTACATACCATCATTCAGGACACCCAATCCTGGCTGAAAGCAACAAATATTGTCAATACAATTGTCTCCACAGAAGACTGACACACACACACAGAGGGCAGATGAAGCTATGACAGACCTACATTTCTAACATTAGTTGCTGTTTTCACAGATTTTTAAAGGTCTCAAGTCTTTTGGTGGATGATTGGATACTTGAGTGAGTGGGTAGTTAGATGATGGGGTGGTTGGTTCAGGTCAGTTGGGCAGGAATGGCAGTTGTCTTTTGGGGTGCTGTTTAGGTCAATTCACGGGTATAGTCATATGGGGTTGCTGCTTGGAAGAGGTAATCATGCAGGCAGTTGTCAGGTCAAGTAAGGACAGTAGTCAGATAAGGTCAGTGGAATAGTTATTTGCAGTGGGATATGGTCAGATGGGGTTATTTCTGAAGGGAGGAAGGATAGTTGAATTAGTCAAGGGTTTTTGGTTTGATGGGTTAATTGGTTGGGGTATGATCTTTTTGGCACGCTGTAAACTAGAATCTACCAAATCTGAAAATGACTTTTTTATCCTGAATTTGTTTCCTTCTCATGAGCTCAACCTCTTTCCTTATTAATATTATTACCCAAAACCTGAATCTTTGCAGCATTGTATACCTCTTCTTTCAATTTAATACCTCCTTAATTTCTGTAAACAATCAAGAATGGTTCATTGCTCTTAGTCTTTACACAGTCTGTTCTTTTCTCCCTTTCTAAAGATAAAGAAAAAGGTTTGTTCAATAAAGAATGACAGAAGAGATGCGTGTTCGGGGCTGAGACAGGGAAACCGTGCTGGAGGTTTATCTAGGTGGGAAGGACAAATTCTGTGAAACCAAAATAAATTTCAATGATATTCTTTGTAAATCGTGCTTTCAGACATGTTAGAGATTCAATAAGAGGTTAGTTTTTATATTATGTCAGTGCAGTTAGAACTATCTATCTCAGTCTTAAACTTGTACTCTTGAAATCCTCTAGATAAATAACAAGACAATCAGTGTATGCATGGTGTACCATAGCTTTAATGAGCAAATATCTCGTGACATTTCTGAAATATGAGATAAGCCAATTATGTATAAATACCTGAGTTGTTTTTCATTTAATAATGAATATTGGGTATCTCAGCCAATATCAGTTTTTATATTGTCTAGACGTTTCACAGTAATGATTAGTGGACTCAGTGTAACCACTATTCAAGTTTCCAAACAGATGGAAAAGTTTTCAAACATTTTTCTTTTTGAGATTTACTTCTCCGATGACGAGTTGCACTTCACACAACAATGAAGAGTTTACTTCCCATCTCTGCTATTTGAAGATCTTACTTTCTCAAGTATTTTAATGTGTAATTAATGTTGAAGGGAGTCAATTTTGACTTAATGCAATTGAGCCTGTTGCTGTCCTGTTATTGCCAATTCTTGCAGGACCACATAGCTCAGAACTTGATATCACAAATTTATGGGAGTCCATCCACATTTTATATGTGTATTCATATCTTTATGCTGCATAAATGGTGCAGCACAATTCTTTCTTGTAATATTGATGCAAAGTCAATTATTACATTTTGATAATTTGGTGAAAATTGGCAGTTTGTATTTGTGGTGAGAACAAGTTAACACAGTCATCTTGTACATTTATGGTTTATTTATACAAAATGAATAGACATTCTTGGAAAAATAATCGTCAAATGAGTTAATGTGGATTGTTAGCAGAACTTGGCAGACTAGGAAAGTCCAAAATTCAGTTCTAGATAGGGTGTCTATTGTTCTACTTTATATTAATTGATGGGACTGGGTCAGGATTCATTGGCAATTTCAGATGGGCAATGAGAAGGTGGTGGTGAGCTGCCTTTTTGAATCACTCCAGAGTATTCAAAAGTAAGTTACATAACATTGGCCCAGCAACAATATAGAAATTGTGACCTAATTTCAAGACAGAATGATGTGTGGTTTTAGAAGGGAACTTGTAGGAGGTAGTCTTCCATGATCTGCTGTCCTTTTCAAATAATGGGGACTTAAACCCAAATGTAGAGGAGAAGTGTTTTTGTTTTCCACAGTGTAGAAACATTGCTTGGTTGCTGAATAATATCACAGGCATTTTTTGTGCAATTTAAATATCATGAGCTGCTTAACTCCTCCATAGTGAAGGAGAACATGACAAACTACTGCAAGTCTTAGATATGGGGAGGCGATGGCCTAGCAGTATTATCGCTGGACTGTAAATCCAGCGACCCAGGTAATTTTCAACCCAGGTCCTAATACTGCCAAAGCAAATGTTGGAATTTGATCCCAGTGTAAAATCTGAAATAAAGAGTCTAATTATAACATTGTCAATTGTCATAACAACCCATCTGAGTTCACTAATGTCTAAGGAAACTGCTATTCTCACCTGGTCTACATGCACCTCCAGGTGAATTAGGCATGTACAATAAATATGGCCTAGACAGCGATACCCTCTTCCTGTGAATGACTTGAACTAATATTCACATCAAACAAGTGCCATTGGTGGTTATTACTAAAAATAAAAATTCCAATTACCTTCTTCCAATTTTAACCTCACTCACTACTGATGAGACACTTAGCGAGATTAGTCATGTCATATAGGAAAAGAATGAGTATTCTAAGGGCTTATGTAACAGCGAATGCAACATCATACACCAACTCGGCATCATTCCATATAAAATACATTGCATGATTGTGGACCCTTCCCCAACATTGTACTCAACATCGTACCCCTTCTATCACCCACACAAGACGGCAGTACATGAGCATTTACATATACATTGCATTAAAGGTAATTTGACTGCAATTGCCTTGCCAAGAAAGCCGGAACAATAATGATATGAGACTTAGACAAACATCTATTATCATCTTAGGGCAACATCCTGAGGCAAAATAAATGTTATAAACACTAAGTCTTTGACTTTGATTTAGGCTCTGTTACAAGGTGTAGTTGCACTGCAGCTAAGAGAGTTGATTACAACAGTTGAAAGAAAAGTAAAAGAAAAATGTATTTCATATTGGAATGGAATCAAATTTTCTCTTGGGTGCACTATCCCAAAACCAATGAACATGTGTGTGATAAAGCTTTTAGCAGTGTTAAATGAAAAAAAAGCATGAGCTGTTTGTTACCAGTGGGTGTGTAAACGTTCGACATTCGGTGCTTTCTAGATGCTGTCTTTGCAAGTTTCATAACTTCCTAAGTAACGTTGCAATAGTGCACAGATCAATTCAAAAGAATAGAAGTAATTCTACATCTGTGATGGGGATTCACAATGTTTTGTGTATTATATAACAAACTACCTTGATAGTGTGTAACATGTTTTTTCAATTCAGCTTCTTGATGTCGTTTCTTACCTTGCAAATCGAAACATGAGACTTCTCGTACTTGGACGTAAGCATATGCTGAGAGGAACACGTAGCTGGAACAAAGGTCATATGGCTGACATACAGAAGTATGCTGACTGCTTCTTCACAGAAAATATGTAAGTTGAAGGAGGATTTTTCATGTAATAAGCAAATAAGAAAGCTCACGTCAATGCTTTCATTGCCATTTTTTGAAAAAATGAATACTTTTGACAGGAAAGAAGGGTAGAGAATAATCGTTTGGATCCTTCAAGCCTACCTCATCTGGATATGATATAGCTACAGATTTATAGGATCATCACATGGGAGAGGAACAGACCATAGTAAAACTACTCCAGTTGTACATTGTGACTTAGTATCATTCTCCTGCCTTTTTCTCATACACGTGTACATTATTTCTACTTAAATAATTATCAAATGCCCACATGAATGCCTCAATTGAACTTAATTACCCTTAACAATATACCTAATAGCAAATGTACAATACTGTGTTGATGTGATATAAATTACATTGTAATTTTTTCTTAATCTAAAAGTTAATTATGCCCTCCTATGGCAGCATGGTGGCACAGTGGTTAGCACTGCTGCCTCACAGCGCCAGAAACCCGAGTTCAGTTCCCATCTTGGGCAACTGTGTGTGGAGTTTGCACATTCTCCCCGTGTCTGCGTGGGTTTCCTCCCACAGTCCAAAGATGTGCAGGTCAGGTGAATTGGCCATGCAAAATTGCCTATAATGTTAGGTGAAGGGGTAAATGTAGGAGAATGGGTCTGGGTGGGTTGCTCTTTGGAGGGTCGGTGTGAACTTGTTGGGCCGAAGGGCCTGTTTCCTCACTGTAGATAATCTAATCTAATCTAATGTGCAGCATCAGTCATAACACAGCCTTATCAAATTCTACCTGTGACTAGGCACAGTTCGCCCACTCCCAAGCAATGTTTACAATCCTTTAACAACAAGATTTCAGTCAATTTTATCTCCCACCTGTAAAGTCAGCATAATGTTTTATAACTAATATCTAAAAAGAGACATGAGTTACTGTACCATTGAGGCAGCTAAGTAATTTGAATTCAATGAAATTAAATAAAGTCTGTAATTAAAGGTTAGTATCAATAATGGTGATAACAAGCTATCATTATTAAAAAGTTCCATTTAGTTGACCTGAGGAAAGAAGACCCACCATCCTTATCTGGTCGGGATGATTCAAAATCTACAGCGATCAGTTGACTCTTAACTGCCCTTTGAAGTAACGTAGCAAGCCACTGGCTGATATTCAGAATGCTGACTCACCATCATTATTAGATTACTTTACAATGTGGAAACAGGCCCTTTGGCCCAACAATGCCACACCGACCCGCCGAAGCGCAAACCACCCATACCCCTACATTTACCCCTTACCTAACACTACGGACAATTTAGCATGGCCAATTCACCTGACCTGCACATCTTTGGACTGTGGGAGGAAACCGGAGCACCCGGAGGAAACCCACACAGACACGGGGAGAATGTGCAAACTCCACACAGTCAGTCGCCTGTGGCGGGAAAATGAACCCAGGTCTCTGGCGCTGTGAGGCAGCAGTGCTAACCACTGTGCCACCGTGCCGCCCAAGAGTAATTAAGATGAAGAGTATGTGTTGGCTTTTTCAGTGATGTTAAAATGTGATTTTGTTTTAAATATACTGAATAGTTTTCTTGAGTGCTTTCCTTAGTATGTTTAATAAGGAAATAATTGTAAACAGTGTTACTAAATAATTTTGCCTTCCCACCCTCTAAATTTGGCATCCCATTATCAAAACAAATATTGAGTGGGCACTTACCAACTGCTATGATTAAAAAAGAAATCATAATCTGATTTTCTTGCATTCTGATTGGAGGTGGTCATTTCATAACAGATGACATAAACCAATTTTCCATCAAGCAATATTTCCAATTTTGCTGTAGTTATATTTTTAGCAACAAATACGATCAAGGATGGAGTTTATGCAAAATTAATAGCTCTTAAGTTAAATACGTGTATAAGTTGGAACAAAATAAATGTATTAATGACACAGTATTGGTTGGTGAGTAAGATCTTATAGCCATTAGGGAGATATGTCTACAAGGAGGTCAAAACTATAAATTAAATAAACAGGAGTATGTGACTTTTCAAAATGACAAGGAGAAAGGAAAGTGTGTTGGGTGGCTGTGTTAATACAGTCATCCGTCCGTATCTGCAATGTTTCTGTTCCTGAGTACTCACTCAAATGATAAAATTCACAATTGTGAAGCTCATTAAAAGTAGGTTAAAGTTGTTAAAAGATTCATAGATATGTGATTTTTGCCCACGGGTGTTGATTTTGTTAATACTTTGGTACTTATTCTTGGAGAAGATAGGCAAATTCGTGATTTTGCAGAGGATTTATTATACGAGATGGAATAAGTACAATAGCAAGAAATTATCTTGGATCAGATGATGTAGTATCCACATGGATATAGTAAGAATAGGGAAGAAGACATTGGTGGGAATGATCTATAGGCCTTCTAACAGAAACTGTACTGTAGGACAGAGAATGAAGCATGAGATAATGAGGACATGTAAAATAAGTCAGTACACTAATCATGGATGATTTTAATCTTTATTTAGATTAGGCAAAGGTATCGACGGGAAAGAACTCAGTGTTTCCTGGAACAAATTGTTGTGGATTCAACCAGGGATCAGGCTATTTACACAATACAAGATCCTAACGAGGCAGTTTTAATAAATGGTCTCAGAGTAAGAGAATTGAATTGATTGTCACATGTACCAAGGCACAGTGAAAAGCTTTCTCTTGTGAGCAATACAGGCAGATCACAGAGTTAAGTAGCATAGATAGTAAATAATAGGTAGACAGCAGCAAAAGCAAAAACATAGGTACATGCGAATGTTAAGAATTTGAGAGTCCATTCAGTATTCTAACAACAGTAGGATAGAAACTGTTATGAAACTGGCTGGTGCATGTGTTTAGGCTTCTGTGCCTTCTCTCCGATGGTAGAGGTTGTAGAAAAGCATTGCCAGGATGGGATGGATCTTTGAGAATGCTGGCGGCCTTTCCTTGATAGCAGGCCTGGTGGATGGATTCTATAGATAGGAGGTTGGCCTTTGTGATTGTCCAGGCCAAGTTCACCACTCTCTGTTACCGTTTCTAATCTTGAATGGTACAGTTGCCATGCCAGGTAGTGATAGATCCAGACACAATGCTCTCAATGTTGCTCCTATAAAAGTTGGCAAGAGTATTCGCTGTCATGCCAAATTTCCTCAGCTGCCTGAGGAAGAAGAGACGTTGTTGGGCCTTTGTAACCAGTCCGTCCACATGAAGAGTCCAAGAAAGCTTGTTGTGGATGACCATTCCAGGGAGCTTGACACTCTCCACTCGTTCCACCTGTGTGCTGTTAATGTGTAGGGGGGCATGAGTAACATCCCGCTGAAAATCAATAATGAGTTCCTTGGTTTTGCCAGCATTGAGAGCTAGGTTGTTCTCAGTGCACCATATTTCCAGGTCTTCCACCTCCCATCTGTAGTCTGTTTGGTTGCCATCTGAGTTTCAACAGACTATGATGGTGTCATCAACGAACTTGTAAGTGGCATTAAATTAGATTACATTACAGTGTGGAAACAGGCCCTTCGGCCCAACAAGTCCACACCGACCCGCCGAAGCGAACTCACCCATACCCCTACATTTACCCCTTACCTAACACTACGGGCAATTTAGTATGGCCAATTCACCTGACCTGCACATCTTTGGACTGTGGGAGGAAACCGGAGCACCCGGAGGAAACCCACGCAGACACGGGGAGAACGTGCAAACTCCACACAGTCAGTCGCCTGAGGCGGGAATTGAACCCGGGTCTCTGGCGCTGTGAGGCAACAGTGCTAACCACTGTGCCACCGTGCCGCCCCATTAGTCGGGTATTTGGAGATTCCCTTGGGAACAGTGACCATAATATGATAGAATTTGCATTCAGTTTGATCGTGAGAAATTTGGGTCAGAAACAATTGTGCTAAACTGAAATAAAAGTAATTATGTAGGAGTGAATGTTAAGTTGACTGGAGTAGACTCTAAAAGGATAAAACTATTTAGGGTCAATGGCATACCTTTAAGAAAATAGTTCATGATTCACCCTAAAGGTGTACCCTCGTGAGAAATAAAGCACTCTCAAAAGAGGACAAACTGACCACAGTTAACCAAGGAAGTTAAGTATACTATCAAATGGACAACATGGCAAAAACATTAGGTAAGAATGCAATTGGTGAGAATGACACAAGAGTCTATAGAGGGATATAGACAGTTTAAGTGAGTGGATAAAAACCTGGCAGTTGGAATATAATGTGGGAAAATATGCATTTTAGCAGGAAAAACGTAAGAGCTGCTGAATATTATTTAAATAAGGAAAGAATACAGAATGCTGCAGCACACAGGGATTTGTGGCTGCTTGTGCAAGAAGAACAAAAAGCTAGCATATAAATTCTGCAGGTAACAGAATGCAAATCAAGTATCACCCTTTATTTCAAAGGGAATGAAGCATTAAAATATGGAGGTCATGCCGATAAAAGGCACGAATCGGACGATATCTGGAATACAGTGAGTAGTTTTGGCCTCCTGAACTAAAACATATATACCGCATTGGAGGCAGTCCAGGAAAGGTTGAAAAATGTATTGCTGGAAAAGCGCAGCAGGTCAGGCAGCATTCAAGGAGCAGGAGAATCGACGTTTCGGGCATAAGCCCTGAAGATTCCAGCATCTGCAGTCCTCACTTTCTCCTAGTCCAGGAAAGGTTCACGGGGTTGATTTGTTTATGGAGAGATTTTCTTATGAGGACAGATTGAGTTGGTTGGGCTTGTTCTTAATGGAGTTTAGAATGAGATTATCGAAATATATTAGATTGACAAGGTAGATGCAAATAGTTTGTTTCTCCTTTTGGGAGATTGTAGAAACAGAGGGCATAATCTCAGAGTAAGGGAGCACCCATTTAAGAATGAGATCAAAAGTATTCTTTCCTCTGAGGGAATCTGTGGAATTCTTTGCTGGCCAGTGGTGTCAACACTGAGTTGTTAAGTATATTAAAGGCTAAGGGAGACAGATTTTTAATCAGGGAGAGAATTGAGAATTATGGGAGTAAGGCAGGAAATGTGACGATTATCAGATTAGCTGTGATCTCATTGAATAGCGAAGCAGACTCCACTGCCAAATAGTCTGCTTGTGCTCCTATGTCTTATGATATTCTCTTCTTTGTAACCTAAGGTCTGTGTCCTCCTTTTAACAAATAAAGGTATGTTTTTTTCTCTTTTGTGACACAACCTCCTCTTCCTCCTCCTTCTCACTTTATCGTTTTTCCATTTTATTTGGAGTCACCACAATGTTAGATGATCAAACTCTGCCACCTCTTCCTGTCAGCCATTCATTCTTTTTTCAGTTCTGATGATTTTTTTTCCGGTACATTCTTCATTGGGTCTTAAATCATCCTCATCCTCTTCCTGTCACTTGCCTTACCATATGTCCTGTCTCTACAATATTTGACCACACCATTTCAATCCCTTCATGACGACTGTCTTCACTGCTGCCACAATGTTCATTAATCTCCTGATTTTGTTCTTTCTCATCACTCCACACCACCTCACTATTCAATATCTCATTAGTATCCAGTCATTGTTCCTCTCTCCTTAATGTTACCCAGATTTCTGTATTACACAACAGTTCCAAAACTGTAGATTCTTCCTTTCTCTTACTTTTACTTTCTATTACTTTTTTATATGCTTTCTTACTTCATAATACCCCATTGCATTACTTCCAATCACTGCAACCACATTTAATCTGTTGCCTAATTTCCACTTTCATCCTGTGGCACCACTGACTCTAGGTACTTTAAACTACTGATTTTCTCCAAATCTGCACCCATAAACTTATTCCTTCACCCTAATCTTCTTCCCTAAGCTTTTATGATAAAACATATTCTTTTAAGTCATCTGAATTCTTTTAACTACACTTGCATCCAACTAAGTTTTAAGAGATATTTATATTTTATTAAGGAATTATGTGCTCTGTCCACTATTTATTTCTGATACTCTCTTCAATAGCATAAAAATATTTCAAAGAAATTTGTTAGCTTTGGGCTAGGGACCAGTAACTTTAATTTTAAAGTTGACAAAGTGAGAGATCCAGGAGATATACCAACAGAATAAAGCCACAAGATTCCATGGATTTGAACAAATCACAATAGACTTTAATTGACAGTGTGAAAACACAAATACAGCATCTATTCTAGCACCCAGAATTAAGCGTGTTATTTATGTGGGTAATGAAGTGATCAAATGCCCCACCGCATACATCAAATTGCAGATATACTCAAGACAGATCCCACGGACTTCTCAGCAATTCCCCTCGTTTTTAATGGTGTGATAAGTCAGCAAGTCTCATTAGACATCACAAGAGTTCATCATTTTTCACTTTTACCAATCTGGTTTTGATCCTCCCTGTCAAGAACTTCTCAACTAATAGATTGAGGAAAGGGAGTTCATTTGATTCTATTTCAATGATAAATTTGAGCACAAGATAGAGTTTATTGAGGTTTGCAAGCAAATTATTTGATCTGTCACAGACTTCCTCAATATCTGCTGCCATTCTGGTTAATTTTTTGAGACTGTTTTCCCATGGACTGTGAAACTGCATCGCTATACTTACTCACAAATATGATTCATGCTCTTCTCGAATGGCTTGCTTCACTGAGTCAGACCTGCACCTGGGTTTTTCCCCAACAAACTCTAATCTTGTTCTGTTTCATCAGCAAATACTGCTTTCAATACCCACCCTCTCAGCTGAAGAGAAATATGCAGAAATTGATAGACAGCTGATGTCCAACAGCGCAAAGCCACCATTTGCTGTTGTGTCCTCACTGAGGCCACTAGACTGAATGTCTGTATTTCAAATACCTTCCTGGCAGTATAGAGTCATAGAGATGTACAGCATGGAAACAGACCCTTCGGTCCAACCTGTCCGTGCCCACCAGATATCCCAACCCAATCTAGTCCCACCTGCCAGCACCCGGCCCATATCCCTCCAAGCCCTTCCTATTCATATACCCATCCAAATGCCTCTTAAATGTTGCAAGTGTACTAGCCTCCACTACTTCCTCTGGCAGCTCATTCCATACACGTACCACCCTCTGCATGAAAAAGTTGTCCCTTAGGTCTCTTTTATATCTTTCCCCTCTCACCCTAAACCTATGCCCTCTAGTTCTGGACTCCTCCACCCCAGGGAAAAGACTTTGTCTATTTATCCTATCCATGCTCTTCATAATTTTGTAAACCTCTATAAGATCACCCATCAGCCTCCGACGCTTCAGGGAAAACAGCCCCATGCCTATTCAGCCTCTCCATATAGCTCAAATCCTCCAACCCTGGCAACATACTTGTAAATCTTTTCTGCATCCTTTCAAGTTTCACAACATCTTTCCGATAAAAAGGAGACCAGAATTGCACGCAATATTCCAGCAGTGGCCTAACAAATGTCCTGTACAGCCACAACCCCTAGGACCTTACCATTAAGTGCTGCTAAGATTTGCTTTCCCTCGCATTTATCTGAATTAAACTCCATCTGCCACTTCTCAGCCCATTGGCCCATCTGGTCAAGATCCTGTTGTAATCTGAGGTAACCCTCTTTGCTGTCTACTACACCCCCAATTTTGGTGTCAGCTGCAAACTTACTAACTGTACCTCTTATGCTCGCATCCAAATCATTTATGTAAATGGCAAAAAGTCGAGGACCCAGCACCAATCATTGTGGCACTCCACTGGTCACAGGTCCCAGTCTGAAAATCAACCCTCTACCACCACCCTCTGTCTTCTACCTTCGAGGCAGTTCTGTATCCAAATGGCTAGTTCTCCCAGTATTCCATGAGATCTAACCTTGCTAATCAGTCTCCCATGGGGAACCTTGTCGAACGCCTTACTGAAGTCCATGTAGATCACATCTACTGCTCTGCCCTCATCAATCCTCTTTGTTGCTTCTTCAAAAAAAACTCAGTCACTGTCAATAATAGCAGCACTCCTAATATGGAGTTTCTCTATCTATTTATCTTTCTCTTTCTCTCCCTCTCTCCTTCTCCCCCCTCTGTGCCTCTCTCTGACCCCCTTAATCACAGCCTGTAATCTTTGGACTCCTCTAGCTCATTCTCTCACATTCTCTCTCTCGCTCTGTCTCTCACTCTGTTTCTCCCTTTCTCTATGTATCCCCCCCTGTCTCTCTCTCTTTCTCTGTCTATGTCTCACTTGCTCCAGGATTCAATGTTGCCACCTCAGAAATCTTGAAATTATCTGTTCCATAAACGTTACTAGGTTGATTAATTGCTTGGTGGTACAGAATTTAAGCATTGCCAAAAGGAGACAAACAGTTGAATCCACAACTGCCTTAAGTAATTTATTTATACAGCTTAATAAGCTCCATCGTGTGCTCAAATATACCATTTGAAATTGATATATTAAATGTGCTCTCCCTTTCCTCAATGTCTATCAGTTGTGAAGTCAGCCAATGGATTCTCTACTGCTATTTATTTAATGCCAGTGATAATTGGTCAGTCCATACATTAGGATTCCTATGTTCCACATGCTACAAGATCAATCTTATTGACAGTCTCCTACACTGCCTTACAGAGCCAGAAGGCTGTGTGGAGTTCCCATGTCTACACGCTCAAGTTTCCTGCCAGAGTCCAAAGATGTGCAGGTTAGATGGATTAGCCATGCTAAATAGTGTCCCGATATGTGTACACTAGTCGTGGTAAATGTGCAGTTATGGGGTACAGCAGGGTCCTAGGTCTGGGTGAGAAACTCCTTGGAGGTCAGTGTGAACTCGATGAGCTGAATGGTCTCCTTCTGCATAGTAGGGATTCTATGATTCTTGAATAGGAACCTAGCCATCTGCTCGCCATGTTAGCTTGACACTGAGATAGGGCATATGAAAGCCTCTCTTGTGTGATAATGGATACCTTGATCATTTGCTCTGTATTGTGATAACTCAGGAAAAGGCCCAAGTCCACTATATTTGGAGCTGAGCAGTACCCAAGTCCACCTCAGGTAACCTGGAAGGGCAAGGTGTCTTAAAAACCTGAACAACAAATATAGCTAGCTATCTCACTATTCTACTATATGTAGTAAATCCACAAGTGTTTTTTCTCAACTGAGATAGGTAGAGACAGAGAGAGACTCCACGTTAGAACTGCTGCTGTAAGAATGCTACCGTCAAGCCAAAAAGACACTTTGCCTACCACGTAAATAAGTAATAAGTTGTACAAGTTTCACTGCTAATGTGATGTCAGATATATGGGTCATACATCCTAATGATTGGCAGATAATTTCAAACATCCCAGTGAAAATTTGCTAGTCATGCTCTTCCAGCTTATATTTGCAAGATGTATCCACTGTTAGATGTAGATCCATTATTGAAAATAATTTATTAAATAATCCAGACTGTACCAAAAATTACGCCAGAAATGAATATAAGCTCATTGTTTGTGTTCTCAGTGTGATGTTAGAAGCTACTCATTAACATTTGTATTTCATGTTTTAGATAGGCAAAATAATGTTTTATAAAAAAGCAGGTTATAGAGACAGCCAATTTCTCTTGCATCCCCATGGCAAAACCATGACCAGTCAGAATCTACTTGTCTGGTCTGAGAATTAAGATTGACAATTAATTGGACTTGCAATCCAATATGCTCTAACCAATTAACATCCTCTTCCAATATTTTGCAAAATGTTGCCACTTTTTCAAGTCTGTTGCATGTGTCTTAGTTCTCATAGGTGCAATCTCAAGCTTTTTTTGTCTCAGATTAGCAATGGGTTCATGCCATAGATTATTGACTTGTTCTATAAAAAGTGGATCAAATAGAGAATTTCAGCACATTGAAAAAGACTCTTAATTTGCTTAGTGTTACAATTAGCATGTTTCAGAAAATAATTGTGTACCAAAGAAATTTAATAGGGTACAAATGCAGTGCAGCAGATGGCACTATTTGGATAGCCCTTACATACAGCTAGCATAGGATGATGAGCAAAATAGTTTCTTTCAATGAATTTTAGAATTTATACATAGAAAGATGGGAATGTTGTCACTTTTTAAAAGCCCCCTACTTGCCGTCTTACTCATAAACATCTACAATGTCCTAGTAAGTCGACAATTTAAATTTTAAAACCCTGTAATTCTTGCATATAATGGATAACTTGTTGAAATTAAAATGGTGAATGACTTTTCGATTCACAGTATTATTGATGACTGTATTTTGGTCCATTGGTGATTATTATCCGGGGCAAGGATACAAATAATACAAGAAAGAGAAATAAAAATGCAAATCCTTTTCATATGTCCTTACTCAGCAGTTCTCGTATGAATAAAAAGGCTAGGTTGTTACTTATTTAGATCTGCTGTAGATATCTGGTTAAGTTTAGTGTTGTAATTCATTTCCTAAGTCCTATGATTAATTTTTACTCCAACTACCCAGAGGGGACTTCCTCTGCTTATTATAGCAGTGAGATCATTTAGGTGTGACAATAAAACTATCGTATGATTTAGACTGGATCTGAATTTCATAAGCATACGTACACTTTTTAATCTCTCTCTAAAGACAGATCAGTATGATTTAAGTGATGTGTTGTTTGCTCCAATTTATAAGATACTTTTGTTAAGCTTATTGAACACAGAGCATGATAAAGGTTGTTAGGCAGGCTCTTGTGGCATAGGGGTAGTTCCCCTAACTCTGAGCTAAGGGGTTTAGAGGAATAGGAGTATGATTACAGGCAGTGATTATGGATATCCAAGAGAGAGGGTCGGTGGAGATAGAGAGAGAGATAGTGATAGAGATTCCATGTTGGGAGTGCTGCTACAAGCTGTACTGCTAGGAAGGTGGTTGAAATACAGACATTCAGTATAGGGGCCCCAGTGAGGAGCCAAAAGCAACTGATGGCTCTGTGCTGATAGACCTCTGCTGTCTGTCAATTTCTGGAAATTTCACCTCGAGTGTTTGGAGTGAGGACTCAAAAGTAGTCCGAAAAAAGTCATGTTCTCCGGGCTGGGGTATGCCAGAAGAGGCTCACAGGAAGCCTGCAAGCATTGTTATTTCAGTTCAGCTGAGAAGGTGGGTATTGAAAGCCATATTTGCTGATGAAATAGAGCAAGATTAGAGTTTGATGAGGGAAACACTCGGGGGCAGGACTGGCTCAGTAAAGCCCCACCTGCTCGAGAGATTGTAGTCACATCATGGAAACAGACACTTCAGCCCAACTACTCCATGCCGACCATGTTCCCAAATTAAAATAGTCTCATTTGCTTGCTTTTAGCCCATATCTCTCCAAATCATTCATTTTCATGTACTTATCCAAATGTCTTTTAAATGTTGTAATCGTGCCTACATCCATCACTTCCTCTGGCAGTTCATTCCACATATGAACCTCTCTGGAAAAATATTGCACCTCATTTGCTTTTTAAAACCTTTCCTCTCACCTTAAAAATATGCTCCCTAGTTTTTAACTGCCCCTCCCTAGGGAAAAGACGTTTGCTATTCATCTAATCCATGCTTCTCATGATTTTATAAATCTCTATAAAATCCCTTAACCTCCTGTTCTCCAGTGAAAAAAGTCCCAGCGCTATTTTTATAACTCAAACTTTCTATTCCCAGCAATATCCTGGTAAATCTTTTCTGAATCTTCTCTGGTTTAATAATATCCTTCTTATGTCAAGGCGGTCAGAATTACACACAGTATACTCCAGAAGAGGGCTCACCAACATCCTGTACAACCACAACATGACTTCTCAACTCCTATACTCCAAAAGTCTGAGCAATGAAGGCAAGTTTGCTAAATGCCTTCTTAATTTCCTTGTCTACCTGTAATGCAAATCTCAAAAATTAATGTACCTGAATCATTAGGTCACCCTGTTAAACGTGGAAAGTAGAACAATACAGCGCAGAACAGGCCCTTTGGCCCTCGATGTTGCGCCAACCAGTAAACTAATCTAAGCCCATCCCCCTACACTATCCCATCATCATCCATATGCTTATCCAAGTACTGTTTAAATGCCCCTAAAGTGGCTGAGTTAACTACATTGGCAGGCAGGGCATTCCACGCCCTTACCACTCTCTGAGTAAGGAACCTGCCTCTGACATTTGTCTTAAATCTATCAACAACATGTCATAAGGCTTTATCAACGTACAATACCTCGCGTTTATCCAAATTAAACGCCATATGCCACTCCTCAGCCTACTTATCCAGTTAATTAAGATCTCTTTGTACTCTTAAATAACCTTCTTCACTGTCCACAAGACCACGAATTTTGGTGTCATCTGCAAACTTACTAACCATATCTCCTATATTGTCATCTAAACTGTTTATATAAATAACAAACAAAAGTGGAACCAGCACCAATTCCTGTAGAACACCACTGGTCAGAAGACTCCAGTCCAAAATACAACCCTTCACCATCACTCTTTGTCTCCTACCATAAAGCCAATTTTGTATCCAATTGGTAAGCTCACTCTGAATCCCATGTGATCTAAATTTACTAATTTGTCTACGTTGTCAAAGGCTTTACTAAAGTCCATGTAAACATGTCTAACACTCTGCCCTCAATACCCTTTTTGGTTACTTTCTCAAAAAAACTCATCCAAGTTTATGAGACACAATTTTCCTCACACAAAACTATCCTGACGACCCGTAATCGGTCCTTGCCTCTCCAAAAGCATTTAAATCCTATCTTTCAGAATCACCTCTAGCAACTTACCCGTCATCGATGTCAGGTTCATATATCTGCAGTTCCCAGGCTTCTCCTTTCTTAAATAAAGGATCAATGTTAGCCACCTTCCAGTCCTCTAGCACCTCACTTATTGTTTATAGGCACTTCACCCATTGTTAAAGGTAATCCAAATATTTCTGTTGGGGCCCTGCACTTTCTTCTCCAACTTCCCACAACGTCCTGGGATACACTTGTTCATGGTGGTTCTGGAGATTTATCTGCCTTTATGGTTCCAAGATCTTCAGTACTTCCTTTTCTGTAATGTGAACTGTTTCAAAGTATTAAGATTTATTTTCTTGAATTCTCTAGCCTTCATTTCTTTCTCTTAACAGGCTGATTAGGAAACATCTAAAAGGTATCATTTGGTACAAATGGTTCAGCTTCTGTTTATGTAGCATTATACACACTTATGCTAGTCCATACAAAATGGGGCCGGGGAACTGTTTTACTGGATAAATGTAGATTTACTCTGAAATCTTTCCTGAAAGTTATTTCTCTTTATATTTTTTTCGCTGCTTTACTCTCTTACACATTTTCTGCTGTCTTAATTAAATCCATGTGCTATCATTTTTTACCTTGGGTGTTTGCATTGATTCTGAAAAAATATCTCTCTTCAAAGAATTATAAATCAATTGCAGCTAATCAAATTCTGGTCACCCTGTTATAGGAAGGATATTAATGAGCTGGAGGGGGTTCAGAAGAGATTTACCAGTATGTTGCCAGGAGGGTTTGAATTATAAGGAGAGGCTAAATATGCTGGGACCTTCTTCAGTAGAGCGTAAGAGGTTGAGGAGGTGACCTTATAGAGAGTTATAAAACCATAAGGGGTATAGATAAGGTCAGTAGAAGGTGTCTTCTCACTGGCACAGGGCATTTCAAGACAAAGGGGCATATTTTTAAGGTAAGAGGGGAAAATTTTACAAAAAACATGAGGGTAAATTTTTTAAAAACTGAAAATAGTTCATGAGTGGAAAGAACTTTCAGAGGAACTGGTGGATGTGGGTACAGCTACATTCAAAAGAAATTTAGGAAAGTACATGAATAAGAAATATATGGAAGGATATGGTCCAGGCATGGTCAAGTGGGACTAGTTTAGTTTGGAATTATGGTTGGCATTATTGAGTTGGATCAAAGGATCTGTTTCCATGCTGTGTGACTTTATGATTCTGTAAATAAATTTGGAATACCAAGATGCTAAATGTCACCAAACAGATTAAACTGTGTTCAGATTAGTAGATTTAGTGGCCTTTAGGCTAATCAGGTACAGCAAAGAATTAGTACAAGAACACACGATCGGGACTGAAAATTGACAAGAATTTGAAGAACCAACTAAATTTCTGTCCTCATTGTCATTTAGTTATTCAGGAAGTGCTACTGCAGAAATATTTGCTTATATATTTACATTAGTTGATTAATCTAATCAAGATTTCTTCTCCTTTTACTTTATCTAGTTCTGAAGATGATCCCTTTTTGTTATACGCAACTATGCATTCAGGCAATCATTGTAAATTCCTTAGTAGAGACCTCATGCGGGATCACAAAGCTTGTTTGTCTGACCAGAATACCCGAAGACTGTTTTTCAAGTGGCAACGTGGACACCAGCTTGTGCTGTCAAGGTACAATCCAGGGAACAGAATGAAATTTGAGGTGAGAGAGGCACACTGAACAGCATTTGAGAGAAAAAAAAATCCCTCTAATCCACCTGACAGAACTTGTTTTGTGTGTTTCTTTTAAGGAGCAAAGCTTAATAAATTATTCTGGTTCAGAGGTGTAAATTTCATGTTTTGAGTTGTAATGCCTATCCTGAGAAGGAACTCTTGTGTTCTCAAAGTTGATGTGAAGTGAGAATTATCCTGATCTAAGCTCTGACCATATGCTTTTTTTCACATCTAACACCAAGTTAGATTAACTCACATAGATAAGAACTTCTATTTCCGGAAAAGTAGTCTAGAAATGTATGTCTGAAACAAACAATAGACCTATTTTGTGATTCCTGGACTTTTGTGAAAGGTTTTCACTATGTACCCACGTTGCTTCTATTGTTATTTTTATCAGTCAGAGCAAATTTTTTCCCATCTACTAGTATGACCAAATATATGTATTCATAAAGCGCTAAAGGAAATTACCATGTCTGTTAAAATATTTGACATGAGAAAAAAAAAATTGGAGAGGCTCTGAGATCTGGCAGCTGTAGAAAGAGAAGATGAGTTGAAATGTTGGATGGAAAATTAAAGGGGGGAAAACATGATTTCTGTCTCCCAACCCCAGAAATAAGTCTTCCAACAGTCAACTGGGTGGTCTAGGCAAACTCCTAGTAGAAGTTCAAAACTTCTCAGAGCTCCACAGTGCAAAGTTTCAAGACAGATGGAATCCAGATCAAGCTAAATCTAGGGGCCCTGGGCTGAAAAATGTTCATCTGCTTTTTCTTTGATTATATCCATTTATTCAACCATAAACTTTTTGAATATCTCACCTGCCAAATGAGTCATTTCACACCTTTCTTCGCGAGATCAAAAGATTATCTTTTCATAGGTAATGTATGGCTTTGACTGAAATCTGTATCATTTGGTGTCCTTAATTGTCCAAAGAAATTTAAGCTGTGGAAAACTTTTAAATTCTTCTGACAGTAACAGATACACCACCTCTCAACAATACATAGAATTCTAAAAACAATTTATGGAATGTTATTCTCTGCAGATTGCTTATGTTTTCTAAACATTGGTTAAACTTAATTGCTTACATGGACTTTCAAATAATAATTTTTGGTGAGAGGAACATTATCTATTTTTAGTTGTAATAATCAGTTTCCTTTGACATTGATAGTTTTAAAAATGCATATATTTCCCTGCAGATCATATCAAAATATGACACCATAGTACAGACTACACCAGATACTTGGCACATACCATATGATGAAGAAGGTGTTGAGAGATGTTCCTACGAAGTTCCACGTAAATGGTTGTGTCTTCGAAAACATAACTGAAGAGAAGCAGTGAATAAAAATTTTGCTGCCTGTTCTTTGTTTTAAGGAGTTGTTGTATTCTGTTTTTATGTTTGATATTTATTTAGTCAATATTTTGTTCTATTTCCCAAATTTCTTCAACATTTTCCACTTTTTCTTTTATAGCACTTGTGGTTCAGTACAAATTTCCAGGTGTCAATAGTCTTCTACTACCTCAGCCAAATGACTATTCTTCCTGTGGCTGTCAAGATGGTATCAGCTGCATTTTGAACCTGGTGATATTGTCACCAAAACTAATATGACCCCCACGTAGCATAGTTTTTTTTTAATATATCCTACATAGCATAATGGGTAGTTATCATGATATATAGCAAAACAACAAAAGTTGTTTTCTCCTTCCCTTGATTCCCACACCCACATCAATTTCTGTCAGTCAATCAAGCAATTTAATCAATAACTTTTAAAAATTCAATGAAAATGCTGATCAACTAAGTTAAGTCAATGTAATGGCTTATTAGATTCCCTGGCAAGTTATCCTGATCGAGTTCCACTAACTCAGTTCAGATAAAGAATTCAGACTTATTGATCTTTATATGACCTAATCACCACATCATGTACCAATATTTAACAAACAAAAACAGAGAATGCTGGAGAGACTCAGCAAGTCTGGCAGCATTTGTGAAGAGAAAACAAAGTGAACGTTTTGAGTCTGGTGACTATTCTTCAGAACTGCCAGCAATTTCCCTCCAGCAATTTGTTTTCGTTTGTTTCAAATCTACAGTGTTCCTTGTTTTGTTATTATGTACCAGTATGTCACTGGTAAAATCTGATTGCATTGTTAAATTAAGCATTCAGTATTATTTGCCTCTTAGATTACCAAAGGGCTTCTGTGATGTAGATGATTGTCTTGGGTATGTAAAATTGCATTATGTCTGCTCAGTCAGTTCATATTCAAATTAAAGTAGTATTTCTTGTTATCTCTTGGTGAGAAAACAGGAATGTTCCATTTCAAAAAAAAAGTTCCATTCTTTAAAAAGAATGTTTTTTAATTGAAGAATCGTATTAATATTTCTCAGATTAACATGGAAAATTTAGCTTTGTATAACCTAATAGCCACATCGTGTACCAATATGTAACAAACAGAAATTGCTGGAGAGATTCAGCAAGTCAGGCAACATCTGTGAAAAAAAAAAGTAAATGTTTTGAGTCCAATGTCTCTTCTTCAGAACTGCCAGCTGTCATATAGTTTCTTCAAATAGGTTTGATTTCTAACCTCTAACAAAATGATTTTTCAAGCTTCATCAAAATCAGCGGCTACGCTTACTTAATTTTCTCAATGTTGCTAGTGCCTAACTTAAATCCTTGACAGAAATTGTCATGTGAATTATCTAGCAATAAAATCTGAAGCATTTATATGGTAATTGCATGTCCAGCAATCTTGGAAGTATTGAATTCTACAACATAACACAGAACATTGGGCTTATAAGGCATATACCATATATTTTGCTGCATTGAAGTCTTCTCCTCTACTTACCGTCCCTTGTTTATTTCCCCATACAGGTCATTCTGCTATAACACGACAGTTGTGTTCCTCTGCATCCTCCCGCTATAGAAAATTATGCTATGGAAAACCACTTCTAAACCATGTTTAGAAGATTGCCAATACAAAATCGCTTTACCCGTTGAGTAGAAAATTCCCTTTATCCAAACAACATCCACAATTCGTAATCGCGATATAGCTAATTCGCGCTTACGAAACACGCTTTTTAACAGAATGACCTGTACCCAGATACTTAATTATTCCTATTCTTGCAGTTATTTCATTCTATATCAAAAGGACTGTGTTTCAACAGTTTTGGTTTCTATCTTAATTTTTACTTTTGGGAGACCAACTGTTAGAGCATATCATCTGGTTGGGGGATGTGGGGGTGGGACCTATTTTTAGTCCCTGAGCTCATTCAAGTAGAACCAGCAAGTTGTGGGCAACAAATGGCACAGATTGTCTAATATCTGGTGGCGTGGAAGCCTTTGGGTTTGAAGCATACACTTAATTTGGGGACCAGGAAGGGGAGAAACCTAGTTTGGCATTGGGCCAAATTTACAACTTGAAGGCCTTTCTGTTCTGTCAGCAGTGGAATTGGTTAAATAGCTAGTTCTAGCATAAGAATACATCCTCGACTCCAGTATGTATATTAAAAGAGGCTTATCTATAAAATAAATGATGCTGTGTCCACCCAAAGATGTCAATGCTTTCAGTAATGTTGATAATCTGATCATCAGTGTGGTAAGTTGACTGACTTCATTCTGATACCATTACCACGTATGGTAACATTAATTCTGGCAAATTAATATTTATTTCACAGAACATCCATTTCCTATTTCATCATAGCTGCTATCACATTGAATCCAACTGTGTCTTCATCTAGAACTCATAAGTGAACTTTCTAGCAATACAGCTGAAAGACCAGTTGGGAAAAAGCCTGGCCTATTTTTACATCTATGAATAAGGAATGCTAAAAGTCGTAATTCTAACTGCAACAATCAATACCAGAATATGACCAGTATGCCAAGGATACTAACAGAAGGATCAAATATGAGTCCCAGATTGCACAGGTGAATGTGGGACTGTGGATGAAATTGTACCAGCAGCAGTTAATTAATAAGCTACAGCCAGGACCACCACTCTGTTAATGATGGTGAGCTGCCACTCAGCTGCCAACACAATTAAAGGAGTGGTAATATGGTAGTCTCAGCAGTGGGCAATGAATGAGGTGTCCACTGTTAAGACAAAGTGTAAGGAGATGTCTCAAATTTGAGATGCCCTTGGAAGAGTTTAGAAGAAAGTCTTAATATAGGTAGGTAGGCCCAAGTGATCAGAGAAGCAAACCCTGTGGTGATGGTATTGAAGCTGTAGTGGGGCCATTGCTGCCAGTGACTGATCCATAGACCATGGAGCATCCTGAGAAGTCATAAGAAGCTGCATTATCATGCCGAGCAATTGACCAGTGTAATGAAGGGTACATTGTAACCATGATAAATGTGACTGTTTATATGCCAGGAGCTGCAGAATTGCTTCTTTAGTACACACAAATAATCTGGTCTTACAAATTTCTGGGAGCTGCTCTTTGAGACTTGCAGCTAAGAGTCAGCTTGAATAAGTTTTTTTTCCTTGACAATCATGCAATTTTGGATAGCTTACAATCAATCAAAATGATTGTGCAATGTGTTCTAAAATGGCTGAATACTACATGAGTGATCTGGAGGAAAGTGTAGGAAGTCTGATTAGTACTTTTGTGGATGACACTAAAATTGGCAGAGTTACGGATAGTGAGGAGGATTGTCAAGGGATATAGTGGAATAAGGATAGATTGCAGCTTTGGGCAGAAATGGCAGTTGGAGTTTAATCCAAACAAATGTGAGGTGATGCATTTTGGAAGATCAAATTCCAGTGCAAATTATACAATAAATGGCAGAACCCATTGACATATAGAGA
Source organism: Chiloscyllium plagiosum (assembly GCF_004010195.1). NCBI lineage: Eukaryota > Metazoa > Chordata > Chondrichthyes > Orectolobiformes > Hemiscylliidae > Chiloscyllium > Chiloscyllium plagiosum. Next base: position 56,541,871 of record NC_057719.1, read on the forward strand.
GATCTGGACATACAAGTGCACAGATCCTTGAAAGAGGCAACATAGATGGATAAGATGGTCAAGAAAATACACAGCACACTTGCCTTTATCGGCCGGGGCAATAAATATAAACATTGGCAAGCTATGTTATAGCTATTTAAAACTTAGGCCACATTTGGAATATTGCATGCAGTTCTGATCACCACACTACCAAAAGGTGAGGCAATCTCCCAACACATCGAGGTCTGTTTGTAATAGATTAGCATCCTGTAGTTATAATTTTTATGCACACTTTATATCAATCACAAATTTGTAAATCACATGTCAACACATGCATCTTGTTACTTTTTTTGTATTTTATTGATGATCATCAATTTCTATTAGATATCACTAAGTTTATCCAAATATGTTGATAAGTACTTTCTATCTACAGCTACTCAATTGATTCTAAATTTAACAGCAAATTATCACAAAATTCTATCTTATAGTGGGTTCACTTTCCAGGTGGCTCTTATTCAGTGTGTTCATACTGAATCATTTTTCACCATGAAATTGTAACTACAATTGTAGAATTCTCAGTTTAATTTTTAATGAATGTTTTACATTGTCATGGATAAAACAGGGAGGTGATTTTTTTTGTCTTCTGATCATAAGAGTTGATTTTTTTTTAATTTCAGTTCCACTTCAAAATTAGTTGAATTTAAATGATGAGCAATAAACTCTCTTTAGGATAAAAACCAAAAGGATGATTTATTCAAATAGTCATCCAGGGAATAAGCACACACAAACATTAAAGAAGTAAAAGAAGTGACGATTGTAAACGACTAAAGCGTATGAGCATTAATTCACGTGAATCAGAAATCAGTGGTTCAGTGATTAGCACTGCTGCCTCACAGCACCAGGGACCCGGGTTCGATTCCTGCCTTGGGCAACTGTCTGTGTGGAGTTTGCACATTCTCCCCGTGTCTGCATGGGTTTCCTCTGGGTTCTCCAGTTTCCTCCCCCATGCCAAAGATGTGCAGGCCAGGTGAATTGGCCATGCTAAATTGTCCATGGTGTTAAGTGTGTTAATCAGGGGTAAATATAGGGTAGGGGAATGGGTTTGGGTGGGTTACTCTGTAGAGGGGCGGTAAGGACTTATTGGGCCAAAGAGCCTTTTTCCACACTGTAGAAAATCTTTTTAGATTAGATTAGATTACTTACAGTGTGGAAACAGGCCCTTCGGCCCAACAAGTCCATTCCGACCCGCCAAAGCGCAACCCACACAGACCCATTACCCTACATTTACCCCTTCTACTAACACTACGGGCAATTTAGCATGGCCAATTCACCTAACCTACACATTTTTGGACTGTGGGAGGAAACCAGAACACCCGCTAATCTAATTTCAACAGAATTTACTGTTCCAGCAGAATCCTGTTTCATAGAAACTTGGATACATATTAATTCAGTCAAAAGCATAGCAAGTATAGCTTTTATAGACTGGGAGTTAGTTCACTTTTTAAATAGTATACAAGATTATTCCTATAAATCAGGCTTGGGAGAGGTTGCGGTGAGAAGTAGGCTTTAGGTGAGACTGGAACTGTTAGTTATGTGTCTCAATATTGAAAAACGCTTAGAAAGTTCAGAGTTATATATTTAAATCAGGATTTTCAGTCCTAGATGGAATAATTCAAGCTAAAGAGGTAATTTTGTTGTGTCTTGCAGGATATAACTGTTGAGTTATTAGCTGAAATGGGTTTGAATATGTTGAGAACTAGTTTTGAGTAGTGTTTGTGATCCTTTGCGAGGGTTTTACTGATTTGTTCATTCAGATGGGAGATGTGAAAATTGAGCAGGATGAATTAGCTTTTTCTCCTGGTAACTGATGTATATTTCAAGAAGCAACTGACTTCCTTATGCTTTGTTTAAAACAAGCAAAAGTTCATTTTTAAAAAAACATTAAAAAATAACTTAATTACTTCAGATCTCTCTTCATGACTTATGGGCATAACATTCTTCAACACTAATCACTTATTTTCAATATATATATTCTGGAAAAGAATACATTAAACAACACTACAATCAATGTTGACTGACGTACTCTGCAAGCGGTGCAAAGTTTTAACGATAAACAATACATTAGAATGCTCAAGAAGGGTCACTGGACTTGAAACCTTAACACTGCTTTCTCTCACAGAAGCTGCCAACCTGCTGAGCTTCACCAGCAATTTCTGTTTTTGTTTCATTGTTTTCCCTTGTTACTTTTAGAGCACAAGTGGAAAATTCTGATACAACAAAGGAAATTGCTAGAGAAATTCATCAGGTCTGACGGCATCTGTGAAGAGAAAACTGAGTTAACAGTTCACGGGTCTAGTGATTCTTCTTTAGAATTGATGGTAGCTAGGAGCCAGTGGTATGTATGCTGAAGACACAGGGAGAACATTACAGTGCAGTACGGGCCCTTCAGTCTTTGATGTTGCATCTACCTGTGGAACCAATCTGAAGGCCATCTAGCCTACACTATTCCATTTTCATCCATATGTTTATCCAATGTCCATTTAAATGCCCTTAAAGTTGGCAAATCTATTACTATTGCAGGAAGGGTGTTCCACGTCCTTACTACTCACAGAGTAAAGAAACTACCTCTGATATCTGTCCTATATCTATCACCCTCAGTTTAAAGCTATGTCCCTTGTGTTAGCCATCACTATCTGAGGAAAAAGGCATTCACAATCCATCCAAACTAACCCTCTGATTATCTTATATGTCTCAATTTAGTCACCTGTCAACCGTCTCTCTAACAAAAATAGGAAAGTCCCTCAGCCTTTCCTATAAGACTTTCCCTCCATACGAGACAACATCCTAGTAAAGTTCCTCTGAACCCTTTCCAAAGCTTCCACATCTTTCCCATAATGTGGTGACCAAAACTGTACACAATACTCCAAGTGTAGCTGCACAAGCGTTTTGTACAGCTGCAACATGACCTCATGGCTCCAAAACACAATCCCTCTACCAATAAAATATACCACACCATATGGCTTCTTAACAACCCTATCAACCTGGGTGGGAACTTTCAGGGATCTATGTACATGGACACTGAGATCTCTCTACTCATCTACACTACCAAGAATCTTACCATTAGTCCATTACTCTTCATTCCTGTTGCTCCTTTCAAAGTAAATCATCTCCCACTTTTCTGCATTAAACTCCATTTGCCACTTCTCAGCCCAGCTCTGCAGCTTACTTATGTCCCTCTGTGAACTGCAACATCCTTCGGTTCTATCCACAACTCCACCAACCTTAGTGTCATCCACAAATTTACTAACCCATCGTTCTACGCCCTCATCTAGGTAATTTGTAAAAATGACAAGCAGCAGTGGCTCCAAACAAATTCTTGTGGTACACTACTAGTAACTGAATTCCAGGATAAACACTTTCCATCAACCACCACCTTCTGTCTTCTTTCAGCTAGTCAATTTCTGAACCAAACCACTAAATCACCCTTAATCCCATGCCTCCATATTTTGTGCCATGGCCTACCATAGGGAACTTTATCAAACGCCTTACTGAAATCCATATACACTACATCAACCACTTTACCCTCATCCACCTGTTTGGTCACCTTCTCAAAGAACCCGATAAGGTTTATGAGGCACAACCTACCCTTCACAAAACGGCGTTGACTATCCCTAATCAATTTATTCCTTTCTAGATGATTATACATCCTAGCTCTTATAATCTTTTCCAATACTTTACCCACAACCAAAAGTAGGGCTCACTGATCTATAATTACCAGCATTGTCTCTACTCCCCTTTTTGAACAAGGGGACAACATTTGCTATCCTCCAGTTTTCTGGCACTATTCCTGTTGACAAGGACGACATAAAGATCAAAGGCTCTGCAATCTCCTCCCTGGCCTCCCAGAGAATCCTAGGATAAGTCCCATCTGGCCCAGATGACCCATCTATTTTCACACTTTCCAGAATAGCTAACACCTCCTCCTTGTGAACCTCAATCCCATCTAATCTAGTAGCATGTATCTCAATATTCTCCTTGACAATGTTGTCTTTTCCTAGTGTGAAGACTGATGAAAAATATTCATTTAACATTTCCCCTATCTCCTTGGACTTCACACACAACTTCTCACGACTGTCCTTGATTGGCCTTAGTCTTACTCTAGTCATTCTTCTATTCGTGATATACCTATAGAATGCTTGAGGGTTTTTGTTTATCCTATCTGCCAATGACTTCTAATGTCCTCTCCTGGCTCTCTTTAGGTCTTTCCTGGCTAACTTGTAACTCTCAAGTGCCCTAACTGACCTTTCACATCTCACCCTAACATAAGCCTTCTTCTTCCTCTTGACAAGAAATTCAACTTCTTTAGTAAACCACAGTTCCCTCACTCGATCACTTCCACCCTGCCTGACAAGTGCATTCTTATCAAGGCCACGCAGTAGCTGTTCCTTGAACAAGCTCCACATTTCAATTGTGCCCATCCCCTGCAGTTTCCTTCCTCATCCTATGCATCCTAAATCTTGCCTACATGCATCATAATTGCCTTTCCCCCAGCTATAACTCTTGTCCTGCAGTATATACCTATCCCTTTCCATCACAAAGTAAACATAACTGAATTGTGGTCACTATCACCAAAGTGCTCACCTACCTCCAATCTAATAGCTGGCCTGGTTCATTACTCAGGAGAAAGTGAGGTCTGCAGATGCTGGAGATCAGAGCTGGAAATGTGTTGCTGGAAAAGCGCAGCAGGTCAGGCAGCATCCAGGGAACAGGAGAATCGACGTTTCGGGCATAAGCCCTTCTTCAGGATTCCTGAAGAAGGGCTTATGCTCGAAACGTCGATTCTCCTGTTCCCTGGATGCTGCCTGACCTGCTGCGCTTTTCCAGCAACACATTTTCAGCTCTGGCTTGTCTACATACTGTGTCAAGACATTCTCCTGCACACGTTGGACAAAAACTGACCCATCTAAAGTTCTCAACTACAATATTTCTGGTTAATATTTGGAAAGTTATAGTCTCCCATAACAACTATCCTGCTATTTTCGTTCTTATCCAGGATCATCTTTGCTATCCTTTCCTCTACATCTCTGGAACTATTTGGAGGCCTATAGAAAACTCCCAACAGGGTGACTTCTCCTTGCCTGTCTCTAACCTCCGTCCATACTACCTCAGTAGATGAGTCCTCAAACGTCCTTTCTGCTACCATAATACTGTTCTTGATTAACAATGCCACACCTCCCCCTCTTTTACCATCTTCTGTGTTCCTACTGAAACATTTAAATCCCGGAACCTGCAACAACCATTCCTGTCCTTGCTCTATCCATGTCTCCGAAATGGCCACAACATCCAAATCGCAGGTACCAACCCATGCTGCAAGTTCACCCACCTTATTCTGGATGCTCCTGGCATTGAAGCAGATACACTTCAAACCACCTTCCTGCTTGCCAATGCATTCCTGCCACCTTGAAACCTTATTTCCGACCTCATGACAGGGCAACTTAGAACAATTTTCATTGTATTTTTATTGTTAAAATATATATGACAATAAATTCTAATTCGCTACTCTCAACCTCCTGGATACTGGAACAACAATTTAGGTTCCACCCCCCTGCTGAATTAGTTTAAACCCTCCCATACAGCATTAGCAAATATACCCCCTGGTTCAGGTGTAGACTATTCTGTTTGTAGAGGTCCCACCTACCCCAGAATGAGCCCCAATTATCCAGATTTCCGAAACCATCACTCCTGCATCATCCCTGTAGCTATGTGTTCAACTCCTCTCTCTCTCTCTCTCTCTATTCCTCACACTGCTAGAACGTGGCACAGTAACAAACCAGAGATAACAACTCTGTTTGTTCTAGCTCTAAGCTTCCACCCTCACTCCCTGAATTTCTGCCTTAAATACCCATCCCTTTTCCTACCTATGTCAATGGTACCTATGTGGACCATGACTTGGGACTGCTCCCCCTCCCCCTCAAAGATCCCGCAAACACAATCCACGACATCACAAACCCTGGCATCTAGGAGGCAGCACACCGACCGTGAGTCTCTTGTTCCCACAGAAACTCCTATCTGTCCCCCTAATTATGGAGTTCCCAATGACTAATGCTCTGCTACTCATCCCCCATCTTCCTTCTGAGCAACTGGAATAGGCTCTGTGGTAGAGACCTGATCCCCATTGCTTACTCCTGGTAAGTCATCATCCCCCAACAGTATCCTTTGTTATTGAGGGGAACGGCCACACGGGGATCCATGCACTCGGTTCCCTTTCCATCCCCTGACTGTAACCCATCTGCCTTTTTCTTCTACCTGACCACCTTCCTGTAACTCCTCTCAATAACCCTCTCCACCTTCCAAATGATCTGAAATTCACCCAGCTCCAGTTCCCTAACGTGGTTTTCGAGGAGCTACAGTTAGATTAGATGCACTTAGATTAGATTCCCTACAGGATGGAAAAAGGCCATTGGCCCAACAAGTCCACACCGACCCTCCGAAGAGTAACCCACCCAGACCCATTCCCCTACCCTAAATTTACCCCTGATTAATGCACCTAACACTATGAGTAATTTAGCATGACTAATTCACTCAACCTGAACATCTTTGGATTGTGGGAGGAAACCCTCACAGATTTGGGGAGAACAAGCAAACTCCACACACAGTCACCCGAGGTGGGAATCGAAGCCAGGACCCTGGCGCTCTGAGGCAGCAATGCTAACCACTGAGCCATCGTGCTGCCCGCAGATGAAGTCAGCAGGGACACTAGTGGTGACCCTTACCTCCCACATTTTGCAGGAGGAACATTCAACTACCCTAAACTCTATTCTCACTATTCTAAATTCTCAAAGAGACTGATGAAAAATAAAGAACGAAAATAAAAAGCTAGTTACCTTACCAATTCGAAGCACAGAACTCTTTTTTTTGGTTAGAGAAGGCGGGTGGGTGGGAGACACTACTTAAGTAGTGTTTCAAGTAATGCAACCACCCAAATATATTACTGCACTTAATCAGCAGTCCCATGTCCGCTCCTGCTCAGTGTGCGCTCCGCCTATTCACAAGGTAAGTTCTTAAAGCAGTGATTTACCTTCCTGGCAGCCCACAGTCATTGTTCCCATTCTTCCTGCTTCTAAACAAAAATGGAGGGCCCCAGTTAAAAATGGATACAGCCAGTTCTAGAGCACAAGTCATCAGTATTATGGATGCAATGTTATCAGGGCCCATAGATTTGCTGTATCCTGTGCTTTGAGTCTTTTCTTGATATCAAATGGTGTATGAAGTAAACTGAATTGGCGAGCGACTGGAATCTGTGATGCTGGGATCTTCACAAAGTGGATGAGCTGGAATAACTACTATGTATTTCTGGTTGAAGATGCTTCTGCCTTGTATTTCGCACTGAAGTGATAGAAGCCATCATCATTGAGTTGGAGGAACCGGTGTTGGACTGGGGTGGACAAAGGGCTCCGGCCCGAAACATCGATTTTCCTGCTCCTCAGATGCTGCCTGACCTGCTATGCTTTTCCAGCAACACACTCTCAACTCTGATTAGATTCCCTACAGTGTGGAAACAGGCCCTTTGGCCCAACCAGTCCACACTGACCCTCCGAAGAGTAACCCACCCAGACCCGTTTCCCTAACACTATGGGCAATTTAGCATGGCCAGTTCACCTGACCTGCACATCTTTGGATTGTGGGAGGAAACCGGAGCACCCGGAGGAAACCCATGCAGACACAGGGAGAATGTGCAAGCTCCACACAGACAGTTGCCCAAGGCTGGAATTGAACCTGGGACCCTGGTGCTGTGAGGCAGCAGTGCTAACCACTGTGCCGCCCTCACTGTCTCAAAGTTAAAAATCACTCAACACCAGGTTATAATCCAACAGGTTTATTTGGAAGCACTAGCTTTCGAAGTGCTGTTTCTTCATGATGAAGAAGCAGCGCTTCGAAAGCTAGTGCTTCCAAATAAACCTGTTGGACTATAACCTGGTGTCGTGTAATTTTTAACATTGACCATCATTGAGGATGGAGATGTTTGTGGAGTGACCTCCCTCAATTAATTATTTAACTATCCACTCTCAATTTTGCCCGTACTCTCTTTTAGTGAAACGACTGAGTCAGAGACATGGTGGCAGGATGACATGGATTGATACATGAATATTGAATGGAAGAGGATATTTAGGAAGGCATATCCAAACGCCTGCTGTGTCTGCTGCTCTCGATGTGGTCTCCCCTACGTTGGAGAGACAGGACGCCAACTTGTCTGTAGGACACACACCAAACAACTCCACTGCCTTGTGGCAGACCACTTCAATTCCACCCCTCCCCCCCACCAAGGACATGCAAGTCCTGCACCTCCTCCACCATAAAATCCTAGCCACCCGATGCCTGGAGGAAGAACACCTCATCTTCCACCTTGAGACCCTCCAACCACACGGCATCAACATCAATTTCACTAGTTTTCTCATCTCCCCTCCTCCACCACATCCCGGATCCAACCTTCCAACTTGGCACCTCCCTCTTGAGCTGTCCCACCTGTCTGCTGCACTCTCCGCTCTGACCTATCGCCAACAACCCCCCACCTTCATCCACCTATTGACTTCCCAGCTACCTTCCCCCCAGCACCCCTTTCCTATTTATCTCTCAGCCCCCTCTTCATTCCTGATGAAGGGCTTATGCCCAAAACATTGATTCTCCTGCTCCTTGGATGGTGTCTGACCTGCAGTACTTTTTTTTCAGTGCCACACATTTCATCTGTAATCTCCCGCATCTGCTGTGCTCATTTCCTCCTTGGATATTTAGGGAGGATAGAAAGCTAGGAAAAGGTGGTTTGATGGCTCTGTTAGTTAATTATAATATTAATAGAATGGAGATGGATCACCCACTTTTAAGAAAAAAAATGGAATGGAAACAGATTGGTTAGAGATGAATAATGATAAGAACAAAGAGTAATTTTTTAAGAGAAGGTGACATTTTTGAGGTAAGGGGAGAGATTTAAAAAGGCATGACGGACAAATTTTTACATGGAGGATGGTTTGCGTGTGGATTGAAATTCCTGAGGAAGTAATAGATGGGGCACAGTTACAACATTTAAAAGTTGCTTAGATAAGTACATGAATAGGAACAATTTGGGAGGCGATATGGGCTAGGATCAGGCAGGTGGGACTCACTTAGTTTAGGATTATGTTCAACATGGACTGATTGGATTGAAGGGTCTGTTTTCATGCTGTATGCTCTATGCTCTATGACCCTATGACTTGTAGAAGCGGTATACAGATTCTCTGATAGTAACCACACAGTTGAAAGAATAATGGAAGAAATAGTGGGAGATTGTCAGAAAGCTACAGTGATAATCGTGGGAGATTTTAATGTATATGCATACTAGAAAAATCAAACGGGTAAAAATAACCTAGATGAGGTATTCCAGGAATGTTTTTTGAATGTTTCTCAGAACAGCATGTCGGGAGCCAGCCAGAGAATATGCTAATAAAAACAATTAATTCTGAAGTGCTGTTATATTTTGCTTTAAACAGAAGGCACACCATATGAGACTTGGTATTGTAGAATGAGATAGGACTGATTAACATTTTCATTGTGAATATGCCATTAGGAGCAGCAACCATAAAAGGATGGAATTTTACATTCAGATTGAGGGAGAGAAGACATGCATTCGGATACGTACAAGGGGATATTTCAGAATGTCCAGAATAGACACACTTCAACAAATAAGAAAACTTTCAAGGGATGGCCCCACATCAGGCTTCACTGAGGATACAAGAATTCCCCCTAGAAGCATCTATAAATTAAGGAATAAAGTCTCATTGCATAGTAGTTGTGTTCCTATCTCTGAACCAGGAGCATCTCTGAACAGGTTGATTAGGAAATATCTAAATCAGGAAATGGAAGGGAGAGAGGAACGCAGGAGAATTATAATCACCAGAGAAATGACATTGAGTAAATTATTGAAGCTGCAGCTGAAAAATGGAGGTTATGCTTCCACAGAATCCCAACAGCGTGAAAACAGGCCCTTCGGTACTACAGGTCCACACCAACTCTCCAAAGATTATCCCTAAAAACTATGGGCAATTTAGCATGGCCAATTCACTTGACCTGCACAGCTTTGGATTGTGGGAGGAAACCAGAGCACCTGGAAGAAACTCACACAGACATGGGGAGAATGTGTAAACTCCACACAGACAGTCGCTAGAGGCTGGAATTGAACTCAGGTCCCTGGCACTGTGAGGCTGTAGTGCTGACCACTGATCCACCGTTAAACAGGGTATGTTGAGACTACATCCAGACTCTAAAGTGCAGTATGTTCACCTTATTTAAGAAAGGATGTAAGTGTTTTGAAAGCAGTTCAGAAAAGAATTACTAGAATTGGTGAATTGTCTTATGAGGAAAGGTTGAACAGGCTAGGCCTTGTATCTCTGGATTTTTAAAAAAATCATTCAGGAGATGTGCACTTTGCTGGCTAGGCCAACATTTATTAAATTACTAGACCCTTGAGAAATTGGTGGTGAGCTGCCTTCTTGAACCCTGCAGATCTAGGCTCACTCATAATGCCATTTGCAATGGAGTTCCAGAATTTTGACCCAGTGACAACCCAGGAATGGTGATTTGTTTCCAAGTCAGGTCGGTGAGAGACTTGGAGAGGGTGTGTCGCCTTTCCATATATCTGTTGCCCTTCTCCTTCTAGATGGTCTTCGGTATGAAAAGTGTTGTAGAAGGAGCCTTGTTGAAAGTCATCAGTGCATGTTGTAAATAGCGCACATTGCTGCTATTGTGCACCAGTAGTGGCTGGAGTGAATATTATTGGATGTGGTGTCGATCATGCATACTGCTTTGTCTTAGATGATGCCAGGCATATTGAGTGTTGTTGGAACTGCACCCATCCAAGAAAGTGGTGTAGACAATAGACACTTTGGGGAGATAGGAACCAAGTGCTTCACGACTGCGTTGCTAGCCTATGACATGCTCTTGTAGCCACGGTATTTGTATAGCTAGTCAGTTCAATTTCTGATCAATAATAATATAAAGTATGTTGATAGTGGAAGATTCAGTGATGCCAATCTTTCTTAATGTCAAGGGACAATGGTTAGATTTTCTCCTGTTAAAGGTGGTCCAAACGTGAATATTGTTCAGATTTTGCTGCCTTTGGACATGAGCTGCTACAGTAACTGAGAAGTCATGAATGGTGCAGAATATTGTGCAATGATCAGCAAACATCCTCACTTTTGACCTTGTGATGAAAGAAACATCATTATGAAGCATGTTTGGATCATTACGCTGAGGAACAATACCATCATCTTTTGTGCTCAGTATGACTCTAACTAAGGTCCCCCAATGTTACACTCAGCCTTGATGTCAAAGGCAGTCATTCTCGCCTGACCTTTAGGATTTAGCTCTTTTTTCCTTGTTTGAACTAAGACTGTAATGAGGTCAATAGATGAGTTGCCCTGGGAGAGACAGACTAGACATCAGTAAACATGTAATTGCTAAGCAAGTGCTGTTTGAAAGCACTGTTGATGACTCCTTTCAACATTTCACTGATGATCGAGAGTAAACTGATGGGATGGATTTATTCTGCTTTTTGTTTTCATGATATGCCAGGGTGATTTTATATATTGTGAAGGAGATGCCTGTGTTGCAGTAAGGTTGAAACAGCTTCACTAGGAGCGCAACAAGAGGCAACTTGATTTAAACATATAAGACCTGAGGGGTCTTGACAACATAGATGTGGAGAGGATGTTTCCCATAGAATCGAGAACGCAGGGTCACCCATTCAAATCAGAGATGATGCCATTTTTGTTTTCTCACAGAGGGTCTTGAGTAATTTGCACTTTTCTTCTTAACATGCTTTCAATATCTTTAAGGCAGAAGTGGATAGTTTATCAGAGATAGGAGGGAATGTAAATTTGGGGTTACATTCAATCAGCCATGAACAAATTAAATAGTGGAACATGTTCAAGGAGCCAAATGGCCTATGCTTGATCCTGTTCAGAGTTTGAGAGTTGAAAATCCACTGGAAGACCTCATCACAAGTGGAGGTTTCTTAAAAAAGTCTCACTGTATTAGCAATTTTTGAAACGATTTGTAGCTCAGGGTGAGGTTCTGGATGTAGGTTTGCTCGCTGAGCTGGAAGGTTCGTTTTCAGATGTTTCATCACCATACTAGGTAACATCATCAGTGAGCCTTCGGTGAAGCACTGGTGGTATGGGCCACTTTCCATTTATGTGTTTAGGTTTCTTTGGATGGATGATGTCATTTCCTGTTCTTTTGCTCAGAGGATGCTGGATGGGGTCCAAATCAATGCGTTTTTTGAAAGAATTCCAATTGGAATGCCATGCTTCAAGGAAGTCTCATGCATGTCTCTGTTTGGCTTGTCCTAGGATGGATGTGTTGTCCCGGTCAAAGTAGAGTCCTTCTTAGTCTATATGTAAGGATACTAGTGATAGTGGGTCATGTATTTTTGTGGCTAGTTGATGTTCACGTATCCTGGTGGATAGTTTTCTGCCTATATGTCCAATGTAGTGTTTGTTACAGTCCTTGCAAGGTATTTTGCAAATGAAATTTGTTTTGTTTGTTGTTTGTATAGGGTCTTCTAAGTTGATTAGCCACTGTTTTAGTGTGTTTGTAGGTTTGTGGGCTACCATGATGCCAAGAGGTCTGAGTAGTCTGGAAGTCATTTTAGAGAAGTCTTTGATGTAGGGTAAATTGGTAGGTTTTCTGGGCACATTGTGTTTGCTTGTTTGGGTTTGCAATGTGTTTATTGGGTACCCGTTCTTCTTGAATATTCTGTATAGGTATTTCTCTTCTGCTCTTTGTAGTTCCTCGATGCTGCAGTGTGTGGTGTCTCGCTGAAATAATGTCCTAATGCAGCTTCGATTTTGGGTGTTGGGGTGATTGCTTCTGTAGTTAAGTATTTGGTCCATGTGTGTTGTTTTCATGTAGATGAGAGTTGAAGTTCCCCATTGAGTGTTCGCTTTAATGTGACAAGTAGGGCTGGCGGGTTGTTGTTGTTCTCCTCCTATTTTGTGAATTTTATGTCAGTGAGGATATTATTGATGGTGTTATAGGTTTCATGTAATTTGTTTAATTTGGTGATGACAAAGGTGTCATCCATATAGCGTATCCAAAGTTTGGGTTGGATGGTCGGGAGGACTGTTTTTTTCTAGTCTCTGCATAACTGCTTCTGCTAGGAATCCTGATATTGGTGATCCCATGGGAGTTTTATTGATTTGTTTGTAACATGACAGACCATGAATGGACAGACACACTACAATGAGCCATAAGCATCAAACAGCAGCAAACAGAAAACAAAAAAATCAGCCCTCCAGCAAAAAAACTAGACAAGCTCACATAAAAGAAAAACATAGAGGTTTGGATAAGCCTCTAATAGATACAGAAAAAAGCCATCCTAGTAAGAGGATTGAACTACAATTACAGAGACATGGACAAAAAGGACTTCCTAGCAGCATTAGAATCAACACTGACTTACAGAAGAAACCCATCAGACAGACAGTTGCACCAAATTAAGCAAGAAAAAGCAAGGAAACACAGTCAATACACAAGAAAGGAAAGCACTTAGAGGGACTCAGAAAAGACAAAGACATTATAATCCTACCTGTCGACAAATGACGCATGAAAATAATTTTAAACAGAACAGACTGCTGTGAGAAAGCAAATGCGCTGCTTGCAGATACTGACACTTACCAACAGGTGGCGATAGACCCAACCCCACAACTAGAGAACTGAATCACAGCCTTACTCAAAAAAACTTCAGAAATCAGGAGGACTAACCAAGACAGACTTCCAAAAAAATGAAACCAGATGAATCCAACACACCATGCTTCTATAGATTACCCAAAGTACACAAAACAGAAACTCCCCTCAGACCTGTCAATTTTCCTGCTCCTCAGATGCTGCCTGACCTGCTGTGTTTTTCCAGCACCACCTGATCTAAACTCTGGTTTCCAGCATCTGCAGTCCTCACTTTTGCCTCAGTACCTGGAACACCAACATACAGTCTAGCCAAGGAACTCCAACAAAGACTAAAACACTTAGTGGAAAACTCACACCACTCCATTCACTCCACCCAAGAATTCCTAAAGACCATCAAAGTCACCAAGATAGAAGAGGATGAAATAATTGTCTCCTTTGACATAACAGTCCTGTTCACATCCATTAACATCAACCTGGCCAAAGAAACACTTCTAGAAGAACCGAAGATACAAACACCAGACAGCACCAACTTCATCAGCAAGGACAACATTGTCAAGCTAGTGGACCTGTGCCTTACCACCCACTTCATATTCAATAACAAGACCTACAAACAAATCAACAAAACATCCATGGGATCACCAATATCAGGGCTCATAGCAGAAGCAGTTGTGCAGAGACTAGAAAAAACAGCTCTCCCAACCATCCAACCCAAACTTTAGTATTTTTAAGATGATAGTTGAGACTGTTTTATATTTTTCTGGGTTTGTTGGTTATATGTATGTGTTATTTTCGCAAAATGGATAGTTGAAGGAATTTTCACATTTGATACCATTTGTTAATAATATTTTCTTGTTTACATTTTTTTGCAATAGTCTAATTCTTTAATGATTAACTTAAGGAAGCTAGAATACATTTTTCTAGTACTTAGCTATATACAATCTAACTTCTATATATGTACATAATTGGCAATATATCCTCTGTTGTAAGTTCAAATTTTGTTTTGCTGACAGTGGACAAGGAGTCAGTCCACCCTGCTAAGTTAGAAAGAATCAAGCATTCTTATTGAATGCATTTTTCATAAACATACGTGTGTTGAAACAACTGCAGCTTGCGGAATGGGAAGAGTGCTGCAACTAGTCCTCTTTTCTATACTGGATTTTATGCCTCACTGGGGTAGTGCACTGGAAATCAAGCCCCGTTATTCCCAGAGTCATCACAAAAGTTAAACATTTTATGAAAGTGCACAGGATTCCCCAATTTACCTTTTTTTAGACCCAGTTTGACAGAAAGCACCAAGCTTTCTGCACTTAATAAAAACTACTATTTATTACAGATAAATATTGTAACTAAAGGTAAATAATTATGAATCTTAGAAATTTAACTCTACTTGTTAAGACTCTAACCCCTTCTCTAACTCCTCCCTCACACACACACAAATAAACATTGGTGTTATTGATAGAGGGAAAAACTGGGAAGGCTGTTCAATGCTTCATATTCACATATCATAGATAATCCTTTTGGCTTGCCAGGACTTGCTATTTGGTGATCTCTGTCCAGATACTTGCACTTGCTTGCAAAAGGCACAGAATGACTAATTTACAATGTGTAAAATCTGTTTTGTTTAAAAGCAACTGGCGAGGAAAGAAAAGCTAGCTTTCTTTAGGGTTTCTTTTACTACGGAGAAAAGGACAGGAGCTTCCTTTTCACGGGTCCAAAAGCTTCTGCCCATCCCATTCACACCCTTCTGAAAGCACATGGACTGCAGGAGTTCAAGTAGGCAATCACCTCCACTTTCTTCAGGGCAACTAGGAATGGCAGTAATCGCTGGACAGTCAGCAATGCCTACATCCCACAAGAGAATTTAAAAACCCCACAAACTATTCATGATGTGGAGGTGCTGCTGTTGCACAGGGGTGGACAAGATCACAAGTTAGACGAAACCAGGTTATAGTCAAACAGGTTTATTTGACATCATAAGCAATCAGAGCATTGTCCCTTCATCACCTGACTCCTATTCCCATAGGTTCCAGTTGATAAAAGGTTTGGTGTACTTTTTTTCTTGGATTTTCATACCAGGTGGGTATTAACAATAACCAACAAAGATATAGTTTATTATACAATAGCAAAAGTACAAGTGAAATTGACCATTTGGGTGCAATTACAAAGTCCAAAGGTGTGCAGATTAGGTGTATTGGCTATACTAAATTGCCCATAGTGTTCAAAGGTTGTGTAGGTTAGCTGCATTAGTCAGGAACTAATAAAGGTTAATAGGATAAGGGGAATGGGTCTGGGTGGGTTTCTGTTTGGAGGGTTGGTATGGACTTGTTAGGCTGAAGGGCCTGTTTCCACACTGTAGGAATTCTATGATTCTATCAAGAGCCAGAGATGATATGTCTATCCTTATTGTGAGCTAGAGTTGAACTGTTAATTTTCCACCTGTTGGTGTGAGGAATCAGAACGAATGGACCCTAATGTAGTCTTCAACATTGTGGGATATAGGTAAATTAATGTTTCTTCTGCAGTTCTGTAATTCTGCAATTATAATTTCTGGTACAAAGTAAATGAACTCACATTAGTGTGTAATTGTTTCAGCCAAGAGCTGAGTCAACAAGAATGGAAACTATGTGGAGGAAATATATAATTGTTTTTGTATTAGCTAAAGTGGTATGCCAGCGTGAAACGTGATTGCAAAACAATGGTAGATATTATGGGCAAATAGATAAGATGTTGTGAGGGGATGAAGTTAGGCCAGATACGCCTGTACAAACATCTGTTTCCCACTTTTACAGAGACACAGGAACAAACCCCAATTAAAGAGGTCATAGGAATCAGAGTGGCTTCGGGAGAAGCCCAGATGGAAAGAGTAGATACTGATGAAGAAAGAATATGCCTAACAATGACCTGCAGTGGGATGAGGTCAAACGGCCTTGTGGGGCCAGAAATAAGCATTTTGTCACAGACAAGGCCGGATAAGACGAGAGATAAGCAGGAGTGGTGGGACCAGTCTTAGGGAAGTGGAGGATGTAAACGGGGGGGAACAATGAAATAAGAAAAAAAATGTAAGAACCAAATTATATAAATATCGAGAGTTTGTTGAATTTGGTGTATGTCCTCTGCCTTGCTTGGCACTGGACATCGCACCCACTTGCAAGTGTAAAAATAAATGACACTACTGATTCAGATCTTGTCTTGGACTGCAATTATTGAAGTGTGAGAGCTTTGTTTCTCACAAACATTAACCCTTTCTGAACCATTAAATTACACCAGATTATCAGGCATTTAAAATGAAGAGAAAATTTTGGAAATGCTCAGGTCAGATATTAAAAAATCACAGAGTTTAAATCTGAACTTTATTTTGCATTTGATAGTTTGAGAATCCACAACATTTCACTCTCGAGATGATTATATTATTTATTTTTGGATGTTGTGGGTGACAGTGTCCACAGCCAGGCCTCCGGGAGTACTGCCGGGTCAGAGGTCTGTGAAACCGGATATCCTGTCGGGCTGAGGATCAGTTCCGGTTGTGGCGCTGCATGTTGTTGGTCTCCGGTTTGGTTTCTTTGTCACAATGTCCCGGGGATCGAGCGCCGGCTTTGACCGTCACATCACCATCTTCTCCCCGGAGGGAAGGTTATACCAAGTAGGTGAGTCACAGACACAGAGACCCGGCCCCGGGCCCGGCCCGAGCCGGCTCAGAACTGCCCCGTCATCCCGGGCCCAACCCACAGCCAGAGGAGGGCGGCCTGAACTACCCCCTCACTGGGGGAGGGGGAGGGCCACCCCATCACTGGGGGAGGGGGTGGGAGAAATCGCACTGACACTGGGGG
>NC_057719.1:56560605-56599892 GCF_004010195.1 Chiloscyllium plagiosum
CACCCCATAAGAGGGGTGAGGGATGGGGGTGGGGGAGGGTGTTGGAGGCGGAGGAAGTCACTTTGTCACTGAGATTGGGGGGGAAGAGGGTTTGCCACTCTGTCACTGAGAGAGGTGAGGGGGTAGGGAGTCACCCTGTCAGTGGGAGGCATGGGAAGGGAGAGTCACCCCATGACTGTGTGCAGGAGTTGGAGGTGAGATGGTTGGGGTAATAACCCCATCAGAGTGGGGAGGAGAGTGAAAATAATCCCATCACAGTGAAGCAGGTGGGTAAATAACCACATTACAGCAACAAAGGCCATTACCGGTAAGCAACCCCCATCACTTGGGGTTGGAGTGGCTGTTAAATAACCGCATCAGCGGTGGGGGTGCTGCTGGTAAATTGCCTCATCACAGTGGATATGGGGATGGTAAATAGCCCCATCACTGGGTAGGGAGGATGGTAAATAACTGTTACTGGGGGGCGGCAATGGTAAATAACCGTCTCATGGTGAAAGGTGGTATATAAACAATGCGATGGGGTGATTGGGGTAAATATCTCCTTCACTGGAATGGGTGTGGCCTACCATGGGTGGTATAAATGAACCCAACACTGAGGAGAGGGGTAAGAAACCTCAGCACTAAATGATCCATCACAGAACAGGGGGATAAATAATCCTTGTGCAGAGAGAGATGGAGTAGGTGACCCCAGCAATCCTGGGTCATAACACAGATGCAGAGTGTTGACTCAGTCATGACACAGATGTAGACCCAGCTCAGAGATGACAGTGTGGTAGGAGATCCCTGAACAGATTGGAGGGGGTGGGGTGAGAAAGGGTGAATCCCAGTGTAGAAATGTTAGGGGAAGAGATGTTAATCTCAGTGGAATGAGCCTGGGATTGTTTTTTTAATAGAATCACCACAAAGTGGAAACAGGCCATTCAGCCCAACAAGTTCACACCAATCCTTCGAAGAGCATTTCAACCAGACCCATTCCCCTACCCTATCCCTGTAATCCTGTACTTCCCATGGCTAACGCACCTAACATCCACCTCCTTGAACACTATGGGTAATTAAGCACAGCCAATCCAACTAACTAGCACATCTTTGGACTGTGGGAGTTACCCAGAGGAACCCACACAGACACAGGGAGAACATGCAAACTCTACACAGTCGCTAGAGGTTGGAATTGGTGGGACTCAGTGCTAACCACTAAGCCACTGTGCTGCCAGATGGGGATGTCCTAACTGTTGGATGGGATTGGGGGAGGGAGTGGTGGTCATGGGCAGCTTAGATGTTGCTGTTGATGTGTGAATGATAATTTGTTAAAATAATCATGGTCTAATAAATATTAGCAGTGGTTTTGTGATGATTCAAATTTATGGAATGAGATCTGCCACTGCAAAATGAATTGGGCTTGTATTTCAATGCCTTGGTGAATTTATGGGTTTATTTTGCAGAGTATGCTTTTAAGGCTATAAACCAAGGTGGCCTCACTTCAGTCGCTGTTCGTGGAAAGGACTGTGCTGTAGTTGTTACACAAAAGAAAGTGCCGGTGAGTGCAAGCTGAAGTATTGTTTTTAAGTAGCAGCATTTGAAAAGTGTACTGGAAGGAATTGAGATGGTGTTGGCAACCAAGAACCAGTTAAAATAAAGAACTGCTGCTAAATTATAATGTTCAAGTATTGCAGTAGCCACATGTTTCAAATCGAAGCTCAGAAATTTGCATTCAGATGGCAAAATTGAGAAATGAAAGGATGACTGCTGTAAAAAGTGAATTTGAAATTGTCACAGACTCGAGTGAATGAATTGTGTGCTTTAGGAAAGGAAACCTCTGTTTCTATTCAGTTTGACTGTTCCAACACCTGTTCATGCCTAACTGCTCTTTGGAGTGGCCGAGCAAGCTACCCAGTTAGCCCATCACCCACTGGCTAATGGCAACTGATGGGTAATAAATGCTGGCCTTGATAATGCTGCTTACATTCCAAGGATGAGTTTGTTTTTTTTTAAACCGACAATGTGTGTTCCTAACCAATAACTAATTTAAATGAATAATCAAACTCTCTTGATGGATCAGATGTTTGAACATACTATGTTGATTTACTCACAAGTTGTACACTATAGATTTAGCTGCCCTCAGATGGAGCAGGAATTAATGTGGTCCAACTCACCTCAGTTAGTTAAGGCCTTGTAAGTTATCGAGGGTCAATAGTAAGTTGCCCATTTCTGATCTCTGCCCAAGATTCCATTTGGGAGAGACATGTATGTAGACATAAGTCACAAGAGGGATCTGACCTGACTGTAAATGTCTGAATGGTTCTAGCAGTCATTGTCCATTCTTTGCCAACCATCACTATTCAGGAAAGGAGCAAGAAATTTGCAAATGCCAGTGGGCTGTCAGTCTGCCAGACTATCATGCAATACAATTAGAGCACACAAATATTCTAATTAAAATCTACCTGAAATAAAAGCTTCCTGTATATGTTAAACAGTAATACTTTTATATTATCACTTTGATTTCAACATTTGAATTAATATTATCGACCTAGTGGACAATGTAAACAATATATGGTGACAAATGTATGAACATATGTGTAAATAAAATTTGAGTAGAGAGAGAACTGAGTTAATCTGTCTGAGTGGAAAATAATTATTATATCTCACTAATGATCTTTTCTTTATACATCACTGTCAAATGAAATTTAGTATGGAAAAGAGTTAAGTGAGACAGTTGGAGTGAGTAAACAAAGTCAAGGGAATCCAAAATAAATGGTAGTAGACTCGGTAATATAGAAGAGCAGAAGGACTTTGAGTCCATGTCTTTATTACCCTGAAAGTAGCAGCATAAATAGGTAAGATGTTTAAGAAGGCATTTGGCTTTAGTAGCTAACGCAGGAAGCATAAGAAATAGGGACAGCAGTTGACCAAATAACTTTCTTCCCAATGCCTCTTGATTTCCTGAGTGACCAAAAGTCTGTCTACCTCAATCTTTAATTATGTTCAATGATAGACCATCCACAATCTTCTGAACTACAGACTTAAGAGATAAAAGAGATTCTTCCTCCCCTCAGTCCTAAATGATCCGAATGCACTCGCTTAATCTGGCTCTTTGGTCTCTTATGGCCTGTTCACAGTTTGTCTCTCCACCTGGCTCTGGAAAGCCAGAGAACATAGATCCATTACTCTTGGTCTCATCTAAGTGATTAATATAGATTTCGAGTAGCTGGGGATAGTCTTTGATCTTTGCAAAACCTAATTAACCATGGCCTGCCAACAGAGAATGCACAGTTCATCCCTATTTCCTGCTCTCTATTCATTAACCAGTCCTCCAGCCACACTAATATATTACCTAAAACTTAATGACTTCTTAACTTGTGCATTTTACTTCATGTGCACCTTACCAAATGACTTTTAAAAATTCAACCATAATACATTTACTGTACCCCATTTATCTCCTGTTCTAGTTGGGTGCTAAATATAAAACTGAAGTTTTTGAATACAATTTGAATGGAAGGACAGGGTGGCTATACTGGACCTGTATAATTCACTAGGCTACAGCTAGATGACTGCATACAGTTCTGATCATAAGATTGCAGGATGGACATGATTGCACTAGAGGGGATAAAGAAAAGGTTTTGAGAAAGTTACCAGTGCTGCAGAACTTTAGCAGTGATGAAAAATTTGACTGTATGGAGCTTTTTTAAACCGATGAGGCTGAGGGGAGATTTAATTGAGGCACATAAAATTGAGGGGTCTCAATAGTTTTCTCCTATCCTTGCTTGCTTAGTCACTTGCTTAGCAGAGAAGTCAATAGCCAAGAATTGTAGATTTATTGATACAAGTTTACAATAAGAGCTGAGATTTGTTTTTACTGATAAAAACTTGCTGCCTGAAAAGCTGATGGAGTCTTTGAAAACTAGTTGGATATGTACTAGAAATGCTGAAACTTGCAAATTAGTGACCATGAGATTGGCTAGCAGTTTATTGGCAAGCACAGACATAGTGGGCTAATGAGCCACCTCATGTCAAACACTAATAAAGTCTGTGATTCAGTGGTTGTTGTTGTTTGTATTTTGTGTCTGATAGTTCAAATAAAGTTCTGAATTTGTAATTATTTTTTAACCGTGATTAACATGTTTCATCTGTGTGTCAACTTGACTCAATGGCAGGAGTCTTTTCTTTGAGGTATTAGTGTATGAAAGCAGTAGTTCAGGGCAAGAAGTTGTCAATTTCTGAGATGTTAATCCATATGGTCAACAAGGTGCCTTCAGCTTTCTCGGCTCGAAACTCCGGAATTCTCTTTCTATTCCTCTTTCTTTCTTTCAACCTCACCTTTAAAACCTATCCCTGACTAAACGTTTGGTGATCTAATGTCTTTTGTATCCTTGCTTGGTTTCCATATTTGAGATAGCTTAGTTTGTAATGTTATACAGTGTTTACAGGAAATATTACTTTTTTAAACTTGGAGACATTGTTTACTTTTCTTCAGTTAATTGTCTGATAACAAACCTAATATTGTTTGTAATGTACAATTTGCGGTTATAAAAGCAAAAATGAGCTGGCTATCTGCAAGAAAACAGAAAATGCTGGAGACCCTCAGCAGGCCAGGCAGCAACTGGAATAGAAATAGAAATAGAATGAATGTGTTTCGGGATGATCTTTCATCAGATCTTGATATGTGGAGTCTCTAAAAAGACTCCTTACCAGTTTTTTTTTAAAATTGCTTGTGGTGATTAAATTGAGGCCAGCTGTAATTAGTTTATGTGGAGAGACAATTACACCCCACAGTGGCTAGTGTGCCTACCTCTTAACCATCAGGGCTGAGTTCAAGTCCCACCTGCTACAGAGGTGTGTAATACCTTCTCTGAATAGGCTGATTAGAAAATATAATTAGATGCCAATGAGGGGCCCTTGTGGTACAGTGGTAGTGTCCCTGAGCCAGGAGATGCTTAGCCATGGTTAACACGGCTGCCTCACAGCACCAGGGACACTGATTCGATTCGATTCGATTCGATTCCAGCCTCGGATGACTGTCTGTCTGGAGTTTGCACATTCTCCCCATGTCTGAGTGGGTTTCCTCTGGGTGCTCTAATTTCCTTCCACAGTCCAAAGATATGCAGCTTAGGTGAATTGGCCATGCGAAATTGCCCATAGTGTTTAGATGCATTAGTTAGGAGAAATGTAAAATAATAAGGTAGGGGAATGGGTCTGAGTGGGTTACTTATCGGAGAGTTGGTGTGGACCTGTTGGGCAAAATGGCCTGTTTCCACACTAGGCATTCTATATAATGGAGAAGTAGTGATTAGAAATTATCTTGGATCATAAAGTATTATACATAAACCCTAGATTCTTGAGATAATTGCCTTTCATACTGTTGGTCTTCAAAAGTGTTCTATAGTTTATTTAGACTATGAAGTGATCTGTTAAAGTTCACTTGGGATTAATCTGGGAATGAGAACCCACAGAGCAGAAGGTCTCCTGAGGTCCGTGATTATAGAGAGAGATATTGTAGCCTGCTTGGAGTTCTATAATGACATTCCTGTATTCACACTGTGTTTGCCCTAGCAACAGTGCCCCTGTTTGAACTAATATGCAGTCTGTAGTTCTTTGTGTACTATCCTTAATCCAGTCATTTAATTTGTTGTTTTTCAGGATAAGCTATTGGATGCCAACACAGTCACACACCTATTCAGAATAACTGAAAACATAGGATGTGTAATGACAGGAATGACAGGTAACAACCTGGAAAACTGATTCCAGTTAAGTTTTTTTCCCTTTTGAGTTATCCGGCTTTGATACAAAATAACTCCATGTTTAAAAGTAATGTGGCAAAGCAAGAATAATATTATTGACACTCATGCAAAAGTAAGCACAGCAAATTGCTAAAAGAACAGAAAATGCTGGAAATACTGATTAGGTCAAACAATCAGTGGAGAAAAAACAGTTAATGTCTCAGGCTAATAATGAGAAATATTTTGAGCATTTTCAAAAGCCATCTCGATTTTGACCAAGTCCTGTACCTGATAACTTAGCATTACCATGTTCAACAAGTACATTGAGTTATAATTGAAAATGAGAACATAGTTAAAGGAGAGCTACAAAATACCACAGGATGATACATAGATTCCAAATACTCTTCCTTTCCAATCCATAGGATTTCAAATCCCACATTCAATGTGACCTTTACCTTTACTAATTGATTTGTATTTTTCCTGTTTGTTTCATCTTAGTATCCTCTTTTGTTATGGTACATGCCAGATTTCTAAAATACTTTTCAAAGTCTCAGCCCAAAAACAGATCCCATCCACGGTCAGCTTCCATCGCAGACAGGGCAATGTATTGGGTCCCAAAACAACCCCAACTGGAATGGGGGCCATAAGTTATTACTGCCAGTTGTAACCACCAAGTTCAACCAACTGGAGTTGCAGTAGTGGCATGAACTTTTACATGTATGTTGTAGTCTGGAACTATGAGTAGTAATGATGGCGCCTACAACTTGCATTTCATCACATAGCTGAGCTGCTTTCTGTTGTAATGGAAAGATTCATGAGTTAATACCCAACCACTTTGGCTGCGTTATGAATGTACCTTGTGACCATCAGGTCCAGGAATGGGACTTGAACCTGAAACTTCTGGATCAGAGGCAGGGATAATACCCACTGTGCAACAAGGTCCCTTTTTTCTAAAATTAACAGTGAAATTAAATCAATATCAAGGACATTAGTTTGCACATTTCTTGTAAGTCCATCTTTAAATCTTTTTTCCTATTTCTTTACAGCGGACAGCAGATCCCAGGTACAGAGAGCTCGATATGAAGCTGCAAATTGGAAGTACAAATATGGCTATGATATCCCAGTGGACATGTTGTGCAAACGGATTGCAGATATTTCCCAAGTATATACACAGAATGCTGAAATGAGACCTCTGGGATGCTGTAAGCAACTTCTTTATGCGTTACAGATAGAAGTTTGATTACTCTGGATCACGTTGACAAAAGTAAGGAAGATGTGTTGGATAGGCTAGAAGTTATTAAGGTGGACAAATCCCCAGGAGCAGATGTGATCTATCCCAGGATGCTGAGGGAGGCGAGAGAGGAAATAGCTGGGGCGCTGACAGATATCTTTCTGTGGCATCCTTAAACAGAGGTGAGGTGCCGGAGGACTGGAGGGTTGTTCATGTTGTTCCCCTGTACAAGAAGGGTAGTAGGGATATTCCGGGTTACTAGAGTGAGCCTGATGTCAGTGGTGGGAAAGTTGCTGGAGAAGGTACTGAGGGATAAAATCTACTTATATTTGGAAAAGAATGGGCTTATCAGTGATAGGCAATATGGTTTTGTGAGGGGGAGATGATTCCTGAAGAAGGGCCTGTGCCCGAAACGTCGAATCTCCTGTTCCCTGGATGCTGCCTGACCTGCTGTGCTGTTCCAGCAATAAAGTTTCAACTTTGATCTCCAGCATCTGCAGACCTCACTTTCTCCTCCGAGGGGGAGATCATGCCTTACCAACTCAAGAGAGTTCTTTGAGGAAGTGGCCAGGTTGGTAGATGAAGGAAGAGCTGTAGATGTCATATACATGGACTTTAGTAAGATGTTTGATAAGGTTCCCCATGGTAAACCAATAGAGAAAGTGAAGTCACATGGTGTGTAGGGTGTTCCAGCTAGGTGGATAAAGAACTAGTTGAGCAACAGGAGACAGAGTAGTAGTTGAATGGAGTTTCTCGAAATGGAGAAAGGTGACCAGTGGTGTTCCACAGGAATCAATGCTGGGTCCACTGTTGTTTGTGATATACATAAATGATCTGGAAGAGGGCACTGTTGATATGATCAAGTTTGCAGATGATACAAAGATTGGTGGAGTAGCAGAAAGCATTCTGTCAAAGAATCCAGGAGAATATAGATGATAGGCTGAGAGTTGGGCGGAGAAGTGGCAGTGGAGTTCAATCCAGGTAAATGTGAGGTGATGCATTTAGGTAAGTTTAGTTCTAGAGCGAATTATACAGTAAATGTAAGAGCCTTGGGAAAAGTTGATGAGCAGAGAGATCTGGCAGTTCAGGTCCATTGTATCCTGAAGGTTGCTGCACAGGTGGATAGAGTGGTCAAGAAGGCATATAGTATGCTTGCCTTCATCGGATGGGGTATTGAGCATAAGAGCTGGCAGGTCATGTTAAAATTGTACACTACATTGGTTGGGCTGCATTTAGAATACTGTGTACAGTTCTGGTCTCCACATTACCTTGGGAGAGGGTACAGAGAAGGTTTACAAGGATGTTGCATGGTATGGAAGGCGCTAGCTATGAAGAAAGGTTGAGTAGGTTAGGTTTGTTTTCATTAGAAAAAAAGGAGATTGAGGGGGGACCTGTTTTGAGGTTTACAAAATCATGAAGGGTATAGACAGGATGGATTGAGATAAGCTTATTTCCCAGGGTGAAGGGTTCAATAACAAGAGGTCACACTTTAAGGTGAGAGGTGAAAAGTTTAAGGGGGATACACGCGGCAAGTACTTTACACAGAGGTTGGTGGGTGTCTAGAACGCATTGCCAGCAGACGTAGTAGAGGCAGGCGCGATAGATTCATTTAAGATGCATCTGGACAGATGCATGAGTAGGTGGGGAGCAGAGGGATACAGATGCTTAGGAATTGAGCGACAAGTTTAGACAGTGGATTTGGACCGGCACAGGCTTGGAAGGCCGAAGGGCCTGTTCCTGGGCTGTAAATTTTCTTTGTTCTTTGTTCTCTTTGTATTATAAGATTAATGCAGTGTTATGCATGTACTTGCGTACTGTAATGTCCTAGTCAGTATTCTGTCTACGTTCCTCCATTGTGACTTCCCAATTATTTTCTTAATTAGAAAAAGGTCAACTGATTAAACTTGGTAATCCATCATTTCTGCAAGGTGTGTTATCTAATTGTGATTTTAAAAAAAAGTAGTGACTTTCCCAATCAGTTAGCAGAATCAAGTAACGTAAGTCACAGAAAGCAAGAAATTCTCTGCGTTGCTTCTGTATTAAATTAAACAAAGAGGAAGTTACACTATGTAAGCCCTTTAACATCCCAATGTAACCAATTGAGTATTTCGAATTGTGTTTGGTCTTCTAGAGAAATGCAACAACCAATTTGCTCACAGTGTGGTCCCATGTACAGGCAATATGTACTGATCAGATATCTAGGGTTTAGTGGTGTTAGGGTAGGATAAATGTTGGACAGAACTCCCATCCTGAATTATTTTTCAATGACCCATGATGCAATCCTTTATAAACTTGATTGTGGACAAGATGAAAATGTTTGTGATGCTCCACAATTAAATAGTCTGTGACCTGCATGAATAATACCTACTTGTGCCAGCACTAGATACCTATTTAAAGAAGATGGTGTAGGAGTAGGCCTCCTGAGCTGGAGCTCCTCCGCTCCGACTGCTTTTCTTTTTCCCTATTGTGTTTTTTCTCTATACCTTTATTTACCTCTTGTCCTCTTCGGGTGGCGACAAGAACCCAGGGGAGGATCTTCAGTGAGCCTAGCGCAGATCTTCAGTGAACCCTTTCTTACTTTTCCGGAATGAGCACAGGACCTGGAATTGGCGGCTGCTAATTGGCAGAGGCAGTGTCGGCATGGTAGGCCCAATGATGAAAGGTGGAGCCTAAGGATCAGCAACTTAATCTTTGGTTGGGTCAGCAGCTGGCAGCAGCGAAGCAGTGGCAGAAACGCATCAAAGCAACATCAACAAGGTGGGCCCAGTGATGAGTGAAGCAATTCTGACATTGGTTGGTGTAGCACAGCTGGCGGGGAGGCTGTGGCGAAGCAGAATCGGCCCAGCAGCAAAAGTTGGAGTCTGAGGATTGGCAACATCGATTTTCATCGGGTTGAGTATAGACATCGAGAAAGCGCTAGAGGAGGAATGGCAGCGCAAACATCGTTGGTGATAATAAGCTGGCTCAGGACTGATGGACTCTTTTTAAACTATGTCGTTTTTCTCCTTATTCTTAAATTATTCAAAATGGCACTAAATTATGGTAACAAATGAAGGCTTTTCACTATATTTTATTGTATTCTTACTGTAAAATACACGTGGCAATAAATCATTAATTCATTCAAAAATAAATCTTTTCAGAATTAGCATCTCATATGCATAAATTATCTGCAATGTTTTTATTAATTTTAACTGAAGTAATGAATGATGCAAAACATCTGCATTTACATCTCTTCTTCCCCAAATTGAGCAAGTTCATAGAGAAATATGGTTTGTTACTCTTTTATCTATTTTCCATTCTTTAATTTATAGTTAAAAAAGAAAGAAGGGTAGTGCATATGTACACCCTGAATGAGCTGAGCCACTTCAGGTTCTTAGGATTCAGTTCAGTATCAGAAATATTCCTGCTAAAATTTGGGAATGTTGACTTTGTGTCATTCATTATTTCTATTGGATGACAAGGACATTAAATAACAATTCACAGCTCAGCGACAAAGATTGAATTGTTAAAAATCACACAACACCAGGTTATAGTCCAACAGGTTTATTTGGAAGCATTAGCTTTCAGAGCACTGCTCCTTCATCAGGTGGTTGTGGAGTATAAGATTGTAAGACACAGAATTTATAGCAAGCGTTTACAATATGATATAGCTGAAATTATATATTGAAAAGACCTGCATTATTTGTTAAGTCTCTCCCCTTTTAGAATGAACGCGTTGGTTTCAGTTAGATTAGATTAGATTAGATTACTTAGTGTGGAAACAGGCCCTTCGGCCCAACAAGTCCACACCGCCCCGCCGAAGCGCAACCCACCCATACCCCTACATTTACCCCTTACCTAACACTACGGGCAATTTAGTATGGCCAATTCACCTGACCTGCACATCTTTGGACTGTGGGAGGAAACCGGAGCACCCGGAGGAAACCCACGCAGACACTGGGAGAACGTGCAAACTCCACGCAAAACTTTTTTAAAGTTACATTCTCAAGTGAACTTTAACAATTAGTGTCATATCAGCCTAGATCATGCATTGAAGGTGTGAGGTGACCTGTGTGAGACTATGCCACAATGTTCAGACTGATTCTAATCTAAAAAATGAATTTACAGAATCTAACATAGATTCATGCAGTTCTTGAGCAAAATAAAATATAATTCTGCAAGTACAAATTCAGTGTGTTATGTGTGTGTGTGAGAGTGTAAAGGGGTAAAAGTCTGAGAGGGTGTGTGGGAGTGTATAAGAGCTTGTTTATAAGAGAGTGTGTGTGTAGTGCACTTGGGTCACCTGTAGTGTGACATGAACCCAAGGTTCTAGTTGAGGCCATCCCCATGGGTATCGAACTTGGCTATCAGCCTCTGCTCGGCCTCTTTGCATTGTTGCCTGTCCTGAAGTACACCCTGGAGACGGTCACCCGAAGGTGCGAGGTCAAATGTCCCAGACTGCTGAAGTGTTCTCCGACTGAGAGGGAACACTCCTGTCTGTTGATTGTTGTGCGGTGTGTCATTGCCATAGCCTCTGCTCATTCTCGCCAATGTACCATGCCTCAGGGCATCTTTGCCTGCGGTGTATGAGATAGACAATCTTGGCTGAGTCGCATGAGTAATTGAATTGTATTTTGGCAGCGGGAAAGTTGATGAGAGAAAGTTTTAATCATATGTTTTGGTTTACTTTTCGTAAATACTTGAATAGTTTATAATTTAAGGAACTTTGTAGGGTTGTGGATAAGACGTAAGGTGGAATTAATTATAATTAATCTCTCAAAGAACCAGCAAGTGTGTGATGAGCTGAATGCTCTTACTGTGATGAGTTTCTATGTTTCTGTTAAATACCAAGCATAAGTGCAGTGCATTAAACTTTCCAGTTTCATTGTTGTGTTTTACAGGTATGATTCTGGTGG
This sequence comes from Chiloscyllium plagiosum, assembly GCF_004010195.1. Taxonomy (NCBI): domain Eukaryota; kingdom Metazoa; phylum Chordata; class Chondrichthyes; order Orectolobiformes; family Hemiscylliidae; genus Chiloscyllium; species Chiloscyllium plagiosum. The sequence goes on from NC_057719.1 coordinate 56,572,443, forward strand.
GTGTTGATGAGGAACTTGGTGCTCAGGTTTACAAGTGTGACCCTGCTGGTTATTATTGTGGGTTCAAGGCCACTGCTGCAGGAGTCAAACAGACAGAAGCCACAAGCTTCTTGGAAAAGAAAGTTAAGAAAAAGCTTGACTGGGTATATGCACAAACTGTCGAGGTATGAAACTATTGAGTCTATCACTATTAATAAAGTTGAATTTTCTTAACTTTTTCTGTCCTTTTGTTTAACATGCTAAAAGTTCGTTTCTATTGCTTGTGATCAGAAAAGTGATTCTTAGAAACTAATTCTGCTATATTTTGAAATAATGTATTTGTTTTTTGTAGACAGCAATAACCTGCCTGTCCACAGTGCTGTCCATTGACTTCAAGCCATCTGAAATTGAAGTTGGGGTAGTGACAGTGGATAACCCTAAATTTAGGTAATTTTAAAATAATCTTGTTTTACACCTATTATTTATTGTCTAAATTTCTGTTCAACTTTTTTAAATCCTTGGCTACATTATCTCCTATTATGTGTTCCTTGAGAGTTATTAATTGTTTGAAGAATTTGAAAATACCTTTACAAAAATGTGGCCAAGCCATTTTATTGAAGTATATTTTGTAGTCAGCATTTATTGCTGATTTTTAATTACCTAGAGGGTGATTAAGAGACAACCACATGGCTGTATGTCTGGAATCACACTTGGATTAATCCAGGCAAGGATAGCAGATTTCCTTCCTTAAAGGACATTAGTGAATCAGATTTGTTTTAACAATAATTGTCATTTGACTTGCTTTTTATTCCGGATTTATTTTAATGGAATTAAGTTTCACCATCTTCCACAGTGGGAGGTTAACCCATGTCCTCAGAATATTAGCTGGGTTTCTTGATTACTAATCCAGTGATATTACTGCTATGCCACCACCTAAACCCATTGACTTGCTGGACAATTACTGATGCTGAGCTTAGATGCTTGGATCTACAAAGGTGTTACATTTTTAGCACTGACATAAGATTTATTTTAAAAGTTGCTTTTGATGCAGGTGGTGACATGGCAGTTGACAAATGACTGCACAGCTTAAGTCTTCCTGATTTGACTTCATTGTATTGGCATGGTTGGCAGAGGGTTTAACAGGCAGCTAGAGCACAACAACCAGTCTACAACTTCAGAATGAAAATTGACCCAAGGAAAATCAATTCCTGAATAGTGCCCTTTGTTTTTGTACAATGTATGATATTTAGGCCAGTACTTGGCACTTGAGCAAACATGGACTCTTATGGTCCAGTGGTAATATCCCTATCTCTGAAACAGAAGGCCTGAGTTTAGGTCTCACTTGCTCTTGGAGTGTCATAACGTATCTGGACAGCATAATTAAAAATATATGCAACAGACATTAGCAATTGGCAGCATCAGGATGGTTGAGTGGTCTAATGCACCAGATTTGAGTATTGTTCCTTGCTTTGCTGAAGCCTGGTAAATTCTGGTCCCTCTCTACAGGGGGAAGGCATTGGTACCATCCCTACCTCCAAACAGGAGGTCTGGGTTCACATCCTGCTTGCTCCAGGGGTGTGTAATAACATCCCTAAACCGGTTGGTTAGAAAATATCAGCACTTGAGTAAACCACGCTCCAGAAGTCAAATTTTAAACAAATGCTGTTTCATTATTATATCAAAACAGTTTCCCTTATTGTGTAAATTTTCAAAAAAATTATTCTTGAAATATATTTAATTTCATTTTGAGCAATTTAGAAATTTTAAAGTAGCACAAATTAATTAGTTACATTTAATTCTGTAATTAATTTTTTATCTTCTTAAATGTACCTGTGCATGAACGTCTTTATTCTTTTTCCTCCTAGGATTCTTTCAGAAGCTGAAATTGATGCACATCTGGTTGCTCTAGCAGAGAGGGACTGAAATTCCATATAGTTCTGTATTTGTTACAAAGAAAATGTTAATGAAAAACTAGATTGCTGTAAGAGAATGCCATCTACACTGTATTTTAATCTGTACAAATAAAGCTGAGGTTTTGGAACATGGTATTGATTAAAGTTATGTTTACATGTGCTCACATCTGATCTATAGAGATGGCTATGTTCCCAATTTTACAAGCTGAAACTTTATTGCTGGAACAGCACAGCAGGTCAGGCAGCATCTAGGGAACAGAAGATTCGACGTTTCGGCATGTGCTCACATCTGATCTATAGAGATGGCTATGTTCCCAATTTTACAACCCATAATCGAATCCAGAAGGGCCGAGGGAACCAGGAAGGGATCAATCCTCGTGTGACATTTATGTGGGTTTGAGAAAAAGGTGAAGTCCCTGCCAGTAGGGTGAAGACATCTCCAAATGTCCATCAACCCCAACTCCTCACATAAGTCAATCACCTGCTTGGCCTGCGAAGAAATAGTTGGGGGCCCACAAGGCATCCTGTCCTCTGTTGGATCCAAAAGACAATTAAAATCCCCCTATAATAATGTGCCGTGTTCCAAAAGCACACAGCTTAGAGAAGGTGCTAATCAAAAATTTGAGGGGATGTGCCGGAAGACAGTAGATATTTAAAATGCTATATTCCTCCCCATGTATCAGGGCCTTAAGTATCACAAACCTGCTCTAATAATGTGAACGGAAGATTATTCGAAAAAAGTACTGCCACTTCCCTACTTTTAGTAGTAAAGGATGAAAAGAATACCCGGTCATAATCCCCCTGTTGTAGTTTCAGGTGTTGCCCATCATCAAGATAGGTTTTCTGTAACAAAGCACTATCAACCCTTTCCCTCTTAAGGCTAGAAAGCACTTTTTTCCTTTTAACAGGCAAATGACTCCCTTGATGTTCCAGGAGCACCATATAACAAGACACTTAACCATATCCCCTTTCAGACACCCTTGAACCCCTGGGAGGGAGAACCCTGCTTAAAAGCACTGAGCACAAGTAAATAAAGATTCATAGAGTCGAAGAATTGTATATACAAAAATCACTCTATTGTAACTACAAACAACTATTACTATCAAAAAACTACAAAGAAAACCAACTATAAAACAGAAGACTCTCCCCCCCCCCCCCTGCCCATAGGGGGCACTCACTCTACCCATTCCCTCCTTCACAGCTCCTTCAAGCCTGGACTGTACCCCAGCCTTAGGCGAAAACAAAAACAAGGTGATGATCCTTAAATCCACACAAAAAAAAAGTCAGGATGAGCACTCTGCCCATTCCCGGCTTCATGTCGCCCCCTGCATGTGACTAAAAAAGAAAGAGAACAAACAAAAAAAGGGGACGACAAAGGACATGCACAAAATTTCCCAAAGTAAAATACAGTTATAAAAAACATAGGAACAACATATTCCAAGCTTTTAAAAAAATTATTAGGGAGAGAGGAAAAAAAGGGAAAACACAGGAAAAGAGGACAAACATTAACCGTATTCTTAAGGCCAGTCCATCTATTTTAAAGTTTCTACAAAGTTTTTAGCTTTATCCACTGAGTCAAATGTATAAACTGAGTCCTTGTGGCTGAAACAGAGCACTGTAGGGTACCGCATGGAGTACTGGATACCCAGTTTCCTCAGCCTCTTTTTAACTTCATCGAAGGACTTCCTCTTATGAATTAAAGTTGCTGAGAAATCCTGGAAAAACAGCATTTTGACCCCTTGTGCAGCAGCACCTGTGGGTCTTTTTCCAGTAATCTGGAGGCTTCTATTTTTGTTTGTCCTTGTATGAGTGGACATGCGCTAGGACCAGGTGGGGGTGCTGAACCAGCCAGACCTGTGCACTGTGATCCGATAGGCCCTTTCAGTCTGCAGCCTGCTGGACTTTTTGAAGGCCCAGGAAGTGCAGCAGCCAGCTTTCAAAGAAGCTGACTGGCTGCCCACCTCCTTCACCCTCCGGGAGTCCGACAATCCGAAGATTCATCCTTCGACTTGGTCTCGTAAAGCCAGACTTTCCGCTCCAGCACCTGGATGTGACCAGATGAGGACTCCCTCACCACTTCCGAGGCCTTGGTTCAACCCTCCATCTCCTACAGCCGCTCCCTGTGGCCCTGGATCTCCTGGTCACGCTTCTGCAGCATGGACGCGATGGGTTAGATCTGGGCACGAATCTCCTCACTGATCTCCTTAATCGCAGCCCCAATCTTCGAGGTAAGTCTCTCCATCGCCGCTGCCAATTCCTGAGAGTCTGTCAGGTCCCTGGGGGGTTCGGGAGAGGCTGCTGCTGCTGTGGTCTCTGGTGTGCCAGGTGCTGCAGGGGAGTGTCCTCCCTGCTGCTGTTTACTCGCTTCTTTTCTCTTTGGCATCCTTCCCACTCCTAAATATTAACAAATATGTGTTCTGTCAGGTTTTAAGCTAATAATTCCTTCACTTTAGTTGACCAGGGATGGCCAACAACACCAATATGCCTTGGCTGTTAGGCAGAGGCATCCATGGCAGTTCTACAGAATCACCACCATCTTGCCGAGTCTTCAGTAAGGTATGTTAACCAGAAGATTGTAATGGAGAAATTAATGGAGCTGAAAGTTGAAATGCACCTGGCCTGATAACCCACAATGTTGAAAAAGATGGCTATAGAAATAGTTGATATATTGGTGACCATCTTCCAGACTTGCGTAGAATCCTGCAGCTTAGAAATTGCCAAGTGTCCCTCCAAAATTTATGAAAAAAGCAAGAGGGAAAGTAATGCATTACTAACCTATTAGATCCTACTATTTTCCCTATTACTGATGTAAACCTATAATAAAAGACATGATTGTTGGGCAGAGTCAGCATTGAGTTACAAATGGGAAGTTGTGCTTGATGAAACTATTTGAGGATGTTGCTGACAAACTTGAAAAAGGGGAATTAAAAGATATAGCTGACTTGGATTTTCAGAAGATTATTGATGAAGTCCCCTGCAGGAGTTGGTTAGTAAAATTATAGCACGTGAGAGAAGTAGTAGTGCACTGATATGGATTAATGGTTAGCTAACAGTCAAAAAAAGGAGACTAGGAATAAATGGATCATTTTTGTGTTGACAAGCTGTGACTAGTGAGGTACTGCAAGAGGCTTGGGTTCCAACTGTTCATAATGTATATCAATGTATATTTGGATGTGGAGACTAATTGTAATACTTTCAATTTTGCAGAAGATACACAGCTAAGCAGGAATATATTTTGAGGAAGATGTAAAGCAGTTGGGTTTGAACAGGCTTAGTGAGTGGGCAAAAACATGGCAGATTGAACATTACATGGAAAAATGTAAGGTTATCCAGTTGGAAAGTGTAGATGTGAATTTGATTCACCCAGAGGGATGTAAATCTTAGAATTTTTCTACCCCAAAGAACTATGGGAGCTCAGTATTTAAGTATATTTAAAATGAAAATTGGTAGATTTCTGATTACAAATGGCATAAAGCATTATTATAACAGTGTGGGTAAAAGGCACAGAAGGGATCGGTCAGCCATGATTATTGAATGGCAGAGCAGCCTTGCTGAGCTGAAAGGCTTACTTTTCCTAATCTTTAAAGATCAATGCACCAGAGCAGAGATTTTCTTTTCACAAGACCAGCATGAGAAGGGGAGATAGTACATGACTGTGAATAGAGAGTGGGCTAATGGACTGGAAACAGCGAGTGGAGTCAAGGTATTGTTATTTCAGGTTGGTGATCTGTAACCTGTGGGATTCCACAAGAATCAATGCTAGGTTTGCAACATTTTACAGTGTATCATCAAGACTTGGACGAAGGAAGTCAATGTATTGTAGCCAAATTTGCAAATTACAAAAATAGGTAGAAAGGCAAGTTGTGAGCGGGGCGCAAGCCATAAGACTATACAATATAGCAGCAGATTTAGGCCATCCAACCTGCCGAGACCACTCCGCCATTGATCATGCCTGCTATTTTTCTTAACCCCATTCTCCTGCCTTCTCCCTGTAACCTTTGAACCTCTTGCTACTCAAGAACCTATCTATCTCCACCTTAAAGCCATTCAATGTGAGTTGGCCTTCCCAGCCTTCCTCAGCAATGAGTTTCACAGATTCATTACCATCTGGCTGAAGAAATTCCTCCTCATCTCAGTTCTAAAGGGTTATTCCCTCATGCTGAGGTTATTCCCTCAGATCCTAGTCTCTCCTACTGCTGAAAGTGTCTTCTTCATGTCTATTCTATCCAGGCCTCTCAGTATTCTGTAAGGGTCAATGAGATCCCCCTCATCCTTCTAAACTTCTAAACGCAGAGTCCTCAACCACTGTCATATGACAAGCCATTGATTCCTTATATATGGCGCCCAAAACTGTTCACAATATTCCAAATGCAGTCTAAAGAGAGCCTTATAGAGCCACATCTCTGTTAATGTTTTATAGCCATCTTGAAATGAATGCTAATATTATATTTACCTTCCCAACTGGCAACTGAACCTGTATGTTAACGTTAAAAGAATCCTGAATTAGTACTCCTAAATCCCTTTATGCTTCAGATTTCCAAAGCCTTTCCCAATTAGAAAATAATCCATAACCTCAAACCTTGTATTCCATCTGCCACTTCTTTGCCCATCTGCCAACTTGTCCTAGTCCTTATACATCCTCCCCGCATCTTCAACATTACGTGTCCCTCCACCTATCTTTGTGTCATCTGCAAATTTGACAACAATTCCCTCGGTTCCCTTGTCCAGATTGTTAATGTATTACATGAATAGTTGTGGTCTCAACACTGACCCCTGCGAAACCCCAATAGTCATCAGCTAACTCCTTTATCCCTACTCTGCATTCTGCTGGTTAGCCAATCATCTAACCATGCCAATACTTCACCCGTAACACCTTGGACTTTTGTCTTATTCAGCACCTTCTTAACAGCAATTTGTGAAGGATTTTCCGGAAATCCAATTAGATCATGTAGGTTAGGTGCATTAGCCATGGGAAATGCAGGGTTGCAGGGATAGAATAGGTGCAGACTTATTGGGCCGAATGGCTTGTTCCATACTGTCGTGATTCTTAGGTGATCTCTATTGGCTCTCCTTTACAATTTACAGAAAGATATTGATAGATTAAATAAATTGGCAAAATCTTGGAGTATAATGTGGGAAAATATGAAGTTCTTTATTTTTGGAAAAGAGAACAAAAGAACAGAGTATTATTTAAATGACAAAAACTGTAGAGTATTGCAGAAAGCTGAAACACAAGGGACTTGGGGTACTTGTGCATGAAACACAGGAAGCTAACACACAAGTGCTGCAGGTAATCAGGCCCTTATTTCAAGGAGATTGGAGTGTAAGAGTAGGGTAGTCTTACTGTGACTATATAAGGTGCTGGTGAGATCATATCTGGAGTACTGTCAGCAGTTCTGGTCCCCTTATTTAAGGAAAGATATTGGAGGCATTTCAGAGAAAGATGATCCCCAGAATGGAGCAATTGTCTTATGGGAAAAAGCTAAATAGGTTGGGACTCTACTCACTGGAGTTTGGAAGAATGAGAGGGATTTCATGGAAACATCTAGCCTTTTTAAAGGGCTTGAAAAGGTAAATGCTGAGAGGATGTTTCCCCATCATGAGACAGTCTAGGACCAGAGGGCTCAGTCTCAGAATAAAGGAGTGCCAATTTAATCTCCTTCAGAGATGAAGAGGAATTTCTTCTCTCAGAGGGTTGAGAATCTTTGGAACTCCTTGCCCCAGAGAACTGTGGAGCAAAGTCCCCGTGTTTATTTAAAGCTAAGATAGATAGGTTCTTGATCAGTTGGAGAATAAAATGTTATGGAGAAAACACAGGAAAGTGAATGTGAGAATCTTGACTGAGCCATGACCCTACTGAATTGGAAAGCAGGTTGGAAGGGCAGAAAGGCCTACTCTGCTTCCTATTTCTTAAGATCTTATGGTTAGTATACCATCACCACTTTTAAACTCCATCTGCTGTAGTTTCACCTATTCATAACCTGTACATATTTTATGGTAAAGTTCTGCACAAATAATGTCAGCTGGTACTTATTTGGTAATATTCTCAGTTCAGAAGATTATGGGTTCAACTTGCATTCTCAAATATGAGCCTGTATTTCAGATTCGTAATCCCATTGTATGCCTGGGGAGTGCTGCAAAGTTGGAAGTGGTAAATTTTGAATGAAATGACCAGCTTCCTGTTTCCTCTTTTGGGTGATGTAATTACTTTGCTCAAATCTGCGACTAGTTTTCCAACATTAAATCATTGGCCACTGCAAAAAATGCTTCATTGGCTCCAAAGTGGTTTTAGAAATCCTTAAGTCTTGAAAAGTGACTGCTGATGATTCTTTTTCCTATAATTGTTATGTTATCATAAGTGGAGTGCTTTCCCTTTAAAAGCTCAACCTGCAAATGAACCAAGTACCCACATGCAGCGCGAACCTTTTAATGAAGTGAACTCATTGCCCACGAGGGTAGAAGAAATGGAAATAGATTTCAAAAGTAAATTGGATGGAGGCTGAAGGAAATAAATCTGCAGGACTGGAAAGATAGAGTGGGGGAGCAGGACTGAGGGGATCGGTCTGGGGAGTGCTAGCTTGGAGTCAATAGATCAAATGAACACCTCTCATGGTGCAAATATGAGTGACTCTCAGAGACTAGACTGGTTGTTTTTGATTGCATTACAGGAAAACAAAGACTATCATTCATATATCACAGATGCTTTAAAAATAGGTAAGGGTTATGCAGAAAATGACATTGGTGTGTTCAACAGATGAAGCGCTAACATTTTTGTCTTTTAATAGCTATATGTGCTATTTAACAGGGTGTAACAAACCAGAGTAATGTCACATCTGTAACATTGGGTGTTCAAAACTTTTGCATCTTGGTATTCTTGGCAGACATTGAGCTGGTGCACAGCTTCCCCATCTGAAGAATGTGGGAGTTACGTTGTAATATTCAAATCATGTGTGGGTGACCTAATATCCTCCACAATTTCCATACACCGTTGAGTCACAGGTAATGAGCAAGTACTTTTTTTTCAAAAAAAAACTCCTTTGGAAAAAATGTAGAACATAAACTCTAACCACAGGGATAGAGTTATCTGGAGTGGAAGTGATCCCAAAGAGGAGCCATAGCACTTAGGGGAAGAGTGTACTAATTTTATTAATTGATGCGAGGTAAACGTGCATGTAACGCGTAATATTTTAGTTATGAATCATATAGTTGTCATGGTATCCAGGCAGGATTAGTCTGACACAATTTTCAATTTCTTTAACGACTAGAACTTTAGCCTTGATATCTTATTATGTTACTGATCTGCAGATGTGTGGCACTTTAAGGCCACAGATGTCGAATAAACATTGAACGAGTTTATTTAGGTTTAGTTGGGATAGAGGACTCCTCATTGTGGTAAGTATAGTGAATATGCCCAGTTACTGACGGGTTTGTGTATTTATTCCAAAAGAATTTTTGTTTTCCTTACTTTTCTCCAATATCACAGCAAAGATTACATAATAGTACGTTATATCTCAGATCATAGAGTCATAAAGATGTACAGCACGGAAACAGACCCTTCAACTCGACTATGTCGACCAGATATCCTAACCTAATCTAGTGCCTTTTGCTAGCACTTGGCACATATCCCTCCAAACTCTTCCTATTCATATACCAATCCAGATGCCTTTTAAATGCTGTAATTGTGCCAGCCTCCACCACTTCTTCTGGCAGCTCATTCCATACACGCACCACCCTTTGTGTGAAAAAGTTGCCCCTTAGGTCCCTTATATATCTTTTCCCTCTCACCCTAAACCTATGCCCTCGAGTTCTGGACTTCCCCAACCCCGGGAAGAGACCTTGTCTATTTATCCCACCCATGCCCCTCATGATTTTATAAACCTTGGTAAGGTCACCCCTTAGCCTCCGACACTCCAGGGAAAACAACCCCAGCCTATTCAACCTCTCCCCATAGTTCCAATCCTCCAACCCTGGCAATATCCTTGTAAATCTTTTCTGAACCCTTCCAAGTTTCACACCATCTTTCTGATAGGAAGGAGACCAGAATTGCATGTAATATTCCAACAGTGGCCTAACTAATGTCCTGTAGAGTCGCAACATGACCTCCCAACTCCTGTACTCGATGCTCTGACCAAAAAAGGAAAGCATACCAAACGCCTTCCTCACTATCCTATCTACCTACAACTCTACTTTCAAGGAACTATGAACTTGCACTCCAAGGTCTCTTTCTTTGGCAACACTACCCAGGACCTTAGCATTAAATGTATAAATCCTGCTAAGATTTGCTTTTCCAAAATGCACCTCACATTTATCTAAATTAAACTCCACCTGCCACTCCTCAGCTCATTGGCTCATCTAATCAAGATCCTGTTGTAATCTGAGGTAACCTTCTTTGCTGTCCACCACAACTCCAATTTTGGTGTCATCTGCAAACTTACTAACTATTTCTCCTATGTTCACGTCCAAATCATTTATATGAATGATGAACCACTAGTCACAGGGATCTAGTCTGAAAAGTAACCCTCCACCACCAGCCTCTGTCTTCTACCTTCGAGCCAGTTCTGTATCCAAATGACTAGTTCTCCCTGTATCCCATGAGATCTAATCTTGCTAACCAGTCTTCCATGGGAAACCTTGTTGAATGCCTTACTGAAGTCCATATAGATCACGTCTACCACTCTGCCCTCTTCAATCCTCTTTGTTACTTCAAAAAACTAAATCAAAGATACAATGCTTGATGTAATTGAAATCTGCTAGCTATTTGAAGATGCCACTAAGATAATGGTGAAGTCAAGCAATCGAGAAGTATCCAACAGGAATGTTTGTTTGTTGGATACGAGTGGAAAAATTGTCACTACTACGTTGTGGGATGAGAATGTAAGCATTTTTTTTTTAGAATTTGCTTTTACATCAAATTAATCAACTGTTTGCAATACTTGAAGTTGACTGAATTTTCTTGTTGTAGTGTTTATTTTGGTTCTTGTCTGAATCCATGGTCACAATGGATAGGCCTGTGCAGTACCTTTGGTACGGAAGCAGTCAGCACCAGTCATCTGACCATGACCTACACTGATATGGCATGTTGCTTCAAGATACAGTTGTATCAGTGTGGCTAGAACTAACAGTTTCTTATTCTTAATCTTTCTCTTTCTTGGGTCTTTGTTACATTTCAGTGAAATTAATCATTTGATACTAATTCAGACTATGTCTTCCAGCTTATACTCATCAAAGTTGAGTTTCTAAGACTCAGTTCTTAGCTAAGAAATAGGGGTTGATTTCTACATGTGTAACGCTTCTGGAGAGTATGCAATCTGCACTCTCATTGCCCTGCTATAGCAGTAGCTATATTGGATACTGTTGTGTCACCCCACCTTCCTGAAGATGTGCGAACTGAGTGGAAAGTATTTAAATTGTTGTTAATCTTTAGAAGTTGGTTTTTGTAAGCTAAATTCATCAAAAATATAAAAAAGACATTATGCAATTTCACTCCCTACCACATCTGCAGCAAGTATTGGTTGCTGGAAGAACTCTGGATCAGAATTGATGATCTGGAATCTGAGCTTCAAACACTGCGGCATATCCGGGAGGGGGAGACTTACCTAGATGTTTTGTTTCAGGAGACAGTCACACCCGGTAGATAAAGTAATTCAAATTCAGTTAGTGATCAGGGACAACAGGGTGTGACTGTAAGTGAGGCAGATAGCGGGATTCTGAGTTCAGGAGTGGAGGAGCCTCAGCCCTTGACCTTGTCCAACAGGTAGGAGATTGTTGCTCCCTGCATGGATGAGGAAAAGGGATATGGACAGGATGAGCCAGCTGACCATGGCACCATGGTGCAGAAGGCCATTCAAGAGGGGGGAGCAAAAAGACAAGTAGTTGTTCTCGGGGATTCTATAATTAGGGGGACAGATAGTATCCTTTGAGAGCGAGATCGGGAGTCCCTCATGGTGTGTTGCCTGCATGGTGCCAGGGTGCAGGGCATCTCTGAACGGCTTGAAAGGATATTGGAGGGAGAAGGTCCAGTTGTTGTGGTCCTCGTTGACATTAACAACATCAGCAAGGCTAGGAAGGAGAACGCTGTTTGGGGATTATCAAGCACTAGGAAGGAAATTGAACAACAGGTTCTTGCAGGTCATAATCTCTGGATTACTGCTTAGGCCATGTACTATTTGGCATAGGACAAGAAAAGTAAACACGTGGCTAAGAGATTGTTGTGGGAAAGAAGGATTGCATTTCATGAGACATTGTCATCAGTTTTGGAACCAGGGGTATCTGTAAAGATGGGACGGTCTCCAACTGAACCGATCTGGAACCAGTGTTCTGGTGAAAAGAATAAATAGGGTGGTCACTAGGACTTTAAACTTATGAGTCGGGGGAAGGGAAAGGGAAAGCAACAGGGAGTATGGAGTCAAGTAGAAAGATAAGCAGCAGGTTAGCATGTGTGCAGGGTTTAAGTTCAACGCAAACTAGGAACGAAGCAAAAAGGAAGGATAACTTAGGACATATCACTAGAGATGTTGGAAATCGTGTGGATAAGAAAATTAGCATTAAGGCACTTTACCTGAATGCTCGTAGTATTCATAACAAAGTAGATGAAATAACAGCACAAATCATCGTCAATGATTGTGATGTGGTAGGCATTACAGAGATGTGGTTGCAGGGGGTTCAGGACTGGCAGTTAAACATCCAAGGATTTACAACTTATCGAAAAGACAGGGAAGTGGGCAGAGGGTGTGAGGTTGCCTTGTTAGTTAAGAATGAAATTAAATCTATGGCACTGAATGTCATAGGGTCAGATGATGTGGAGTCTGTGTGGGTGGAGTTGAGGAACCAAAAAGGCAAAAAAAACCGTAACGGGAGTTATGTACAGACCTCCTAACAGTGATCAGGACCACGAAGTAGATAGGGCATGTCAGAAAGGCAAGATCACGGTGATCATGGAGGACTTCAATATGCAGGTGGACTGGGTGAATAATGTTGCTGGTGGATCCAAAAAAAGGGAATTCATGGAATGCTTACAGAATGGCTTTTTGGAACAGCTTGTGATGGAGCCCACAAGGAAGCAGGCTATTCTGGACTTAGTGCAATGTAATGAGCCAGACTTTATAAAAGATCTTAAAGTAAGAGAACACTTAGGAGGCAGCGATCATAATATGGTAGAGTTCAGTCTGCAGTTTGAAAAAGAGAAGGCAAAATTGGATGTAATGGTGTTACAGTTAAATAAAGATAATTACAGGGGCATGAGAGAGGAACTGACGAAAATCAACTGGAAGCAGAGCCTAGTGGGGAAGACAGGAGAGCCACAATGGCAGGAGTTTCTGGGTGTAACTGAGGACATAGTATCAAGGTTCATCCCAAAGAAAAGAAAGATTATCCGGGGTGAGGGGGAATTAGACAGCCATAGCTGACAAAGAAAGTCAGGAAATGTATCAAAGAAAAAGAGAGTATATAAAGTGGCCCAGAGCACTGGGAAATCAGAAAATCGGGAAGAGACAAAAACAAACAGAGGACAGCAAAGAGAGAAATAAGGAAGGAGAGGATCAATTATGAAGGTAGGCTAGTTATTAATATTAGAAATGATAGTAAAAGTTTCTTTCAATACATAAAAAAACAAATTAGAGGCAAAAGTAGACATTGGGCCACTCCACATTGATGCAGGAAGGCTAGTGATGGGAGACAAGGAAATAGCTGAAGAATTTAATAAATACTTTGCATCAGTCTTCACAGTGGAAGACATGAGTAATATCCCAACAATTACGGAGAGTCAGGGGAGAGTTGAGTACGGTAGCCATTATAAAAGAGAAAGTGCTAGAAATCTAAAAGGTCTAAAAATTGACAAATCTCCTGGCCCCGAAAGGCTACATCCTCAAGTTCTGAGGGAGGTAACTCAGGAAATAGTGAAGGCATTAGTTGTGATCTTTCAAAAGTCACAGGGGTCAGGGAAAGTCCAAGATGATTGGAAAATTGCTGTTGTAACCCCCTTGTTCAAGAACGGATCAAGACAAAAGATGGAAAATTATAGGCCGATTAGCCTAACCTCGGCTGCTAGTAAAATTGTAGAATCTTTCGTTAAGGATGAGATTTCTAAATTCTTGGACATGCAGGGTCGGATTAGAACAAGTCAGCATGGACTTAGTATGGGACGTCATGCCTGACAAACCTGTTAGAATTCTTTGCAGAGGTAAGTAGGTTAGACCAGGGAAACCCAGTGGATGTTATCTATCTAGACTTCCAAAATGCCTTTGAAAAAGCACCTCATGGGAGGCTGCTGAGTAAGGTGAGAGCCCATGGTGTTCAAGGTGAGCTATTGGCATGGATTGAGGATTGGCTGTCTGATAGAAGGCAGAGAGTTGGGATAAAAGATTCTTTTTTGGAATGGCAGCCAGTGACAAGTGGTGTCCCACAGGGTTCAATGTTGGGGCCTCAGCTGTTCACTTTATATATCAATGATCTGGATGTAGGGACTGGGGGCGAAATGGTGAAGTTTTCCAATGATACGAAGTTAGGTGGACAGGCAGGTAACACTGAGGAGGTGGGGAAGCTGCATAAAGATTAAGATAGTTTAGAAGAGTGGTCCAGGAAATGGCTGTTGAAATTCAACGTGAGCAAATGTGAGGTCTTGTACTTTGGAAAAAAGATTACAGGCATGGACTGTTTTCTAAACAGTGAGAAAATTCATAAAGCCAAAGTACTAAGGGACCTAGGAGTGCTAGCCCAGGATTGTCTAAAGGTTGACTTGCAGGTTGAGTCCATGGTTAAGAAAGCAAATGTAATGTTGTCATTTAACTCAAGAGGATTGGAATATAAAAGCAGCGATGTGCTTCTGAGACTTTATAAAGCTCTAGTTAGGCCCCATTTAGAGTACTGTGTCCAGTTTTGAGCCCCACACCTCAGGAAGGACATACTGGCACTGGAGCATGTCCAGCAGAGATTCACACAGATGATTGCTGGAATGGTAGACCTAACATACGATGAATGGCTCAGGAACCTGGGATTACATTCATTAGAGTTTAGAAGGTTTAGGGGAGATCTCATATAAACTTACAAGATAATGCATGGCTTAGAAAGGGTGGAAGCTGGGAAGTTGTTTTCGTTAGGCGGGGACACTAGGACCTGTGGGCATAGCCTTAGAATTATAGGGGGTCAATATAGAATGGAAATGAGGAGACATTTATTCAGCCAGAGAGTGGTGGGCCTGTGGAATTCATTGTCAGAGAATGCAGTAGAAGCCGGGACTTTAAATGTCTTCATTCAGAGATTGACAAATTCTTGATCTCACAAGGAATTAAGGGCTGCAGGGAGAGTGCGGGTAAGTGGAGTTGAAATGTCCATCAGCCATGATTAAATTATGGAGTGGACTTGATGGGCCGAATGGCCTTACTTCGACTCTTATGTGTTATGGTCTTATGGTCTTATTCAGGACAAATGAATCCCACAAATTTTCTTCAAAGGATGTTGTCAGGGTTGGAGCTATAGGGAGAGGTTGGATAGGCTGGGGCTGTTTTCCCTGGAGTGTTGGAGGCTGAGGGGTGACCTTACAGAGGTTTATAAAATCATGAGGGGTATGGATAGGATAAATAGACAAAGTATCTTCCCTGGGGTGGGGGAGTCCAGAACTAGAGGGCATAGCTGGCAGGTGGGACTAGATTGGGTTGGGATATCTGGTCATCATGGATGAATTGGACTGAAGGGTCAGTTTCTGTGCTGTACATCTCTATGACGCTAGTGAAATATGATTTCTCACGCACAAAGCCATGCTGACTATCCCTAATCAGTCCATGCCTTTCCAACTATGTAGTATGATGGATGGCAAAGCAGTGCACGTGTAGAGTTAGAGTTATTATAATAATTTAGATAGATATATTGTACATTTTCTTTGGTGGTTTGATTAAACTAAAGTTTAGCTACAGTAGTGCATGTGCTTGTCATTGAAGCACAATGCATTACTGAAGAATTTACACCTGTTGTGATAGTAACATGATAACTAATAGGAATAATGTGAATCTGGTTATCTGGCTTTTTGAAAATTCTGTGCCTGCTGTGCATCTGTTTCCTTGCAATTTTTCAGAACTCTGTGATTTGGTTTTTCAGGAAATCCTTGTTCACCACTATTGTTCAGGCCAGCAATAAGAGCAACTATGGGTTGCAGTTGATAACTTTGGCATTTAAGTAGATATTAATAGAAGATCTTCCAAGTTGTAAAGTTAATGCTTTAACCATGGTTGAAACTAAGGAATTCATAAATGCTGATATTCAGCTTCTAATGTAGGTTCTAAATGGTTTGCATTCTCTCTCAGATTGCTGCATATAGTAATGTGAAGCAATGGATTAATCAAATATCCTGTTATTATACATTTGACAGCAATTAGTATATCCTTCTTAGGGGATTGGGAAGCATACTGAATTCTGAGTCTTCTTTATTTGAGCCTCTTGGACTGTGAGTAGCATGTAGCAAGTCAACATCACTGTGAAGCAGACTGGGAGAGCAGATCTGTGCGAGAACGGCAATGGTGGCAGGAGGTAAAATCAGGTGGCAGAGAGCTCCTTCAACCTGCTTTTAGCTGTGACAGTATAATGTCACAGGAAACCAAGTAGGTGATTGGTGAGCATTTCCTCTATGTCTCTTTTGATTGTCTAAAATGTTATTACAGCTGAAGTGTGCAGTTGGAAAATTCACTTTTAAAATAGTTAACATCCAAATTAATTAACCATGAAGATTAAGATGGCCAGGAAGGCAATGTGCTGGCACTGGTTGGATGGTGAATTAGTCAGTCAAAGGAAGAACCTGTGCTAACCAGCCAATCACAGAGGACATTGATTGAAAAGAAAAAAAGGAGAGAATTGGTTCTGACTGGGTTTGCCATGAGATGATGTGATGCTGGAAGCTTTTGGAGACTCTCTTTTTATGTTTTGCTTTCTCTCTAGTTTTTCTGCAGTTGTTGAATTGTTGAATAGTCTGAGGAATGAATCCCAGTTTGTAAGAAATAAACACATTTTTCTGGAAGTCTGTTGAAACTATTTGCATTCACTGATGACTTTGTAATTCCACAAAGATAAACAGTTCCTCTTTCCTGTGAAGAACCCATTGTCCTGTGAAGAACCCATTGTCCAAGATTTTCATGAAGGCCTGGTGTCCATCATTTGAACTGCAATTCTTTTAGTTTCATTTTTGATTGATCCTTTAACTGCATCTGTCTATTTTTCTGTGTGAATAGGGGTTATGACCAAAGAAGATTGGGCTTTAGATTGTAGATATTAATTAGATTAACTTATTGTTTATTTGTGTTCTGCTAAACTTACCACATTAATAGTAAGTTGTTAATTTGGGAAAGTTATAAATTGTGTGTCCAAGATCTGTTACTCATGAAATCTGGTTAGGAACGATTGGACAATTTTTGTGTTGAATTGAATGTTTTAAGTTCACAGTGTTCCAAATCCAAAGATAGTGAGGCTAATTTGGTTTGGCTTGCTATCCTGTATTGTAACAATGTGCAACAAATAATTAAGAAGGCAAATAGAATTTTGGTGATTGGAGTTTAAAAATGGAGAAATGTTGTTGCAACTACATAGGGTATTAGTGAGAAGAGATTAGAGTGGTGCTGGAAAAGCAAAGCAGGTCAGCTCATCACCATTCCTGATGAGGAGCTCCTGCCCGAAACATTGATTTTCCTACTCCTTGGATGCTGCCTGACCTGCTGTGCTTTTCCAGCACCACTCTAGTCTTGTCTCTAATCTCCAGCATCTGCAGTCCTTACTTTCGCCTAGGGTATTAGTGAGGCCATATATGGAGTTCTGCGGGGTTTTGGTTCCCATATTTAAAAAAGCATTGGAGACAGTTCAAAAGAGAATCACTAGGCTGACTCCTGGGATGAACGGGTTGACTTATCAAGAATAGTAACAAGTTAAACTTTTATTCATTAGAGTTCAGAAGAATGAGGGGTGATTCTATTGAAATGTGCTGGATTCTGAGGGGGTTTGACAGATTAGATGTTGCAAAAATGTTTTCATTCATGGGAGAATCTCGAACTCGGGGATGTGGTTACACAATAACGGAACAGTTATTTAAAACTGAGATATGAAGGAATTTCTTCTCCAAGAGGCTTGTGAATATCTAGAATTTTCTATCCAGACAGTGGCAGAGGCTAGATTACTGCAAGTATTTAAAGAGGAGGTAAATAAACTTTTGAAATTTTGAAAAGTTGAGGGCTATGAGGAGCTGGCATGAAAGAAGAGTTGTGACCTGTGGCAGATCAGCAAATATCTTGTTGAATAACAAGGTAGGTTTGGGGTGTGAATGGCCTGCTGCTCCTACTACTCCTATTTCATATGTTCATATTCAGTCCAGACTAAAGAGACCAAATACGCTGGCTGTAGGGAATGTATATGAATGCAGCCTCAGTCCAGTACTTGTATACATAAATCCACAACAGAAAAGTGAAACTAGTTCAGCTGTAGCTCACACATTCACTAACAAAAACCACAGGATGTCAGGTGTGGGCAAAGAGAGAGAGATTTCATGTTGTTGCAGTAGGTGTTGTTCTTGGGGATATTGTTAGAGTGTAACTTTGCATCAGAGTAGGTTATACCATTGCTGTGTCCAAGGAGACAATATCATAATCACCCGCAAGTTGCCTTGGTGTATCTTTTCTGTTTTTATTTTAAACCTTGATAATCAGAAACATTTCTTTTAGATTTGTGTATTTAGACATATAAATAACATTTTGCGCCTATCAAAGGAGCCATGCCAAGAAGGTTAGAAAGATTAAGAGAGTTCCATGAACAAAACTGCACTGAAGAAGGGTTACTGGGCTCAAAATATTAACTCTGAATTCTCTTCACAGATGCTGCCAGACAATTTTTTGTTTTTCTTTCAGATACAGGTGGCACTGTTGCCTCACAGCACCAGGGGCCTGGGTTCAATTTGTTGAGTGCTAGTTTGTGCAGAGTTTGCTTGTTCTTTCTATGTCTGCATGGGTGCTCTGGTTTCCTCCTACAGTCCAAAGATGTGCCGGTTAGGTGGATTGGCCATAGTGTCCAGGAATGTGTAGGTTATGTGGATTAGCCATGGGAAATGCAGGGGTTGGGGAATGTTCTGGGTGGGATGCTCTACAGAGGGTCAGTGTGGACTTGATGGGCTGCTTGTACACTTAGAGATTCTACATTCAGCATCTGCCCTTCTTTGTTTTACTCTTTCACTTTATACCTGCTCAACCCCCTTTCTATCCTTCCTAATGTATGCTACTCAGAATTGGCACAATTTACCTTTAACATGTCCTTTCTAATTTTAATTTATCCCCCCATAGTTTTCAATAACAAAAGTGACCTGCATTGATATAATACATTTAGCATAATAAAACATTTCAAAGCACTCAACAGAGACGTTGTAAAACTCTAATGAAACTAAGTCACTTTAGATATTTGGACAAGTAATCTAAAGTTGATCAGAGACAGGTTTTATCACTATCTTAAAGGAGAAAAACAAAAAAACTTATAAAAAGAATTCAAGAACATTATGCCTAGGGAACTGAAGGCATTGGGAAGCATGTATAATTGGGGCAGTAAAGTACTAAGAATTCAAACTCTCTCGAATGAGCTGAAGGAGATTACAGAAATACGAGGCATCAGGCCATGGAAGGATTAGAAAACGAGAGTGAACATCTTAAGAAACTGTTTAACGAGGAAGCAGTATGGTTAAGCTCAGAGATAATAGGTGAACGGCACTTGGTGTGAGTTTCAGATAATGCCAAGTTTAAAGAGTGAAGAATTGGGAGGCCACAAGGTGTCTGTTACATTAGTTAAATCCAAAGGTAACAATGGATGAAGATATCAGCAGTAAAGGAACTGAGACAGGATTAGATTATGGCAATATTGCAGAGATAAAAACAGTTTCAGTGTTGATGTAGATATATTGTTGAAACCTTATCTAAAGGTCAGATATGATTCCATAGTTCTGAATGGTCTGGGTCAAGTGCAGACAGTGGCAAAAAGATAGTATCTATTTGTAGTGAGAAAGTGGGGTGTGTGTTGAGAACACAATGGCTTCAGTTTTTCCAGTATTTAATTGGAGCAAATGCCTTAGTCAGCAAAGATATTTTAAATGTCTATATTGCAACCTACATTCTACTGAGAAAAGTCAATATGTTTTGACACTTTATGACAGGTTGACCCTTATTGATGCTTCTTGATTATTTGATGTTTGTCAACACTCGTTAACACTTCTGGTTAGTTCTTAGCAAGTTGTAAAGTTCCAAGGTGTACTTGTGCTACAATGCTTCACCTCTCCAATGAACAGTCCCTAAGAGCCCCTGAACAACTCCCTGCACAGAATTGCTGATGTGCATCTCTAAAAGAAATGCACTGAGAACAGACCTACTGTTACTTGGTTTAATCTCCACACTCCAGACACAGTAGAGGAGATTTGCGCAGGGGTAGAGTCGGTCACTCTTCCTTACATCTTTTTGGCTTAGTGTCAATAGCGTCATGGATGGTTTCTCTCTGCATGGCCTAGTGAGAGCTCTTGCTGAATCTTACCAAACTCACCTCATTAATACATACACTGCCCCAATTGTGCCACTCTCACCCAATTCTAGCCCCATTTTACTGTGCATTGTTCCTAGAAGAACTCACTACTGCTCTGATATCCTGGCATCTCTGGCACCACAACTGATATAGAAGCCCATAGTGTAACTGGCCAAGCACTGTCAATTGAGAGCTGCCCTGCAAGGTATCTGTCATTTGCCCTGGACAATGCACATTTCCAAGGATGTTACCAAGACTGGAGAGTTTGAGTTATAAGCAGTGGCTGGATAGCTGTGATTTTTTTTCATGGAATGCAGGAGGTTGAGGGCTGACCTTATACAGTAGAGGTTTATAAAATCATGAGGAGCACAGATATGGTGAATAGCAAAGATTTTTTTCCCTGGGACGGAAGAGTTCAAAACGAGAGGGCATAGTTTTAAGATGAGAGAATTGAATTGAATTTGAATTTGTCATGTGTACTGAGGCACAGTCAAAAGCTTTGTCTTGCGAGCAATACGGGCAGATCAGAGTTAAGTAGCATAGATAAGTAAATAATAGGCAAACAGCGTCAAAAACAAAAACACAGGGACAGGCAAATGTTAAGAGTTTGTGAGTCCATTTAGTATTCTGACAGTAGGGTAGAAACCTTTTCGAAACCGGCTGGTGCGTGTGTTCAGGCTTCTGTACCTTCTCTCCGATGGGAGAAAGTGAAGACTTCAGATGTTAGAGATCAGAGTCGAGAGTGTGATGCTGGAAAAGCACAGCCGATCAGGCAGTATCCGAGGAGTGGCAGAATCGACATTTCGGGCATAAGCCCTTCATCAGAAATCTGAATTCCTGATGAAGGGCTTATGCCCGAAATTTCGATTCTCCTGCTATTTGGATGCTGCCTGGCCGGCTGTGCTTTTCCAGAACCACACTCTTCTCCCCAATGGTAGAGGTTGTAGAAAAAATTGCCAGGTCGGATGGATCTTTGAGAATGCTGGCGGCCTTCCCTTGACAGTGGGCCTGGTAGATGGATTCTATAGATGGGAAGTTGGCCTTTGTGAATGTCTGAGCCGAGTTTACCACTCTCTGTAACTGTCTCCAATCTTGAATGGTACAGTTGCCATACCAGGTAGTGATACATCCAGACAGAATGCTCTCGATGGCTCACCTATAAAAGTTGGCAAGGGTATTCGTATCATGCCAAATTTCCTCAGCTACCTGAGGAAGAAGAGACATTGTTGGGCCTTTGTAACTAGTGCGTCCACATGAACAGTCCAAGAGAGCTTGTTGTGGATGACCACTCCCAGGAGCTTGACACTGTCCACTTATTCCACCTCTGTGCTGTTAATGTGTAACATCCCGTTGAAAGTCAATAAAGTGTTCCTCGGTGATGCCGGCATTGAGAACAAGGTTGTTTTCAGTGCATCATTTTCCAGGTCTTCCACCTCCCATTTGTAGTCTGTTTCATTGCCATCTGAGATTCGATGGACTGTGGTGGTGTCATCAACAAACCTGTAAATGGCATTAGTGTGGAGCAAGATTTAAAAGGGACCTGAGGGGCAACTATTTCACACAGATGGTGGTTTGTGTGTGGAATGAACTGCCAGAGGAAGTGGTAGATGCAGGTACAGTTGTAACATTTGGAAGACATTTGGGCAGATACATGAATAGGAAAGGTTTGGAGGGATAGGGACAAATGCTGGCAATTGGGACTAGTTTAGTTTGGGAAACTTGGTCAGTATGGACAAGTTAGATGGAATGCCTCTATAATGCTGATCCAGTTTTCAGCTAGGTCCCTCTGGATGGGGTTGTACAGAAAGTGGGATGTCCTCTTCAACAAGACCAACAGTGAAGACCATAACACCAGACCTCCTGGCCTTGTCCATCATTGCCACCCAGGTCAGTGCAGTCTCACCTGTCTGGAGAAATGTACAGACTGTAGGAAAACGTTCAATTATGTTTTCCGTTCTGACAGTGTAAGTGCCACTATCTTCTCTTTGTTACCTTACATTCACTCTAGACCTACTGCTGCTCCACCCCCCCACCAAGGTCAAAAACTACTCCCTGCAGTATCTTTCCTCATCCAAACCCGACCCACAACACCATGAACTCTGCATGCCCTCTGCACCACCTACTCACTCACTGGGAGACCTCTCCACCCACACCAAATGTGAAAGCTGTGCCATCCACTTTTATCTCCTTCCTGCCTTTCTCTCATTGCAGAGAGAAACAGCCCAGAGCAGGGCAGAAAGAATCAAGACAGGTGTGGGGCTGCCTGACATATTGCTCCTCACCCCCTTATGTGGAAAGAATCCTGATTCTGACTGCCCCTTACAACTGACTGACCGTATCTAAACCCCTGACAGGCTGCCCCTGACGTACTATACCAGGACACCTATTTCCCTTGATTTGACTGAGGCCTACTGAGAAGCTTCCTGGCTATGTGTGTGTGTGCTGAATGAGCGTGGCATGGCAAGACAGCAATACTGTGAGTCTGATATCTCTGGCTGAGGGGGAAAAGCACAAAAATACATGGTAAGGCAATGCAAGGCAGGGATGCTGTGACACCCAAATAGGTTCAGAGTGAATGAGCACCATCACATTGAGCAAAGAGCCCAGAGATGCAGCCTGATCCAGTCCCTGAGCAGGATACATGTCCCTGAATGCACAGTGATTCTGCAGCAGCATTACAATAATAGTTGCCAGTACAGTCCAAGGTGCAGCATTGAAGTGCAGAAGCATACTATAAATGTTTTGGAGATGTACCTGTGGATTCTTAGAGTCTGGCATATATCAAGTGCCAATGTCCATGGATATAGGGTCCACGTGACCAATGCCCATGTCCAAAGTATTCGTGCCCAGTATCCAACATGGAAGTCCCATGGAACAAGCTGTAAGTTCCCAAATTCTGAATCCTCCCCACCCCAAACAAAGCATTTCTCATTTTTGTGGGGGGTGAAAGAGGGGAATGTTGTCAGTTTGCACATATGAAAATCCTGGAACTCCCTTCCTAATAGCACTGTGTGTGTTCCCTTTACTCCAAGAAATGCCAATGGTTCAAGAAGGCAGCTCTTTGTCAGCTTTGAGGGCAATTAGGAATGTGCATTCTGACCTAACTAGGGACATCCATTACCTCATGTGGATAAAATAAAAGTCTCTGTCAAACACTTTGGGACATTTTATGATGTTTAAGTTGCTACATAAACATAAGTTGTTGTAGTCATTATTGACCATAAGATGAAGCTACTCTGTCATTCTTAGGTGAGCTTTTATATGTAATATGGAAGGGGTGGAGTCAAGAATGTGGGAGTCATAAAAATTGCTGCCAATGACGAGAAAGGAAATTTCAGACTCTTGACATTCAATAGATTAGAAATCATACTCATTAGAAACCAGATATAACTTTGCAGTTCTGCAAGTGGAAAAAACAACCTTTATGACTGTCTCTCTGAATTTAGTGCAATTAAGAATAAGGAAATGCCAAAAATCATTTACTTAAGAATATTGTATTTCTGCCTGAATTGGTTATGTGGACAGTACAGAAGCTTTCATGTGATGCCTCTGTTAACTTGTAACTATTGCTTTTATTTTTGATGTGCTTAGTTACTTCCTCTGAGCTGGTAGTCACGGAAGTATGAGGCTGATCACTTGAAAGGCTGGTGCTCTTTACAAAGGTATATCTGAGAGGAAATTTATTTGAGTGGAAATTTTGATGGTACTTTCTACATAGATTAGTTTACTCATTTCTATTCGAGCATTTGGAAAGAATGGGGCTACAGTCTCTGTACAGAAACTGCTCAGATGTAGAGAGAATTACCAGGCTAATATTTTGCATAGTGTAGGTTTGCTGATGAAGATCGAAATGGGGACATTTTTCTACATTTGGTGTGTAACTGATGGTTGGAACTTAACATTTAAAAACCTTTTTACACACCAAAATGAATCCATGGGTAACTTAAAGGAATTTGAAGAGTTTAAGACATTGAACCGTAACTTGCTTACCAGATTTGTCTGACATTTTCCATCCATCAGTAATAGTGTGAATTAGTGAATGAATAAAAAGATGTTGTTTCCATAGTCTTGCAAAAACAATGTACAAAACAATTCCCCATATACAAAGGGGACATAATATTAATACTAATATTAACAAAATATTATACACAGTCTAGGAGTCAGGAATGGGGATTCAAAGAGATTTCTTCTCCTCAGAGTGGTAGATTTGTTACTTCAGGCTGCTAACTAGATTGGTCTCAGGCTTAACACCAAGCCTATGATAAGTTAATCAATTTTAGCAACGGTTTCTCATGATTGTTGTACATTCAGTTCTGTTAACATGAGCATGGGGACAACATTTGACAAGAGCAAAGTCAGGTTTACCACTGATGCCCCCAGAGTGACCAGTCCCCAGCATCTATGATGGTCACATATAAATAATGATTCTTTGTATGAGCTTCTGCAAAGTAGAAGTGTCAATGGAATTAAGCTAGATAAATCCTTTATTAGGGAATACTATAATGACCAAAAATCTGATATTCATTGAATAGACAGGAAGTGCCAAACTCAACATTATATTTGGAAGTATTGAATAGTGATGCATTTCCTTGAATTGTTTCAGAGCATAGGAATGGAACAGATACTGTCTAAAGTAGTACATTTGGCACTTTAGGCCTGCTCCAACACACAACTCTGATGATGACTGATCTACTAATTCTTACCAATTTTTCCATATTCATTCATTTTCTTGGTATTCCAAAATAATTCTCATCTCAATCTAGTATGTCAATCAACCCCCCAACTCTAATGACTACCCAATGACAACTCCCGCATCCCAAAATCTTTTCTGTGGAGTCACAGTTTCAGAATGAAGAGTCTTCATTCTGAGACTATGACTCCACAGAGAAGGTTTTGGGCTGCAGCAGCTGTCATCAGGTTAACTCAGTCGGCTGGATGAATGGTTTACAACACAGGGATGCAAACAGAGGGGGTTCAATTCCCGTACTAGCTGAATTTACCATGAAGAACTCTCCTTCTCAACCTCTCTACTCAAATGAGTCATGGTGACCTCTCAGGTTAAACCACCATCAATCATCTCTTTCCAATGCGGGAGCAGCCCAACATTCCCGTAGGCCAATGGTGACTTTAATGTAGAGACCCAAGTTAATGCCCCTGAGAACATTGCTTCAGATCCCACCACTGCAACTAGTGCAATTTAAATTTAATTAATAATTGTAATGGTGTCATGTAATCATTGTCAATTGTTGTAAAAAGCCTCATGTGTCCTTCACAAATGTCCTTTAGGAAAATAAACCTGCTGCTGTTACCTGACTCACATGTGACTCCAGATGATACCATAATAATGTAGTTGACTCGAATTGACCTCTAAACTGAGCAAACTACTCAAGGAGAATTAAGCACGGGCAACAAATGGAGCCTTGCCAGTGACACCATGTCCCATGAAAGAATTTCAAAGAAGTTTTATGTTGCCCAACCAGAAGAAACCACCATCTTGGCAAGCCTGTAAAGAATATTATATGTTTCAATTAGATCACTTCACATTCTTCTAAGGTCCAGGAAATATAGCCCTAATCTCCTCACTCTCTCCTCAGAAAAGTCCCTTCATTTCAGAAACTGGTTTGTATTTGTTGCACTTCCTCATAGATGAATGTTCCTTCCTTGTAAAGAGAAAAAAGACTGCTCATAACATTCCAGATGTGAACTCACCAATATCCAGTATTGTATTACTTTTATGCTCCAATCCTTTTACAACGAAAGTTAACAGACTAATGCATTCCTAATTGTTTACTGTACCTGTATGTTAACTTCATGTGATTCATAGATAAGGACACTCAGATCCAGATAAATACGGACACTACCCAATTAGTCAACATTGAAAGAATATTCTGCTTTTGTATTTTTCTACCAAAATGGATGACTTCACTCATCCACATTGTATTGCATCTGTCGTGCGCTTGTGAACTCATGCAATTTATCTTTATCCCTCTGCAATCATTTTATGTATTCGTCACCAGAAACCATTTCCCATTGAACTTTATATCACCTGCCAAGGAGAACTCTTGATTTGGTTCGCTAATGTAAGTTATGAATAAAGATTGCAAATAGCGGTAGGCCAGTATTGATCAATGTGATACTCATTAGATATAATCTGCCAAACCAAATATGTACTCTCTAAGATGGCAGTGGTGGAGTGGGCAGTGTATGGGCTCCTGTGCCCAGGCTTGTCTTCTTTGTCTTAATTTTGTTTCTTTTTCTTTTTCCGTTTACCCTTTTTTCCCTCAAACTTACCTCATAAAGAGAGTTTTTCGGCAGGAGGCAGCTTTGATGGGCTCAGGAGTGGCATAACCAGAGCCAGTGTGACTACAGAGTTGGTTGGCCTACCTGTGAAGCCTGGAAAAGGACTCTCGTGGAGTGGGCCCCAATGGTGGCATGGTGTGGGCTGGTGTAGCCCAGAACAGGACACTCTCAGTGGCATGGTGTGAGCTGGTGTAGCCTGGAGTGGGACACTCTCAGTGGCATAATGTGGGCTGGTATAGTCTGGAGCGGGATACTCACAGTGGCATGGTGTGGGAAGGTGTAGCCTGCAGCGGGACACTCTCAGTGGCATGGTGTGGACTGGTGTAGCCTGCAGCGGGACACTCTCAGTGGCATGGTGTGGGCTGGTGTAGCCTGGAGCGGGACACTCTCAGTGGCATGGTGTGGGCTGGTGTAGCCTGGAGTGGGACACTCTCCATGGCATAGTGTGGGCTGGTGTAGCCTGCAGCGGGACACTCTCAGTGGCATGGTGTGGGCTGGTGTAGCCTGGAGCGGGACACTCTCAGTGGCATAGTGTGGGCTGGTGTAGCCTGGAGCTGGAGACTCTCAGTGGCATGGTGTGGGCTGGTGTAGCCTGGAGCGGGTCATTCTCAGTGGCATGGTGTGGGCTGGTGTAGCCTGGAGCGGGTCATTCTCAGTGGCATGGTGTGGGCTGGTGTAGCCTGGAGCGGGTCATTCTCAGTGGCATGGTGTGGGCTGGTGTAGCCTGGAGTGGGACACTCTC
>NC_057719.1:56600281-56614249 GCF_004010195.1 Chiloscyllium plagiosum
CCCTGGTTGCTGCCTGACCTGCTGTGCTGTTCCAGCAATAAAGTTTCAACTTTGATCTCCAGCATCTGCAGACCTCACTTTCTCCTCTGAGACACTCTCAGTGGCATGGTGTGGGCTGGTGTAGCCTGGAGTGAGACACTCTCAGTTGAAACTTTATTGCTGGAACAGCACAGCAGGTCAGGCAGCATCCAGGGAACAGGAGAAACGTCGGCCTGTGGATTCCTGAGGAAGGGCCTGTGCCCGAAACGTCGAATCTCCTGTTCCCTGGATGCTGCCTGACCTGCTGTGCTGTTCCAGCAATAAAGTTTCAACTTTGATCTCCAGCATCTGCAGACCTCACTTTCTCCTCTGAGACACTCTCAGTGGCATGGTGTGGGCTGGTGTAGCCTGGAGTGAGACACTCTCAGTGGCATGGTGTGAGTTGTTGTAGCCTGGAGCGGGACACTCTCAGTGGCATGGTGTGAGCTGGTGTAGCCTGGAGCAGGACACTCTCAGTGGTCTGGTGTGTGCTGGTGTAGCCTGGAGCGGGACACTCTCAGTGGCATGGTGTGGGCTGGTGTAGCCTGGAGCGAGACACTCTCAGTGGTATAGTGTGGGCTGGAGCGGGACACTCTCAGTGGCATGGTGTGGGCTGGTGTAGCCTGGAGCGGGACACTCACAGTGGTATGGTGTGTGCTGATGTAGCCTGGAGCGGGACACTCTCAGTGGCATGGTGTGGGCTGGAGCGGGATGCTCTCAGCTGTAAGGTTTGGGCTGGAGCGGGACACTCTCCGTGGCATGGTGTGGGCTGGTGTAGCCTGGAGCGGGACACTCTCAGTGGCATGGTGACGGCTGGAGCGGGACACTGTCAGCGGTATGGTGTGGGCTGGTATAGCATCTAGTGGGACACTCTCAGTGGTATGGTGCGGGCTGGAGCGGGACACTCTCAGTGGTATGGTCTGAGCTGGTGTAGCCTGGAGCGGGACACTCTCAATGGTATGACGTGGGCTGGAGCGGGACACTGTCAGCGGTATGGTTTGGGCTGGTGTAGCCTGGAGCAGGACACTCTCAGTGGCATGGTGTGGGCTGGAGCGGGACACTGTCAGTGGTATGGTGTGAGCTGGTGTAGCCTGGAGTGAGACACTCAGTGGCATAGTGTGGGCTGGTGTAGCCTGGAGTGAGACACTCAGTGGCATAGTGTGGGCTGGAGCGGGACACTCTCAGTGGTATGGTGTAGCCTGGAGCGGGACACTCTCATTGGTATGGTGTGAGCTGGTGTAGCCTGGAGCAAGACACTCTCAGTGGCATGGTGTGGGCTGGTGTAGACTGGAGTGGGACAGTCTCAGTGGCATGGTGTGGGCTGGTGTAGCTTGGAGCGGGACACTCTCATTGGTATGGTGTGGGCTGGTGTAGCCTGGAGCAAGACACTCTCAGTGGTATGGTGTGAGCTGGTGTAGACTGGAGTGGGACAGTCTCAGTGGTATGGTGTGGGCTGGAGCGGGATACTCTCAGTGGCATGGTGTGGTTTGGTGTAGGCTGGCGCGGGACACTCTCAGTGGTATGGTGTAGGCTGGCGCGGGACACTCTCAGTGGTATGGTTTGGGCTGGAGCGGGACACTCTCAGTGGTATGGTGTGGGCTGGAGCGGGACACTCTCAGTGGTATGGTGTGGGCTGGTGTAGCCTGGAGCGGGACAATCTCAGTGGCATGGTGTGGGCTGGTGTAGCCTGGAGCGGGACACTCTCAGTGGTATGGTGTGAGCTGGTGTAGCCTGGAGCGGGACACTCTCAGTGGTACGGTGTGGGCTGGTGTAGCCTGGAGCGGGTGGCTCTCACTGAGCTGGTGTAGCATGGAGTGCGACACTCTCAGTGGTATGGTGTGGGCTGGTGTAGCTTGGAGCCGGACACTCTCAGTGGTATGGTGTGGGCTGGTGTAGCCTGGAGCGGGACACTCTCAGTGGTATGGTGTGAGCTGGTGTAGCCTGGAGCGGGACACTCTCAGTTGTACGGTGCGGGCTGGAGCGGGACACTCTCAGTGGTATGGTCTGAGCTGGTGTAGCCTGGAGTGAGACACTCTCAGTGGTATGGTGTGAGCTGGTGTAGCCTGGAGCGGGACACTCTCAGTGGTATGGTGTGGGCTGGTGTAGCCTGGAGCGGGACACTCTCAGTGGTATGGTGTGAGCTGGTGTAGCCTGGAGCGGGACACTCTCAGTTGTACGGTGCGGGCTGGAGCGGGACACTCTCAGTGGTATGGTCTGAGCTGGTGTAGCCTGGAGTGAGACACTCTCAGTGGTATGGTGTGAGCTGGTGTAGCCTGGAGCGGGACACTCTCAGTGGCATGGTGTGGGCTGGTGTAGCCTGGAGTGAGACACTCAGTGGCATAGTGTGGGCTGGTATAGCCTGGAGTGGGACACTCTCAGTGGTATGGTGTGGGCTGGTGTAGATTGGAGCAGAACACTCTCAGTGGCATAGTGTGGGCTGGTGTAGCCTGGAGCGGGACACTCTCAGTGGTATGGTGTGGGCTGGAGCAGGATACTCTCAGTGGCATGGTGTGGGCTGGTGTAGCCTGGAGCAAGACACTCTCAGTGGCATAGTGTGGGCTGGTATAGCTTGGAGCGGGACATTCTCAGTGGCATGGTGTGTGCTGGTGTAGCCTGGAGCGGGACCTCTCAGTGGCATGGTGTGGGCTGGTGTAGCCTGGGGCGGAACACTCTCAGTGTTATGGTGTGGGCTGGAGCGGGATACTCTTAGTGGCATGGTGTGGCCTGGAGCAAGACACTCTCAGTGGCATGGTGTGGGCTGCTGTAGCTTGGAGCGGGACACTCTCAGTGGTATGGTGTGGGCTGGTGTAGCCTGGAGCGGGACACTCTCATTGGTATGGTGTGGGCTGGTGTAGCCTGGAGTGGGACAGTCTCAGTGGTATGGTGTGGGCTGGAGCGGGATACTCTCAGTGGCATGGTGTGGTTTGGTGTAGCCTGGGGCGGAACACTCTCAGTGGTATGGTGTATGCTGGCGCGGGACACTCTCAGTGGTATGGTGTAGGCTGGCGCAGGACACTCTCAGTGGTATGGTGTGGGCTGGTGTAGCCTGGAGTGGGACACTCTCAGTGGCATGGTGTGGGCTGGAGCCGGACACTCTCAGTGGTATGGTGTGGGCTGGTGTAGCCTGGAGTGGGACACTCTCAGTGGTATAGTGTGGGCTGGAAAACCCGGAATGGGACACTCTCAGCAGCGCAGTGTGGGCTGGGTAACCCGGAGTGGGGCACTCTCAGTAGCATGGTGTGGGCTGGGAAACCCGGAGTGGGACACTCTCAGCAGCACCGTGTGGGCTGGGAAACCCGGAGTGGGACACTCTCAGCAGCATGGTGTGGGCTGGGAAACCCGGAGTGGGACACTCTCAGCAGCGCCATGTGTGCTGGGAAACCCGGAGTGGGACACTCTCAACGGTGTGTCTGTGAAGCCTGGAGTGGGACGCTGGCAGCAGCATGGTATAGCATTGGAGAAGGAGAAGTTAATGTGAATGGTACCTGTATACACATGATGGCATACACATTTCACTGCATTTTATATTGAATACATGTAACTATAAAAGGATATTCTAATATTCTTTGGGTTGAATTTTACCCAAAATCGACTGTGTGTTAATCTTGGCAAGTTTGGGAAGAGTTTCTGTGAGTTTCTTCCCACCATCTTCCCAAACCTGCCTCATTTCCTTTGCACTATATCTTTATAGTGCGCCACTTGCCACGTTCACCTACTTGCCACAAGTCGAATCTCCCGGGATCCCTGGTATTAATTTCTTTTTTATTCATTCATGGGATGCTGGATAGGCCAGCATTTATTGCCTATCCCTAGTTGCCTAGAGGACAGTTAAGAGTTAACCACATTGCTGTGGGTCTGGAGTCTCATGTAAGGATGACAGTTTTCCTTAAAGGATATTAACAAATCCAATTGAGTTTTCTGACAATCCTGCAGGATTTTTAATAAAGATCCTTTATTTGCTTTTGCTAATAATTGAGTCAAGTCGATTTAATTTCCACAACAGGAAACTTGGGGGCTCGTCCCGGGACCCTGCGACTGGGTGAGATTCGGCAGATTCCCAGGAGGCGCAGGTGCCAGCGCCTTGAAGGTCTTTCACTTCATCTCGAGCGCTGAATTGGCCCTTTTGTGTGAGAGGACTGGGAATCTGGATCGCCCCAGCGCCAGGGGTTCGAATTGAATAGGCTCAGGGTCAGAGTCGTGGCTTAAGTAATCCTACATTGAGAATCATTCTAAAAGAATAAATATAGCAGGAAAAGGGTTCAGTGAACTCTCGCATGGCATTAGAGTAAAACCCCAGGGAAGGGGATTGACGTCTCTAGAGTGTTTAGGAGACAGCAAGTCTAAGGGTGGTTTTAGACTTGGAACCAGCGCTGGCTGAGTTGGACTCGCCAAAGACGTACCGGGTATGTGTTTTCTTGGTTTACAAAAACCAAGGCATTGAGGCGGATGCGAGAGGGGACCTCTGGAGGTAAAAAGCAAGTCTAAATGGAAAAGGTAACGGTACCGCGAGTGAGAAAGAGAGCTGAACACTTTTCCAGTTACACTAAAAATGGGCTCCAGCAAAAGCAAACAAAGGAATGGCCAACCAAAAATACAATACATGCTAAATAATCATGGCCCAGAGTCTGTGAAGCAGTTAGAATTGTGGGTGAAGGAATGTGGTTTTCTGGAGGGAGGAAGTTTTAGTAAAAGACAGCTGGAAATATTGAGGTTGAGGTTGGAGGAGTGAGAGAAGGAGAAAAGGAAGGGAAAAATAGAACCTGTGAATTGGAGTGCTTATAACATGTGGAAGGCTGAGGCTGATATCAGGGAAAGGAAATCTCAAGTAAAGGATAGATCAAATACACATATAAACACCAGCGCACATGCGGACGTGTGCGGAAAACAACTTAATGAAGCTGTACGGTGTCTTAAGTCTGTTTCAGGTCCTGACCTTGATGACTGCCCTCTGAGACCGACAGCCCCCCTATGAGATCCGCCTGGCGAAAGTTCCACGTCAGCGGCTGCAGCCTCAGGGTCTGCTGGATCACCGATAGCATTTTGTACCCGCAACCAATTGAAGCAAGAAGGTCAAGAGAAGGACGACCACTCCAAGATGGAAAGGCATCCAAGGCCGGTTCCCAATCACCCCCCTGATGGATGATGAGTCAGACAGTGAGGGTACTGGAGCACGATCATCTAACCACGTAGTTCTGCAAGACCCAATGGTTGAAGTTGCAAGTCCAGAAGGCTATCCAGTGTTGCTCCACCAGCCATGGACCATGAAAAATCTGGAAAGTGCCTATTGGCAGTTGCCTGACCCACGCGAGGTTGGAGGTAATAAGTTCGCCGAAGAAGTGACAAGGTTCTGTGCTGAGTTCCGTCCCACTTCACAAGAGATGAGACATCTCCTGGGATGAAAGCTAGGTGCCGATGTCACCAAAATCAAGTATACCTGGCCAGCTGCAAATGTCCATGCCAGAGTAGCCAACCACCAGCGGAGCAGAACGGAGACTTTAATGCTTTTGTTGCAGTGCTGGCAACCGCCTGTGGTGCGAGTGGACATGACCAAAATAGCAATGTGTAAACAACAGAAAGGTGAGACCGTGTCCCAGTACCTTACGCGACTCACTGAAGTCCATAACGCCCATAGTGGACTGAGACCACCCAACGACATAACGGCAGAAGACATCACGCCGTATGAGGCACACCTGAGGAACAGCTTCATCAATGGAACGAAGGACAAAATAGCAAAAAAGGTAAAAGACACATGTATTACCTGGGACACGGGAAAGCTGAATTTGATAGAACAACATGCGATACATGCTGAAAAATTGCTTATCCAAGAGAAGGATAAGCGGAAACTATAGATGGAACAGAAAGCACATAAAGCCCAGCTTACTATGATGCAAATGGTCACCCAGCCGTTGGTGGGACATGCTGCAGGAAGAGAGAGAGGCAGAGGTGGAGATCACGGAAGAGGAAGAGGTCGTGGAAGAGGCGTGGGCAGAGGTAGATCTGGCGGGTGCTTTGTTTGCAAAGCAATGGACCACTGGGTGAGACAGTGCCCACACAGACAGTCTCAATCAGCCCTGCAGGCTGAGTGACAGAGGGGACTGACAGGGGAAGGCTGAGGTGGATGTGGGAAGCCCACAAGGTACAGAATCAAGTGAAAGTAGAACTACCCTGACCAGCAGAAGGGAAGCTGCACGATCTAGAACCTGGAGACTGGATAGTGGTGAAAGACTTCAGGAGGAAAAACTGGGAGGCGAAGAGGTGGCTGGGACCGTTTCCAGTGCTCCGTGCAACACAGACAGCAGTTAAGATCGCAGAAAGAGCCATGTGGATACACGCCAGGTATTGCAAGTATGTAGCTGGGCTTGAGGAGAGCACCGGAACCAATTAAGTGCAAAGTAGTGATTAGAAGCCTCATACAAATATGGGGTTGCCCCAGCTCACACTTTTAGCAAGTGCCCTGGTAGATTTATTCGTAAGGTCAGGGGCATTGTGTGGACCCCATCGTACTATGGCATTGATGAGTGTGACATGTGAACATGGGATGTGTACAGGGCACACCAGAGCAAGTGACGATACCACCACACAGCTGTGTTTCGGGGAGGTGGTGTCTGAGGAAAGGCCTGGTGTTTCCTAAACATCTTCCGATGTATAGCTATTCTGGCTCTGCTCTTTTTTGTTGTTGTTGCTGTAGTTGTCCCTGTTGTCATAAAATGACAAAAAGGGGGAAAATGTCATGGAAAGTTATCCACTTACTGTGAAATTAAATATCCATTTACTGTGAAATTTAAAGAGAATGCTTTTCTTTAATTCAATGCTGTACTGAGCTTTGTAAATGATGCTTTGATGAAGGTTTGCAGTTAGCTTATCTCTGTTTGAATTCTGTAAACATTCAACTTGACATTGCGATAGTCGAACTCAGTGAAAGCTGAAGAACTGTTATGTCTAGGACCAGGGGATGCGAGGATAACAACTTGAGTTTCCCACAGTCTTTGCCCTTGAGAGTGTGATAAGGAACACTATAAGGCAGGTGTCTATACAATGTTTCAGTACTCTTTGCATTGAGGCATCTGACTTAATGTAATGAGACAAAATCCTGCAGGATTTTTAATAAAGATCCTTTCTTTGCTCTTGCTAATAATTGAGTCGAGTCGATTTAATTTCCACAACATGGTTCACGGCCACCAGAAGACTCTTAATTCCAAATTTTTATTGAATTCAAGTTCCACCATCTGCAATGGTGGGATTCGAACCTTACCTGGGTCTCCGATTAACAGTCTAGTGACAATACTAGGTCATTGCCTCTCCATGCCACCTTTAAATCCCAACTGTGGACCCTGATAGACACTGGCAGTCCACAGCTCCCTCTCTGGTTTCTGCCAATTGTCCCAGACATGTCAGAGAGAGGAAAATTGGCACCCTATTTTGCTGACGGAAATCTGAACATCCTGGTGGACAGGGGTGTGTGGACGCAGTCAATGCCCATGGAATGTGTCCTGAGATGGCGGTGCCTGCTGTTCAAGATGGAGGGCTAGAGGGATAATTGGTGAGCTGGAGTCACCAGGCTACTTCTCTGACTTTCATGTTGGGAATTGCCACTGTCTGGTTTCTATTCAGAGGTGAGAGATTGCGGAACTGCATATCGATGAGCTGATATGGTGTCATAATGAGATATTAATGCATGCTAATTGGCCTCTTGTCACTCAGTTGCAAGAATCTTGTCTCGCCATTTAACACTTGGATGGAAAATTGAACTTTCTGGTAACCAGGATTTCCTCCTGCCAATCTCACACAATTCTCCTAACTTCCTGGCCAATTTCTATGTCGTTCAGTGGATGAGAAGATTTAACCTTTTTTTTATACATTAACCAAACTTGATCTGTGTTAAAATGCAACCCCTAAATCTCATGAATCCTAATTTTCTGCAATAATCCATGTGCAGCATTTCATCAACTATTTTTGAATATTAAATTTTGAATATTAAAATAGACAAAACCCACTGGTTTTCTCTTATACACCTTACTTCTGACATCCTTAATAAGCTCAAACAGCAGCCTTCGAGCCAACTATAAAGTTGGAAACTACACTCCCATAATTTGCATGTAATTCAATCTGTTTATAATAACACATGTCGCAATACAGAATTTATCCATCAGTGAGTTAATTGCACTGAGAAGTTCTGCTCTTTCCAATTTGCCTTTTACATAACATTCTAACACAGCAAAAAAAACTGAATATATACAAAATATCAGCATAAAACTCAATTTTTTGAACATCAAAGACAATATACTGGGTCTTGGCCAGAATTGGAAAACCTCCTGCTGCACTGAATGACTGCATTCATGTTGTGATTTAAACTTTCTTCACTCTTAGGCAGAATTTGATTAATAAGATTTGAGTTTCTTTTTGTGTGATTAATAGAACAATTATCCAAACTGACTATGTCTAATCTATAATTTTCATTCCAAGAAAAACTTGAAATTACTTCTGAGTAATCTTGCACAGGAAATAAGCGTTTTTCACCAGAATGAATAGGTGCTACGTCATAATGTCAAAGTAATCATTTCAGTAGACAGTGGTTTCTTGAGCACTGCATTGAGTTCCATTTTCAAAAATGAGAAATGGGACAGGACATGTTCCATTTCATTTATCAAAATAATAGGACAATGTAAAGCTGGAGAAAGATACAATGGTTTTTGTCAAGGTTCATCTCAAGCAGCCCTGTGATGCAGGACTCTCCAGTCTGTTCTCTTGGACACACACGGAGACAAACATTGACTGCGCCTGGAGGACCATCAACTCATTGAAAGGCACTCTTTGGTTGGCCCAAGACTTGTTGGTTTTCCAGAACAAGGAGTTGACCTTAACTGAGTGTTGCAGACCTGCACATTCCAAGGTAAAGGACTACGTGCTGAGGGACGCACTAAAGCTTGAGATAGCTGCCACCAAGGTGCAATGGGGAAAGACCATTGGACTTTCTGGACTCTAAGGACTACCTGCAGAAGTTAAATGGGGGTCTGTTCAGTTATTGGACCCTCTTGGTGCCTCAAATATATGTAAATATAGTCATGTACAACTAAGAAATGTCTTTGGTCTGTTTGCTGGCTACAGTCAAACTCCAATGTTTGTTTCTTTCTCCATTTGCTACTGTATAGAACCGAACTGCATTAGTGACTATGTGTATGTATAAAGGTGTTTTCATGAATAAAGTATATATTTGAAATAAAAAAGGAACAATAAAGCAGACATAAAAAGTGAATATTAACTTGAATAATGAATAATGAAAACAAGGTTAATTTACTTTATGAGGAGATTTCAAACAAAAATATCCCCTCATTCATTTCTCTTGATAATTCTGAATGTTCTTTAAGGTTAATGATCTTAGGTACACAGCATTTAAGTGATAACAGTGTGGGTGCTCAAGTTAACAGTTTCAGCACTGGGTAATAGTCTGCACATTCCATATATGGTAAAACAGAGGACTAAATTTTCCCTGCCTCTGAGTGAATGGGCAATGCTGAGTCAATTGTGAAAATATAGCAAGATTAGAAAAACATGATTCTTAAAATCGAGAAACAAAATTCTGATTTTTCACCTAGTCTTTTAATAGTAAGATGAGAATCTCACTGGTGAGCATCAGGAGACCCATTTGCAAGTATTTCCATCTCATTATTTCTTTTTCTCACCTCATTTGTTTGCAGTTTGCTATTCTCCCACCCAGTGGAGAGAAACTGGACAGTAACCTGGTAGATCCAGCTTGCTGCTTGCTCCTCTGGACCTCTATCTTGACCAGCAATTGCCAACACCTCCACAGGGCACTCTCCATCATCAGTTTCCAGCACATCCTTTTGAACCCCAACATGTCCATGTAGGTTGGCATTGGATATGCACTAGTTGTAGCACAGTATCCTGCAATGTGAATGGTTTGTAGTGACCCACAATATCAAATGCAAATCCTGGTAACAAGGAATTTTGACTGTATTACTGGTCATTACAGAGTAATCATAGTCATCTCTGTGAAGCAAAAGTCATCACAGTGGATCTTAAAGGCGTTCACCTGCAGGTCAAGACAGTGCAAGGTTTCATTGGCTGCAGAATGCTGGTTTCATGTCACTGTGAACTATAAGTTTTTGTTAACATGCTCTTATATGCAAAGCTTGCTTTCTTCAGTGATGTGGGGTGGGGTGGGATTCTTGGTGGTAGAGGGAGGCAAAGTTTCAATAATCTGATCACATTTACAATCTCCTACTGTATTTGTGGATCATGGCTTGTGCTGCATACATCAGAATATGATCCACTATGTCAAAGGTCTATATATGGGATTTCTACCACGCTCAAGTTGGAATCCTGCATGTCCCACTTTATCAAGGACTATACTAAACTATCACTTGTGTGTAATGTAAATGCTGTTTATTCACATAACCAAGGACCTTTCAATTTTGATATTCCCATCACGGGTTCACTAGAACTGTGACCAACGGATTCAACCACATCAGAACTTATCTTCACTATGGTCATGGTGCAATAAAGGCACAGAAAAATTAAGGAAGAAGAAATGCATCAGCAACTCATGACCAGCAGCCACCTGTTCTGCCCAGCAGTGTCCACAGAAGAGGCCACACCTGAAGGTCCCTGTGGATGCAGAGGAGGTCTGAGAGGCCCAGAGCCTACTTCCTCAATGCCATTTCCTCCAGATCAGCAAGGCTAATTGTCACTACAAACTGTGATGTCCCTCCGCACTCTGTGACCTGAGGATTGAGTAGTCATCCTATCCTGGTGCCTAACAAGGTGGCAGCTGAATTAAGCTTTTCTGCAACTGGCTGTTTCCAAGAGTCCAGTGGGAATCTGTGTGGAATCTCTCATTTCTCAACAGATGTTATTACCTTTGCAATTTGTGCCAGATCACATCGCTTCATCTCATTTCCCAATGACAAGGTCAGTGCTGCTGCTCAGGCAATAGGCTTTGCCACCATAGCTGGCTTTTCTGGATGCAAAGTCCCATATACTATAAAGGTGTTGCATTGAAAGCACCATATCATAACACAACAGACTTCACCAATAGCAAATAGTTTGATTTCTTCAATGTACAAACCACTTGTCATTAACAGTAACATATCCCAGAACTTTGCACAGGTACCCTGAGAGCTGTCATGATACCTATATTCTTGAGAATTCTCATGTTCCTACTTGATTCCATGGACTGGATGCCTTGTATGGATGATTGCTGGGAGAAAAGGGCTACCTTCAGTAACTATGGCTGATAACTTTTTCACGATCCCCTGATAGAAGTTCAGTGTAGATGAAATGCAGCCCAGTTTTCCACCATAACAGTCATGGAACAGTCAATAGGCCTCCTGAAGCTGAGGTTCCAATGGCCTACAGGCAGATGGAGCATATGTTAAACAGTGTCCATTGTGGAATCTCAGCCTCCTGTGCCTTGCACAACAGGAGCAGGCAAAGAAGAGACAAGATAGATACTGAACAGTTAGGAGAATGCCAGCAGTCTTCTGAGGAGAATGACAAGGATATGGGCAGGCACCTTCAATATAAAGCAGCGGTGCAGTGTTGGGCACAATGAGCTGGACAGGGCTTCATTGATAATTGGTTCCATTAGATACAAGCTGGATAAAGTGACCAAATATTGACTGTAGATCGGTTGCTGCTCAGAATACAAGTGGTCCTTATTGTTCCGAGAAGCAAATACACCTTTTTTGTTTGTTTTTTAAATTACTTTTCCAGTTGTTGAATAAAAGTTAATGCTTTCAAGTGTTTAAAGATATTTTATGATGCAATGCTCCCCGAACTAGAGGGCATAGGTTTAGGGTGAGAGGGGAAAGATATAAAAGAGATCTAACGGGTAACTTTTTCACACAAAGGGTGGTACATGTATGGAATGAGCTGCCAGAGGAAGTGATGGAGGCTGGTACAATTGCAACATTTAAGAGGCATTTGGAAGGGTATATGAATAGAAACGGTTTGGAGGGATATGGGCCGGCTGCTGGCAGGTGGGACTAGATTGGGTTGGGATAGCTGGTCGGCATGGACGGGTCTGTTTCCATGCTGTTCATCTCTATGACTCTATGACTCTATAAGAAGATATTTTGCTATGTTGATTGATAGGGAAAGAGCAGCATTCCCTCAGATAAGGTTCAAACATGGTTTGGTGCTAAGAATGGGTAGCCATTGTGATTTGATTCTTGTAGCTGCAGTTACAATTACTGTTGATCAGGTAGATGATGTTGTAGCATAGCAGCACATTTCATCTCCAATGAAGAGTCTGCTCTGTGATCTATATCCCCTATGTTCTTTTCTATTTCTCTCCTATAATATGGACTGTGAAAGGTTATTATTAGTGGGCAGCAATTGACCTGGTGCATAGCCGATTTTTAAATATTGCTGTACTGGCAGAGACCCTAGAAAGTCCAGGCAGCAGCAGGTACTTGTTCCGCTGGTGAGCAAAAGATAACATGAGAACAGTGCCATAGAAATTTGATGCATACATAATGAGGTGAGCAGCAGACAGTTGTGTATGATAGCTTGATGGAGATCATGGAGAGAATCCCTTCATGAAATTCCCTGAAATTGACACTTAAGACAATATGTGGCAATATTCAGCCCTTACTTAACAAACTTACAGTCTCAGCAAAAATGTTCTGACTAAAATAAGATACCCCAGGTGCCAGTTCAATGGAATTTGGCAAAACTAATCCTACTGTAAAATGATTGCCTGTGAGAATCTCAAACATTCCCACTTCTGGGTCAAAAATATGCTTTAAGAAAGGGAATCTCCGGGGGGATCCAAGATAGCGGCGACCCAGCAAGTCAGAGTCTACAGTGCTCCTCCCAAGACTTGGGCAAAGTAGGTCACCCACCCCCACCACACTCACCAAATAATTTAAAATAGCTTTTACTTAATGTAATTAGTTGTTTAGTATTGAATTTAAACAATTTAATCTCCAGTAAAAATGACTAAAGGGAAGGGAGTCCGCAGCTCTCAGCAAGCAGGAACACCTCCCCCACCCTCTCCAGCTGCAGCAAAGGCGTCCGCAGCCGCCCCTGGGGACTTACCTACGGTGGTGAGCCTCATGGAAATGATCTCCAAACTGGATGCGAAGATCAACGCTTTTATTGAAGAATCCCGAAGTCGATGGGACTCACTCTCGGCCGCGCTGCAAAAGCACGACCGAGATATTAAGGAAATCGAGTGCCGAGTCGGAGGGGCGGAGCTAAAAGCCGGGACCTCCGAAACGAAAGCACAATCGGCCGTGGATCAGGTCCGGACTCTCGAACAGCGAGTCCGGACCTTAGAGAACCACATTGATGACCTCGAGAATCGAGGTCGTCGAAAAAATATTCGTTTGCTGGGCCTTCCCGAACGGGAAGAGGAAGGTAAGCTGACAGCGTTCCTTGAACAATGGCTTCTACAGCTTTTAAGTCTGGAGGCTGGATCAGGCCAGGTAAGGGTAGAATGGGCCTACTGGGTCGCAATACGCGGGCCCGGCTCGAACCAGCGCCCCCACCCGGTCCTATTCCGGCTGCAGAGCTATAAGGAGAGGCAGATACTCTTAGAAGCCTCCAGGAATCTTGGAAAAGATCCCCAAGCCATGATCTATAAAGGATCCAAGATCATGTTATTCCAGGACTTTTCCCCAGCTCTGGTCCAAAAGAGGAAGGCGTTCAATAAGGTGAAGAAGTGTTTAAGGGACTTAAATATTCAGTACTCCTTGCGCTACCCAGCGACGCTGCGCTTTAACCATGAAGGATCCGTGTATAACTTTGGATCGCCGGAAAAGGCCAAGGAATTTTTGGACTCTCTTAGATAAATTGTAAGAGATAATTGATATTGGTTTGCTTTCCCCCCCACTCCAGTTTACATCCCCCCTCCCTTTTCTTTTATATATTCATCCTTTTTTTTACCTTACTGTTTAATATTATCTTGGGGGGTGGGGAGAGGGA
>NC_057719.1:56614330-56618076 GCF_004010195.1 Chiloscyllium plagiosum
CTTGAATTTTCCTCATCCTATTGAGGAGCGCCTAGGTCAAGGGTGGGGCACTGGTTGGGGGAGGATATGATGGACCTTTGGAAAGGAAGTGATGCCCCCTGGGAACAAGGGGGAACATT
This sequence comes from Chiloscyllium plagiosum, assembly GCF_004010195.1. Classification (NCBI taxonomy): domain Eukaryota; kingdom Metazoa; phylum Chordata; class Chondrichthyes; order Orectolobiformes; family Hemiscylliidae; genus Chiloscyllium; species Chiloscyllium plagiosum. The sequence goes on from NC_057719.1 coordinate 56,614,450, forward strand.
TCCAATTAAATACGTTTTATATTTTTAAAATTTAGAAATAGTTTTTAATTATACTGTTGTGAGTGTATTAGAGAGCCTTTATTTTTGTGAATTTTATATGCTCTATGCTCGGGATGTTCTGGATAGGGTTTCCCCTCCTGAGGGGTCTCGGACTTGCCCGGACGATTATGGTTGATCAGTCGGTTAAGTGGTGCACCTGGTATGTCAAGGGGAGTAATTCACCAATCGAAAGGAAGAAAATATTATCAAACCTCAGCAAAGAAAGGGTTGAGACACACTTATTGATAAAGAACACTTGAAATTATGACAGGGTGGATTTGATCAGGCCTTTTTTTCTTCTTTTAGCTCAAAAAGCAGGGGAGTTATTATTCTTATTCAGAAGAATTTCCCTTTCAAAATTCTAAATCAGGTAAAAGATTAATCTGGACGATATATTCTGATTAAAGCCCTTATAAATGGAGAGGAATTTGGGATTTTAAATTTGTATTGCCCCCCTGGCACATCCTTTTAAATTTATAACGGAAGCCTTCTCAAAATTGATGGCTCTCAGTGCTCATCATACAATTTATAGGGGGAGACTTTAATTGTATTATGGATCTGGAAATAGATAGGATTCCCAAGAGTACTGCAGGAGTATCTCCCAGATCGAGACAATTGGTGGATCTGAACAAAGAATTAGGATTAGTAGATGTATGGAGATGTCTTCATCCACAGGGCAGAGATTTTTCTTTTTACTCCAATCCACATAAATGTCATACCAGAATCGATATGTTTTTTGCCCCCTCTATTTTTTTAAATTCCATATCATCCTGTAAATAGGCAGTATAGCAATATCCGATCACGCTGCTGTATATATGGAAATCAAGGCGAGGAACAATGAGACATCCCCTCGGTATTGGCATATGGACCCCTTCCTGATAAAAGATAGTAAATTTGTAAGGTACTTCTCTCAAGAATTTAAAACTTTTTTAGAAATTAATTTAGGTACGGCTAGCAACCCATCAATGATGTGGGAGACCATCAAAACTTACGCGCGAGGTTTGATCATCTCATACTCAGTGACCCAGAAAAAATTGAAGGGAGAACAACAGCGTCTGCTTGAAGCTCGCTTAAAAGCGGCAGAAACAGCATACGCTGACAGACCTTCTATTATCAAGGGCATTACGGCCCTTAGGACAGCTCTAAACACCACGCTTACCCAAACGGCTAAGAGGGAAATATTATTTACAAAACAAAGGTTATATGAATTTGGTGATAAACCTGGTAGATACTTAGCATTTCTTGCAAAGAAAAAGAAGGCCCCTCAAACTATCACGTCTATCAAGGAAAGTGCGGGTATTTTGACTCATGATCATAAAAAGATTAACACAATCTTTGGAAAATTTTATTCTGATTTATATAAATCGCAGGATTGTGAAGACAGGACTAGGAGGATGCAATCATTTTTTAAAAATTTGACCTTTCTGGACCTAACTCTGGAACAGGTATCGGTCCTGAATGTTCCCCTAACAATCCAAGAAATACTTGACGCAATCAGGCAACTTCAGAGCGGTAAGGCACCGGGCCCAGATGGCTTTCAAGCTGAATTCTATAAAGAATTCACAGGAATATTGGCTGGTCCACTTATGGACATGTATAACTACTCATACAGTCAGGGCTGTCTCCCGCCTTCGTTGAAAGAAGCAAATATCTCTCTTATCCTTAAAAAAGGAAAGGACCCAGAAGATTGCACGTCATACAGACCAATATCCTTGCTAAATGTAGATTTTAAAATCCTCTCTAAAACGTTAGCATTGAGGCCACATATCATAAAGGAGGATCAGACGGGGTTTATTAAGGGCCATAGATCATCTAATAACGTTAGAAGGGTTTTGAATATGATTCAAGCCTGCCATCAGGGAAAGATACCAGGAGTAGTAGTCTCATTAGACGTGGAAAAGGCATTCGATAGGGTCGAATGGTCATATTTGTTTTACACATTGGAAAGGTTTTTACCAAATGGGTCTTAACATTGTATAGTGATCCCAAAGCAGTTGTGGTTACCAATGGATTACGTTCGGATAGCTTCAGTGTGGATAGGGGCTGCCGTCAGGGATGTCCTCTCCCGCCATTGCTATTTACGCTAATAATTGAACCACTAGCAGAAGCTTTACGGGTTGACTCTAATATAACGGCCCCGAGGATTGGTACAGGTAAACATAAAATTACCCTTTATGGAGATGATGTTCTCCTATTCCTCAGTAATCCTCTGATGTCCGTGCCTCGTTTAATCCAAGTTATTAATACATTTAGTGCATTCTCAGACTATAAAATTAATTTCTCAAAATCGGTGGCTATGCCAATGGGTGGCCTTGCTATGATACCCCACTTAATGGACGGATCCCACTTTCCCTTTCGGTGTCCCTGGAGGGTTTCTTATATTTAGGCATTTTTATTACCCCAGTATTTGGTCAGTTATACAAGGCTAACTTTGTGCATTTACTGGAAAGGATAAGGCAGGACCTCCAGCGATGGGGAGACCTTCCAATTTCCTGGTTGGGTAGAATAGCACTAATTAAAATGAATGTCCTGCCCCATCTCCTATACGCTATGAGAATGCTTCCGGTGATGCTGCCGAGGCTGGCACTACGTAAATTATATGGCTGGTTGGGTTCCTTTATCTGGAATCATAGACGGCCCCTCATTAAGCTGAAGAAGCTACAGCTTCCACAGGCAAGGGGAGGATTGCATTTCCCAGATTTTAGGAAATCTCAGTTAGGTTCCCTATTAAATTACATAGCCGATCAGGTCTTGTCTGACCTGTAATCAATCTGGCTGGACATCGAGGCTTCTCAAGTAAAATGCCCACTTATTAACCTTTTATTTTCAGACAAGAGGAAAATCATTACGGATCACTGTAAAAACCCTATAATACTAAACACAATTAAAGCTTGGAATATAATGCGGCAAAATGAGGGCAACTCACATAAAACATCCCCCTATGCTCTGATAGTGGGAGCATGGGGATTTCAACCGGGGTTTACAGATGACACTTTCAAACTCTGGAGATCCAGGGGTATCTCTTGTTTAGGGGATCTATTTAAAGAAGGGGTCCTGATGTCTTTTGAACAGCTGCGTCAGAAATTCGATTACCTAATGGAGACCTCTTTCCATACTTCCAAATTCGAGATTACATACAGAAGAAGACTACATTATTAGATAGTATTTATAAATCAGATAGAGATTGTAGAGTGCTACGGCCAATGGAGGTATCTTCCATCAGTACTATTTATCATTTACTACATGAGGAAGTATCGGGAGATATGGACAATCTGCTTAAAACATGGGATCAGGATTTAGGACTACAAATCTCTATAGAAATGTGGAATGACATTTGGGAAAACGCCAGAAGAATCACCATCTGCAACAGAACTCAGGCTATCCAGCTGAAGATACTTCATAGGGCCCATATAGCACCGGATCGATTGGCAAAATTTAAGGCAGGAGCATCTCCAATGTGTCCCAAATGGAAAATAGAGGTGGGCACTCTTGTATATTGCTATGGACCTGTCATAAGATCCGTAGAGACTGGACTAAAGTAGCAAGTACCCTGACAGAAATTTTAGGAATGGAAATTAAAGTGGACCC
>NC_057719.1:56618203-56753634 GCF_004010195.1 Chiloscyllium plagiosum
CAAATGTAAAATAGAGGTGGGCACTCTTGTACATTGCCTATGGACCTGTCATAAGATCCGTAGATATTGGACTAAAGTAGCAAGTGCTCTGACAGAAATCTTAGGAACGGAAATTAGAGTGGACCCTGTATCTCTCCTTTTGGGCTTTTCGAACTTACCCTCCCTGGATATGCACGGGAAGAGATTATTTTCTATTTTCTCTTTCTGTGTAAGGAAAAATATTTTGGTAAACTGGGTGGCTGAGGGCCCCACTGGACTTTCAAATTGGCACAGATTAATTATGGAATGTATTCCCCTTGACTTCCTTACAAATATGGTGCACCAAAAGACTGAATTATTCCATAAAATATGGCAGCCCTTCTTGAATTATATAAATACAGATATTTCAGCCATCCTAACAAGGGCTTTTATTTAATTGAGGTGGCGAACCTGGCTGATCCAGGGCCTCTTGGGAGAAGAATCCTGCACAATATGGGTTTTGTTACATTTGATGTTAACACATTCCGAGCATGTATCTCACTACCTAATTTCTGTGTTATCTGTCAGTTTTTTTTTCTTTCTCTTATTTAACTAATGTAAGAGACTTAATTACACACTCTGGTTAGTTGTAGGTTAGATTAGTAGTTAGTTGAGTTTTTTTTGTCTCGGTATTTTTCTTTTGTTAAATTTTGGTTATTATTTATTTAAGATTTAATTGTATATCAATGTTTATACTTGGGATTTTTTTTATTTTTGTAAACTTGTAAAAATGTTAAATTTTCAATAAAAATATCTATTAAAAAAAAGGGAATCTCCTATTCTTTACTTGGTCTGGCCTACCTGTGACTTCAGACCAGCATAGTGGATGACTCCTAACCATCCACCGAAATGATCTAGCAAGCCACACTGATGCATTAAACTGCTAAAGTTAAAAAAACACTACCCGTCTATTGTAGTTCCCAAGCAGATTCACCACCATCTGAAGAACTCATAGGAATCAGCAATAAATACTGGCTTTGCGAGCAATGCTAACATTCCAAGACTTAATAAAAAAAGGTCAGTTAGCTTCATTATAAACATTTGATATCTTTCAAAATCAGTGGATCTGTGCCTCTAACAAACATGTTTAATTCCCTTTTATTTACTTGACGTGTTCCAATAAAAGGGAAATAAGCGCTTGGTGGCAAAGTTTCAGTTTCACAAGTCAGGGATTTTGTGTTGCATGCTTCCCTGAATGGAAATTACCTAGGTTATTATTGCCTACAAGGAACTATAGACTGAAAAATTCCAGAAACGTACTTCTTCTTGTACTTCAGAGACTAGACATTATAAAGGAGTAAAGAGATTTGGATGTCTAAGAGCAGAAATTGCTCAAAGTTAGAACATAAGAAAAACCTAAAAGATCAATGGTATGTTGAAATCCTTCAGTTGCATGCTGCTTTGGCCAGACTCCATCTGGAGCATTGTGTCAGGATTTTGTTGCCACACCTCAGCAAGGGCATGTTAACCTTGAAAAGGATACTGCCCAGACTCACCAGAGAAATACTAAGACCCGTGAAAATTCAAATAGTATGACAGATCAGAAGGCTAGGATTGTATTCCCATGAATGAATTTATATGATTGTGGGTTGATGTCTTTAAAATTATGAAAGGATTTGACATTTATTTCATTTGGTGAGAGAAGCCAGTAAAAGGAGGCACAATCTGAAAATGAAAATAGACTATTCAGGCGTGTAAACCAAAATATGTTTTCTCTTAAATGGAAATTTGGAAACCTCTTATCCAAACTGGTATGGCTATTGAGTCAACCAAAATTTTCAAATATGGGCTGGGTGCTGGCAGGTGGGAGTAGATTGGGTTGGGATATCTGGTTGGCATGGATGGGTTGGACTGAAGGGTCTGCTTCCATGCTGTACATCTCTATGACTCTATGACTCTATGAGATTGACAAGTTTTAATTTGTTGAAACATCCAGAGATGTCGATCAACAATATAAATAGAGTTGAGGTATAAATTCACCATGATTTAATTAAAAGGGAGATCAAATCTGAGGGGCTGACTAGCCTGTCCTGTTCCAGTGTTTCTGCTAAAACTGTTGAACTTCAGTCGGGTGGATGATTAAGCATCATGTGCACAGCATCAATTCCATTTTTTAATGTTGGAAAATATTAATTGCTTTTTTGTGACTGATCAACAGGACAATGCATGCAGTCACTGGTAAAAACATAGTCAAAGCTGCAATTAAAAACCCAAAACAAATGAGACCATATTCAGTTTTGGAAGAAACAGATAGGTGTCTGGATCTTCATAAGATACATTATACTTCTGAGTGGTTACCTGGATAAAGTACAGAATCACAGAATTGTTACAGTGCAGAGGAGGCCATTCAGCTCATTGTGTTGGCACCAGTTCTCTGTGCATTGTAATCTAATGCCAATTTTCTGCCTTTTCCCTACACATCGACTGGTTAAATAATTGTCTAATGTCCACTTCAATTAAAGTTGCCTTCAGCACACTTCCAGGCAGCACATTTCAGATCCTAACTATTCTGAATTCAGAGAGATTTTTCTCACCTCATATTTGCTTCTCTGTCCTTTTCCAATTGGGAACATTTTCTCTCTATCTACTCTGTCCAGGCTCCTGACGATTTTGAAAACTTCTAGCAAATCTCTCCTCAACCTTCTCCTCATCAAGAAAACAGTCCTGACTTCTATCTACTGACATAACTAACGTTTCTCATCCCTGGAACCATTCTTGGAAATCCCTTCTGCATTCTCTCCACTATGTTCACACACCCCTGTAGTGTGACATCCAGAATTGTACGCAATACTCCAGCTGGGTCTAACCAGTGTTCTGTATAAATTTAGCATACCAACCCTACTCCTGTACTCTACACCCCTATTAATGAAGTCAGCAAAAGTGAGGACTGAAGATGATGGAACCCTGATGAAGGGCTTTTGCCTGAAACGTCGATTTTCTGCTCCTCGGATGCTGCCTAACCTGCTATGCTTTTCCAGCACCACTCTAATCTAGACCCCTATTAATGAAACCTAGAATATTGGATGCTTTATTAGACTCATCTCATTATCTGTACTATAAACCTGTAATGATTTATGCTGCACATATTGCTCAGTTCTTCTTGTTCCTTCACCCCCTTTAAAACAGCACACTTTGTTTTAGACTATATCTCCATTTTCTTTGTATCAAAGTATATCACGTCACATTTCAAAATTCATGTATCATTTCATCCTTGTGTCAATGTCTTTTGGAGATTTTGCCATATCCTTCCCATAGTTTACAATTCTCCCAGGTTTTGTGTCATCTACAAACTTTGAAATTGTCCCCTATAAACCAAGTACTGGGACCTTATATACATCAGGAAAAACATGAGTCCCAATATTGACCGCGAGGAAATGCCACAATAAACCTTATTCCAGCTCAAAACAATACCATTAATAACCATTAATAACCATACTCTCTGTTTCCTAATACTCAGCCAATTTTGTAACTATGTTGCTACTTTGCCTTTTATTTGATAACCTGTAACTTTGCTTGCAAGTCTTTTCTGTGGTACTGCATTGAATACCTTTTGGAAGCCCATGTACACCATACCAACAGCCTCACCCTCATCAATTCTCTCTGTTACCTTTTCAAACAAATCCAGCAAGTTAAACATGATTTTCCCCAAGTAAATCATGGTGGCTCCGTGGTTAGCACTACTGCCTCACAGTGCCAAGGACTCAGGTTTGATTCCAGCCTTGGACAACTGTCTGTGTGGAGTTTGCACATTTTCCCTGTGTCCATATGGGTTTCCTCCCACATTCCAAAGGTGTGTAGGTTAGGTGAATTGGCCAAGCTAAATTGCCCATTGTGTTCGGTGCATTAATCTGGGTAAATATACATAATAGGGTAGACGAACGGGTCTGGGTGGATTACTCTTCGGAGGGTTGGTGTTGACTTGTTGGGTTGAAGGGCCTGTTTCCATACTGGACGGATTCTATAAAAAAAATCCATTCTGACTTTTCTGAGTTAACCTCCATTTTTACATGCAACTATTTTATGGGTGGCATGGTGGCACAGTGGTTAGCATGAGAGACTTGGATTTGATTCCACGCTTGTGTGACTGTCTGTGTGGAACTTGCACATTTTCTCTGTGTGGGTTTGCTCCCACAATCCAGGTTAGATAGATCAGCCACACTAAATTACCTATAGTGTCTACGGATGTACAGACTAGCTGGATCAGCCATGGGAAATGTAGTGGAAGGGAGGAGTGTGTCTGAGTTGATGGGGACTCGATGGGCTGAATAGCCTGTTTCCATATGGTAGGGATTCTGTTCTATTATTTCTAGATGTTACCCATCACCTTGGTTAAACTGTCCACACTAAGTACTTTTATTTTCTTTGTTCCAGCATGTGGATGTTACTGGCTAGGTCGTTGTTTATTGCCTTTCCCCAATAGCTTTTGAGATTTTGGGGTGAGCTCCCTGGTGAACCACTTCAGTCTTTGAGGTATACCCACAATACTACAAGGGAGGCGTCCTACGATTTTGACCCAGCAACACTGAAACAACAGGGATATAGTTCCAAGCTAGGGTGGTGTGTGACTTGGAGGGGAACTCACAAGTAGTGGTGTTCCCATGCAACTACTATCCTTGTCCTTCTAGTTGTTAGAGAGTGTGGATTTGGAAAGTGCTGGTGAATAAGTCTTGGTGAGTTACTATGATGCATCTTGTAGATGGCATACTGCTCTTGCGATGCTTCAGTGGTGGAAGGAAAGGCACACCTGGAAAATGGGAAGCCTTCAGAAACGAGATAACGAGAGTCCAGACACAGTATATTCCTAGGTAAAAACAATGACTGCAGATGCTGTAAACCAGATTCTGGATCAGTGGTGCTGGAAGAGCACAGCAGTTCAGGCAGCATCCGAGGAGCAGTAAAATCGACATTTCGGGCAAAAGCCCTTCATCAGGAATACAGGCAGAGAGCCTGAAGGGTGGAGAGATAAGTGAGAGGAGGGTGGGGGTGGGGAGAAAGTAGCATAGAGTGCTCTTCCAGCACCACTAATCCACAGTATATTCCTGTTAGGGTGAAAGGAAATGTTGGTAGGTATAGGGAATGCTGGATGAGTAAAGGAATTGGAGGTTTGGTTAACAATAAGAAGGAAGCATATGTCAGGTATAGACAGGATAGATCGAGTGAATCCTTAGAAGAGTATAAAGGCAGTAGGAGTATACTTAAGAGGGAAATCAGGAGGGCAAAAAGGGGACATAAGATAGCTCTGGCAAATTGAGTTAAGGAGAATCCAAAGGGTTTTTACAAATACATTAAGGACAAAAGAGCAACTAGGAAGAGAATAGGGCCCTCAAAGGTCAGCAAGAGATGGGGGATATACTAAATGAGAATTTTGCATCACTATTTACTCTGGAAAAGGATATGGAAGATATAGAATGAAGTGAATTATATGGTGACAGCTTGAAAAATGTCCATATTACAGAAGATATGGTGCTGGATGTCTTGAAATGCATAAAAGTGGATAAATCCCCAGGACGTGATCGGGTATACCCTAAAACTCTGTGGGAAGCTAGGGAAGGGATTGCTGGGCCTCTTGCTCAGATATTTGTATCAACGACAGTCACAGGTGAGGTGCTGGAAGACTGGAGGTTGGATAACGTGGTGCCATTATTTAAGAACAGTAGTAAGGACAAGACACATGGAACTTGTGGGGGCAAGTTGTTGGAGGGAATCCTCAAGGACAGGATGTATATGTATATGTATTTGGAAAGGCAAGGACCGATTAGAGATAGCCAACATGGCTTAGTGCGTGGGAAATCATGTCTCACAAACTTGATTGAGTTTTTTGAAGAAGTAACAAAGAGGATTGATGAGGTTAGAATGGTAGATGTGATCTATATGGACTTCAGTAAGGCACTCAACAAGGTTTTCATGGGAGACCAGTTAGCAAGGTTCGATCTCGTGGAATACAGGGAGAAATAGCCATTTGGATACAGAACTGGCTCAAAGGTAGAAGACAGAGGGTGGTGGAGGGTTGTTTTTCAGACTGGAGGCCTGTGACCAGTGGAGTGCCACAAGGATTGGTGCTGGGTCCATTAATTTTCTTCATTTATATAAATGATTTGGATGTGAGCATAAGAGGTATAATTAGTAAGTTTGCAGATGACACCAAAATCGGAGGTGTAGTGGACAGTGAAGAAGGTTACCTCAGATTACAATGGGATCTTGATCAGATGGGCCAATGGGCTGAGAAGTGGCAGATGAAGTTTAACTTAGAGAAATGCGAGGTGCTGCATTTTGGGAAAGCAAATCTTAGCAGGACTTATACACTTAATGGTAAGGTCATAAGAGCTGCTGCTCAACAAAGAGACCTTGGAGTGCAGGTTCATAGTTCCTTGAAAGTAGAGTCTCGGGTCAATAGGATAGTGAAGGTGGCGTTTGGTTTGCTTTCCTTTATTGGTCAGAGTATTGAGTACAGGAGTTGGGAGGTCATGTTGCGGCTGTACAGGACATTGGTTAGGCCACTGTTGGAATATTGCGTGCAATTCTGGTCTCCTTCCTATCAGAAAGATGTTGTGAAACTTGAAAGGGCTCACAAAAGATTTACAAAGATGTTGCCAGGATTGGAGGATTTCAGGTATCGGGAGAAGTTGAATAAGCTAGGGCTGTTTTCTCTGGCGCATTGGAGGCTGAGGGGTGACCTTATAGAGGTTTATAAAATCATGAGGGGCATGGATAGGATAAATAGGCAAAGTCTTTTCCCTGGGGTGGGGAAGTCCATAACTAGAGGGCAAAGGTTTATGGTGAGAGGGGAAAGATATAAAAGAGACCTGAGGGGCAGCTTTTTCACACAGAAGGTGGTACGTGTATGGAGTGAGCTGCCAGAGGAAGTGGTGGTGGAGGCTAGTACAATTGCAACATTTAAAAGGCATCTGGTTGGGTTTATGAATAGGAAGGGTTTGGAGAGATATGGGCTGGGTGCTGGTAGGTGGGACTAGATTGGGTTGGGATATCTGGTCGGCATGGACGGGTTGGACCGAAGGGTCTGTTTCCATGCTTTACATCTCTATGACTCTGTGACTCTATAAGTGAATGTTGAAAGTGGTGGATGAGGTACTAATTAAGTTGTCTGCCTTGTTCTGGATGATGTCAAGCTCCTTGAGCATTTCTGGAGCTGCATGCATCCAGAGAAGTGGAGCACATTCCATCACACTTCAGATTTTTAGCGTCTAGAAAGACATTGAGTTACTTGCCATAGAATTCCTAGTCTCTGATCTGCTCGTGTAGCCGGTATTAGTGAGTCCAGTTCAGTTTCAGGTCAATGGTTATCTCCAGATTTTGGTAATGGAGTTTCAGTGATAGCAATGCCATGGAACATCAAGGGGAGATAGTTAGATTCGCTCTTATTTTAGATGGTCATTGCCTGACATTTGTGTGACATGACTGTTACTGCCACTTATTAGCTCGAGCCTGGATATTTTCCAGGTTTTGCTGGATGTGGCTATTTCAGTATCTGAAGAGTCGTGAATGGTGAGTCAGATTGTGCAATCATCATTGGATGTCCCCACCTTAGACCTTATAATGGAAGCAAACTAAAAATGACTGGGCTTATGACACTATCCTGAGGAATTCCTACAGAGATTTCCTGGAGCTAAAAGTATTAGCTTCCAAAAATCACAATTGTCTTCCTTTGTGCTGGATATGTCAACAATGAGCGGTGTTTTCCCTGAGCACATTAACCTCAGTTTTGCTGGGGTTCCTTCATGCCATTACTTGGTCAAATTCTGCCTTGATGTTAAGATCCATCACCCTCACCTCACTGGAGTTTAACTCTTTTGCCAATATTTGGATCAAGGCTGTAATGAGTCCAGGAGCTGAGTGGTACTAGCAGAATTCAAAATGAGCATTCGTAAGAAGGTTATTGCTGAGAAAGTACCACTCAGTAGGTCTGTTGACGAAGTCATCCATCTTAAGTAACAGATAATTGAGTGTGGACTGATGTTGCAGTGATTGACTGGGTTGGATTTGTCCTGCTTTTCAGCACAAGAATACTGAGGCAGTTTTCCATATTCTCGGGTAAATGCCAGTGTTGTAAAATCACGAGAACAATGGCTGTGGTCATAGCTAGTTCTGGAGCACAATCCTTGACTACTATTGCCAAAATGTTGTCAGATTCCATAGTCTTTGCAGTACCCAAAGTCATCTACCATTTCTTGGTATCATGTAGTGAATCACATTTGCTGAAGGCTGGCATCTGTGATGCATGGGTCATCTGCAAGAGGTCATTGACACACTCCCTTATTTCTCAAGGCGTGTATCAAGCCTAACACTAACAGGCATTTGTTTAGGCTAATCTTGGCCCTTTGACTGAAGTTGAGAGGAAAATTGCTTGAAAATGAGCAATGAGGAATGAGCAAGAAAATGTAGTTATTAGATTTCAGCTCACAAACCTAATCTCAGCTTTCAAATAACAGTTACCACTGTTCTTATGTTTTATAATGTTACTTGGGTCCCTTCATTAGATTACAGCCTTGTAACTCTCCCAAGGTATCCTTTATACACCATGGGAACCACAGAATGATTCTGTGAACCCTTATAAAAGACATCATTACATACTGTGTGAATCAGAAAATGCTCTAATTCAGTTTTATGGATGTCATCATTCACTATTATACTCTGTTTGAAATGTCACTGTGGCTTTGCTTCCAGCTGCTAGCAGAGATCACTTTATATTATTTTATTTCAGCCACAGCACCATGGAAAGATTACTTGTCATCTTGTTTTCTTAATAAGAAGCCAGAGCTTTTTCTCTGGATTTTCTTTCTGCTCTTAGCTGTCCACTTTAAATGAACTGAATGGCCTATAATGTAGGGATTCTATGATTCTAAAGCATACTTCGTCTATTTCCCAGGCCAATACACTGATTACCCTGCAGCTAACTTGAACTCATTTTTTTCTTCACTTCTCTTTGGTATCTGTCCTGATTTCTTCATCTCTGCTTATAGTTACAGGTTTCCAAAATGACTTTCTAATTCCTTATTGTGCTTGCGTGTGTTATTCTTTCTCTGTCCACCTTCCTTACTTTGGTCTTTCTAGTTTTATGTGAATTTTTAAGCATAATTTATATTTTATACATGTGTGATTGTTCTATTAATATACATACATGATACTAACTCACAGTGTCAAGGAAGGCTACAGGTTCTATCCTTGGTCTGTATTGAGTTAACAGATCTAAATTTGGGCAGCAAAGAGAAATTATAATTGGCCTCAGTGTCAGTGGAAACTTAGGTGGATATGAAAGGGCAGTGAAACTGATTAGCAATATGTGGGATTAAGGAGTTGATGAAATCAATTAACAAGTGACTATCTGTTAAGGCTTTGTTCATGTAAAAGATCACCAATGATATGGGGGATGGACTTTCAATCTGAAGTTGGGTGTCTGACATTGGGCTAATTCCTGGGTCACAACCTTGCTGCACACAACGTCAGTGCAGTGAGGCTATTTTCAAATATAATTGATCCGACTAAGTTTGACGCCCAATTAGCAGTGCTGGGAACGTGCTGGGATGAAAGTGTCACATAATAACTAAGGACCCTTTGAAGAGTCAAGTACGGATCATCTTTCCCATTCCCATTAGTATATGAAAATCCAGATCATGTTCTCAACTGTCTTAGTCGAAAACTTGATTAACAGGAGTCGTTCTGTGATATTCTGCTACGGATATTAATTTTAATGTTTATTAAATAAGTAGACTTACATTATACTGTAAGGTCAGTCTTTGAAGGTCACTATCAGGACCCTCCTCAGATGGTAAATCAGTCATGGTAACTACATATCATGGTTCCTCACCCACTAGTATAAAAGCACCTGAGTTGCTGTGAATGGCTCTGTGATTTCTACATCAACATCAGCCTGCTGTAATTTGACACTTCTTGAAATAAAAGGGATATTTTTCTCACCATCTCCCAAGGCAGCAGAATCACTACAATAATGCATGTAACTTTAAACCATTAAACATCATTTTGAACTCAGTGACTTAACTCTAAACAGTAAAAATTATAACAGGTGGTAAGAAAATGTAATCGCAGCTGAGGGACTAATATTTTCTGTTAGGTTTCAAAGGCATCCAGAAGGTATCCTTGTTCCCTTTGTGTAATTCCTGTGCGTTCTGTCCTATATAAGAATTCTAATTGCTCTCTTTCAGAAAGAAATCTGCTACTAACTTAACTGGACTGACTTTCCAAGAGATTTTATTTTTAACATTAATCTCTGCTCAGTCAGGATAACAGAAAATCCATTATTTTACTGACTTTTCAAGGCAACGACTAGTGAAGTCTGACTGTTGGGGATGGTTTGAGCAAAAGATTATATCCTGACCGCTAACATTTGAAAAAGAGCTGTTGAATAGAGCAAAGACATTTTGAGATCAGAGGGTAGAAACTGGCAAATAGAACAAGAGGCTGGAGGTGAGTGATGCATCAGATCCATTCAATAAAGACAAGAACTAGTTTATATAGAGCCTTCAACAGAGCAAAACATGTCATGGCACTTTACAGGAGAACTAGCAAACCAAATTAAACACTGGATCACCAAAGGAAACAACCAAAAATATAGTCAAAGAGATACGTTTAAGAAATGTCATGATGGAGGAACAAGAGGATGATAGGACAGAATTTTAGGAGGAATTTATAGACCACAGGGCCTAGGTTGCTGTAGGTGTAACCATCAATAGTGGATAAATTGAAGTTAGGGTTGAGCTAGAGATCATAATTGGAGAAGGATAGGGCAAAGACACAGGAGTGAATTTGAAATTAAATCAAAATATTAATCTTGAATCACGTAAATAGGTGACTGGAATTTGGAGCAAAAGAGGGATTGGTTATGGACTGGGCAAGATGGGATGCTGAATGGGTAGACATTGGATTTGTCAATTCTAGAGATAACAAGGGTTAGGATGAAGGCTTCAACAAATGAGCTGAGGTAACGACAAATTTGAGTGACATTAGGAAAGTGAAAATGTCTAAGTAACAGCCTGGACAACCACAAAGGCTAACCTCCCATCTATAGAATCTATCTGTCAAGGAAAGACTGCCAGCATTCTCAAAGATCCATCCCACCATGGTAATGTTTCTCTACAACCTCTACCAGAAGCCTGAACACACACACCAGCCGGTTTCCTAACACTTTCTACCCTACTGTTGTTAGAATACTGAATGGACTCACAAACTCATAACATTCGCCTGCACCTGTGTTTTTGTTTTTAACCGCTGTTTACCTATTACTTAATTATCTTTGCTACTTAACTCTTGTGATCTGCCTGTATTGCTCACAAGGCAAAGCTTTTCACTGTACCTCGGTACATGTGACAATAAATCAATTATATGCAATCACATTTTACTTAATTAAAAATATCTACATGAAGCAATGTTTGACCAGTTACTAAATGTGATGAAGCAACTTATCACATTTAGTAACTTGCACTTACTGTGTAGGCACTATGATGCTTAAAAAATGACCATCACCTTCCATATGCTGTGACCTGATCTAAATACTTTTTCTGAAGATGCTCACTCCAAATATAATCACAAATTAAAATCTCAAATTTCTGAATAGGATTTTTGAAATGCTAACTACATTTTAAAAATATGACTTACAAAATGTCAGATTTCATAAACAGATGAATACAAGTTGCCTCCCAATGTTCCAAACAAATAATTATTAAATGAAACTGCCCAATGGTACTTTTCAGTGTGAACTTTTCATCAAATGAAGGAACCTTGCATAAAATTTAATTATCCCTTTTTTTCCCTCTAGGTATTGACAGACCCATTAAGCATTTCCAAAACATTAAAGATTTGAGTTCAGATATGGCAAACTGTATTCAGGTAAGAACATCCCTTCTTATCCCAAATACTTTAAAAATAATTTACTCACAAAGGTTTATAAAGTCTGCCTTCTGAAATGTCAGATGATTTCTCAATAGGAAAGGCGCAATTTACCAATCTCCAGCTCTTACGTAATTCACAGAATAATTCCAGAATGTCACCACCTTATCAAATTTATGCTATACCATCTGAGCACGACAAATGAAAACGTTGCCATGTGGGACACTACAAATGCAAAACTGCAACATTACCCAGTGGTGTTGCAACAGCAACTGGGGTTAAGTCACTCTGGTTATAAAATTCATAACTAGTTATAAACTCTTCCCGATTGAAGAAGTGCACTCTTTTTTTTGGACAGTGCTTCATCTATGCAATTAATGCAAACTTTTTTTTGGAGTATTATGCAATAGAATTACAAGTTCAAAATAAAAATTATATGCGCCAATCCTTTTATATTTGTTTTTTGTTCTCCTGTACAAACTGGTTACAGAGAATATTCTGTATGGTGACTGGCCAGGCATAAATTAAGTTTTCACTCAACCAAATAACAATGTCTTTGTTGATTGCAGTATTTTAAAGATATTTCATAATTCTTCACAATTTTTAGCTATTTGTATTACAGCCCAAGATATTTGCAGTATTGTAAGTTAGGAATTCCTGTGGATTATTAGTTATAATCACAAGCTCAAAATATACAACTAATTTTAAGTCCATAATCTTTATTTGACAAAAAATAAATATTTGAGGCATGTACAAACATCGTCTTGTTTAAGGATAGAAAAATCTGTACAATAATTACACTATTTTACATATTTACAAATTTTTACAAAATACAAATATGCACAATATCTCAGTGTTGAAAATTTTACAGTTTTTTTCAACCAGTTACAATAATTGAAAACAGTGCATACAAGCAATCATTTACACCATAGTATATAATTTACATCTAAGACTTGTAGCACTGCATTCTCTGCATCTGAAAGGCTTATTTACATTACACATTTAGAACATCAGACATCAGCACCCAACTGTGACTTAGAAATCTTAGTGTACGTCACTGAAGTTTTTCATTAAACCAAATTATTGGGTAACCACACTAATATGCATCTCCAGTTCTTTTCAGATGATTTGAAATCCAGCAATGCACAAAAAAAGCAACTTCAACATCTGAGTCGGAGTCCTCCAATTGCACAGTCATCATAAGAGAAAGATACCTGGGGAAACAGTGAATTACACATTAGTAACAATATCAGTGATGAACATCTTTAAACTGATACCTCTGATTATAGAAACAATTTAGCTGGGTTATAGTTTTATTCTACATGACATGTTTATATAGAGGTCAACAATTACAGTAAATGCACATCTTTAAGCATTTCAGTGGGTAATACAGCTTACTTTTAGCACACTCACCTCATGGTCAGGTGTTTCAGATTCCCATAGCTTTTCTTCATCCCACATCATGCATAAAGATGGATCTGTCACACGAATAAGTTCTGTCTGTATTTTGCAGTTGTCTCTTCCCAAGGTCAGGTGATATGGTGTACAGCCATTGTAGGTGAGCACATTGGGGTCTGCTCCACACTGCAGCAACAGAGACACCATTTCAGCATCCTGCTCCTCCACTGCAAGATGGAGGGCTGTCCGACCACTTGATGGCTCCTGTGCCAAAAACACACCTTAGAGTTAGTACTCGCCATGAAAGTGAGCTACAGAAAGTCTTTGTTTAATTTGCCATCAATTGAGAGATTGCTCTCATTTAGAAAGTTAAAATATTAATATACCTGAGCATTAATATCAGCTCCAATCTGAATTAGATAGACTACCATCTTGTGAAGTCTGTTTTTGACAGCCAGCTGCAAACATGTAAGACCTGAAATGGGAAAATGAAAGTCTTAAATATGTGCAACTAACAAATATTCATTGTCCAATATATTAAACCCCAAAACGTTACATTCTTTACATTGCAGCATTAATTTGCATGTTTATTGTCTAAAAGAGTAGCTAGTCACAACAGTGCAGCCACAGCAATTAATTTTAAAGAAACCCGACGTTACATTTTATACTAATTTAACATTTTGAAAACGCATGATTTATTCTAAAGAATAGAATTCGAATTTGAATTGCACATATAAAAGGCAACTGTACCATTGTAATTCTTGCTGTCCAAAAGTTCTCTGGTATGGTGCCTCGTGAGGAAATCGCTGATGGTCTTCACGCACACGAACAAGTTCATCTCACAAGCGATGTGTAAAGCTGAATTCCCATTGATGTCCCTCAGTCCCAGATCTCCTCCAACCCACAACAAAGCACGCAGCACATCAGGCTGCTGTGTGATCACTGCCAGATGCAAGGGAGTCTGAACAAAACAGAACAAAAGAATTCCAGTGAGAATACTACACGGTAAACCACGGAAACGCACAGTACAAAGGAAATTTGTCACGTTATTTATGCACCGCGCCAGTACCCACAGCATTTATTAATATGGTGGGGACTTTCCAATGCAAACTGCAATCACCCCATTTAGCTGCCTCTGGCAGAACAATATATTCTCAAAAGAATTAAATCTAGAACAGTCCCCAATATATTAAATATAAAATGACTGTTTCAGTGTTGTGCATAAAACTCCCATTAATATTAAGGCAGCTTACTCAAATATTTGTATTAATTAATTGCAAATATTTACCTGTTTCAGGTTATTCTGACGGTGAAGGTACTGATCTCCAAACTCGGTATTGGCGAGGATTTGGGATACGATTTCACTGGCTGCATGGATGATCGCCAAATGCAGAAATCTAAAAAGGAAAATGTCATGTTAAAACTTGCTGCATCGGGGAAACTCTGCACAACAGCTCAGCACTGAAGATTGGAAGTCTCCAGGATTGCGCAAGCTCGGGTTTTTTGGGTACTTTCCACGGTTAAATATTTATCAGATAACCACGAGCTGGCCGCCTGCCAGGGACTTTCCAGCATCAAACAGGAACTGTACCGCCCAGCGGGCAGCCATTGCCAGAACATCATGTTCTCAAAAAGCCTTTCAACGGATCCCAGCCCCTCAATAACAATTAGTTTATTCAATACTCTTCAGTTTTTATGAATTTTTTAAACACATTTTCATTTGAAAAAATGAATTGCAATAAAACACCACTATTTTATTGCATTGTATTTGCAAACCGGACGTTCACTTGAGTTGACATTTTTACTGGTAGGGTTCTGGAAACCTTTAGCGGTTGGTAAATTGCTATTTCAGAGACATTTGTTAGTTTCTGCAGCTTTACTTTCTCCAATCTGGACAGCATGCACTTGTTTAATTTCTGTACATTCCCCCTCCCTGTAGCTTATTGCACGTTAAAAAAAAAGACTCCAAGTCACTTACGTATCTCCATCCTCCGAGATGAATTCTTTCCAACACTGGGCTGGCTCTGGTTTGTCGTCCAGGCTCAGTTCTTGGATCTCCCGCAGAACCTCCACGTCCTTCTCATTCATTGAGCCGATGCCGCTGTCACACCGCTCCTCCCAAAGGGGAGCCTGTTTGCCCACTCCAGGCTGCATCGAGCCGCCCTGATAATCTAGTTTCCCACTACCTTTACTGCGATTATCCAAACTGTCAGCGTGATTATGAAATAAGGTAGGATCGGCCATGACTTCTGTACAGTAAGAAGTTTCCCAGTGAAGTAGACAAGCAAAAAAAATATATAGCACAGCCCAAACAAGCAACGGTTGACAGACACTACCAAATCCTCCACCTACAGCAAAATCCTCTGCCACGTCTCAGTACTGTAGACGTGACACTGCACTGCAAGATTTATAAACTCCAGGTCGGGTTTTTTTTCTGGGTGGAGTTTCATATCCCCGCCTCCAAACTTCAGTTGCCTTTTTGGCTGGGAAATTCCAGAGCAGTTAATGTGCCTCAATTAGAAAAAAGAACACTCTGTACCGAATGGAACAAGGAGGGAAAATCCCTTTATGGGCGGCAATTCAGAAAGACACAGGGCAATCCCAGAAGGAAGACGTTAGCTACACATTAATTACAATTAAGGGTCAATTCTCATAACGATTAGCATGGAGTTTGTATATTATTCTGCAATATCTGTACTTTTTTTTTAAATTGGTTACATTTGCTGAAGCTCTTCCGGTTTCTTTTTCTGCTGAATTTTGAAGTGGGTGGAAATTTCGGAAGCTGTGTGAAAATATTAAAGAAAGTCCCAGTCGCTGCAGCGAGTTCCCGTGCGGACGGGAACATCCCGGCGAAGAGAGAAAATGGCAGGGGTGTGTCTGGTATTTGACAGTTAAAGTTGTGCGTTCTGTTAATCATCCCCAAACTAGTACTCTGGAAAGTTTACATGGGAGGGGGGAATTTAAGCGAGGGTGGTTTTGAAACAAGATGACCTTTGATTTTCTAATTAATGAGTCTTAGGGTGAGGAGCAGGGGGAGTACATTAAAGCAAATGCACTGAGCCAATTCATGAAGCAGTTGCACAGTTTACGTACAGCATTCAGAGGGTGGATTAAAATACGTTTTCATTAATTTTCGCAAAGCAATTTCCAATATTTTGCTCATTAACACCTCCAATGCAATACACCTAAGCAATTTAGACGATCAAAATAAAACTTGTGATTACAATA
Source organism: Chiloscyllium plagiosum (assembly GCF_004010195.1). Classification (NCBI taxonomy): domain Eukaryota; kingdom Metazoa; phylum Chordata; class Chondrichthyes; order Orectolobiformes; family Hemiscylliidae; genus Chiloscyllium; species Chiloscyllium plagiosum. Next base: position 56,634,707 of record NC_057719.1, read on the forward strand.
CTTTGCTACCTCAAAATTGGTTCTTTGGGTTAATGTTATTTGATTGCAAATTAATTTTGGCAAATGCATCAAAACCGAATGCAAATGGTTAAAGAGACAAAATATCTTGACATCAGTCCTTATTTGCTTAAAGTTATTGTCACAACACACCGAAATACAGTCGATTTATGACAAACTGTTGTTTGTGTAGCAATATGAAATTTACAGTCAATTTCAAATGCATATCCCAAGAAATAACAACTTCTCTATCATGAAATTTGCACAGTATGTATTCAAACATGCATAGGGAACTTAGACTCATAAAATGTTTGTTCTCAGCATTTACAGTGAGCTGTAATTCCTTTCTAAAACTATCAACACTTTGCTGCCTCCCAAATCATGTCCATCTTTCCCACAGTTCCACACTTGTCTCTCTCTCTCTTATCAGGTTTCTGCCCTGCTAATTCAAAGTCACAAATTATATGCTATGCAACTATGACAGTGGTACACTAGGTCTCCTCTACTTTTTCAACCTGTTGCCTTTGATGTGATTGTGATTGTTATCAATTGACCAGAAGTTGTCTTGCTCTGTTCTAGTCTTCCCAATCCAGTTCCAGTCAGCATATCTACTGCAGTAGCTTCCCTTCCTGTCCACCGATCTTTATGTCCAAATCTTTTTCAATATCCCCTCCAATTTGCATTCACATTTCCTTAACAAGATGAGAAGTTATGATGTCAGATTCTAAGAGTATTCTGACAATACTCAGCTCTACTTTCTCAAGGCTTTTATTATCTCTATTATTAGAGTGCTTCTTTATTGCTCAATCCTGGGTAAACTGCAATTTCCCAAATTAAACATTGGAAAGACTGAAGCCATTGACATCTACTACCATAGAGTCATGTAGGTCGTGCATGCTGACCAAGTTTCCCAAACTAAACTAGTCCTGTTTGCCTGGGTTTGGCATACATCCCTCCAAACTTTTCCACACATTTGTCTAAATGTGTTTTAAATGTTATAACTGTACAAAACCTCCACCACTTCTTCTGGAAGTTCATTCCAAACCACCCTCAGTGTGAATTAGTTGCCTCTCAGGTCCTTTTTAAATCTTTCTCCTTTCACCCTAAAAATACGCCCCAGTCTTGAACTCACCTAACCCAAGGGGAAAAAAAAATTGCTATTCATCTTATCTATGCACCTCATGATTTAAAAAATCTCTTTAAGGTCACCCCTCAATTTCCTATGCTCTAGTGAAAGAAGCTCCCAGCCAGCCCCGGCCTATCCAAACTCTCCAGACCCAGCAACATCCTGGTAAATCTTTTCTGAAACCTCTCCAATTTAATAATATCTTTCCTTTAGCAGTGTGACCAGCACAAACTCCATTCCCTATCATTGACTCTATCCCCTTTCCTGGTCTCAAGCTGAAACAGACTATTTGCATCTTTACTTGACCCTGACCTGAGCTATCAAACCAAATTCTTTCAATCTCAAAGACCATTTCCTACCACCTCTGTAACATTGCTCACTTGAGCACCAACTACCCACCTTACCTCACCCCACCCAGTGGGCGGCACAGTGGTTAACACCGCTGCCTCACAGCGCCAGAGACCCGGGTTCAATTCCCGCCTCAGGCGACTGTGTGGAGTTTGCACATTCTCCCCGTGTCTGCGTGGGTTTCCTCCAGGTGCATCCGGTTTCGTCCCACAGTCCAAAGATGTGCGGGTTAGGTGAATTGGCCATGCTAAATTGCCCGTAGTGTTAGGGGCAGGGGTAAATGTAGGGGAATGGGTCTGGGTGGGTTGCGCTTCGGCGGGTCGGTGTGGACTTGTAGGGCCGAAGGGCCTGCTTCCACACTGTAAGTAATCTAATCTATCTAAAAACCCCAGGCTGAGCCTCTTTGATGCTGTAACCCAGGTGTGGCCTCCTGCTCATTTCCATTACTCTATTGATTGGGCTCCAGCTTCTCATTTGAGTTAATCCACATTTGTATTCCCCATACCTAATTCAGCCTAAATCCCAATCACTTGCCACGCCTGATCCTGCTGAACTGTATTGCCCGTTAATCCATCAAAGCCTCAAACATATAAATTTCACCCATGTGTTCAAATTCCTCCATGACCTCACCCTTATTCTCTAGCTGTGCAACTGCATAATAACTCTGAACATGTAGCATAAAACAGTACAGCATGGAAACGATGTTTTACCAAACATGACGCTAAATTAATCTAATCCCTTCTGCCCTTGGTCTATAGCTCTCCGTCCCTTGCATATTCATGTGCTTATCTAAAAGCCCCTTCAATGTCCCTATTATATCTGCCTCCACCTACCACTCCTGGCAGCATGTTCAAGACTCCTACCACTCTGTGTAAAAAACATGCCCCTCACATCTCCTTTGAACTTTTTCCCTCTCACCTTAAATGCATGTCCCCAGTACTAGACATTTCAACTCTGGAAAAAGATTCTGACTGTCAACCCTATCTATGCATTTCATGATTTTATAGACTTCTATCAAGTCTCCCCTCTCCAGAAAAAAAAATCACTAAATTTCCTAAGCTCTCCTTACAGCTTGTACCCTCTAATCCTGGTAAACCTCCTCTGCACCCTCTCCAAAGCCTCCACATCCTTCCTGTAATGTGGCAACCAGAAATGAATGCAACACTTTAAGTGTGGTATAACCAAAGTCTCTTTAAAGCTGCCAACATGACGTCCTGACTCTTGTACTCAATGACCTGACCAATAAAGCAAGCATGTCATATGCCTTCTTTACCACCCTATCTACTTGTGTGGCCACTATGAACCCCCTCTACTCTGGCCTCTTGTATCTCCCATTTCCTTTGTCACATCACTGATGCCCTAGGTTTTCAGTCAACCAAGCACTAAACCTTGTTACTACTTGAGTGTATGGTTAATGCAAATGTTTTCAAATCAGACCTATTACATATATTGTAGTTTCCACCTTGTGCAACCAGATAATGCTCAATGCAGCTGAAATCAGGCAAATCCATGCAGAAGATTGGGGAATTTTAAATGTGGGTAAATTACACCCAAAGTTGAAACTTTATTGCTGGAACAGCACAGCAGGTCAGGCAGCATCCAGGGAACAGGAAATTCGACGTTTCGGGCACAGGCCCTTCTTCAGGAATGAGCAGAGAGTGTTCAGCAGGAGAAGATAAAAGGTAGGGAGGAGGGACTGGGAGGAGGGGCGTTGGAAATGTGATAGGTGGAAAGAGGCCAAGGTGAGGGTGATAGGGCGGAGTAGGATGGAGGCGGAGATTTATCTTCTCCTGCTGAACACTCTCTGCTCATTCCTGAAGAAGGGCCTGTGCCCGAAATGTCGAATTTCCTGTTCCCTGGATGCTGCCTGACCTGCTGTGCTGTTCCAGCAATAAAGTTTCAACTTTGATCTCCAGCATCTGCAGACCTCACTTTCTCCTCGAAAATTACACCCAAAACTGAGTTCATTTTTCTGTCATCTCTTCCAATGGTTTGGGATTCAATTCATTTGATTCAGGAGCCCAGCTATAAAACTGACCATGCCCTAAGTATAATTGACAGATTCTGAAAATTGCATTGATTGAAGAAAGTGCTTCAAATTATGTTCCTTTTCTTCAGTCACAGACAGGAAAGACAGAAAAAGTTTTTTTCTTATCAATAATAAATCAAGTTAGAAACAGATTAGTATACAACAGTGAAACTATGTAAACGTTCCATATAGTTTTAAGTTAACCTTTGTGGTTTTAAATCAGGTTATTCAAACTGTATAGTCATTAAAAATGTCTATTTTTGGTGGCATAGTTGTTGCCTGGTAAAATTGCACCAGGTTACTACTTGCAAGTCAATTTCATTTTAAACTTGAGCTGTACCCCTACAAGTGCAGTTTCAAATGCATTTTGAATGAAATTTCCCAATCATGCATAATATGGAAAGCCAGGCATTTACATGAATGCAAACAGAAATAAGATGCACATAAAGTCCCAGAATATTTTTGAATCGCGTGTGTTGAAATGCAGACTCGAGGCAACAGATTAAGATTACTTGGCAATATGAGACATTCCATATCTAGGGAGGGGAAATGCTGACAAAGGTTTTCTTGCTACAATTCTGCCTTCTGCTTGCAGCAAAAAGAATTAGCGAAGGCTGGTCATCAAACAGGCCAGCCTTTAGACTGTTTGTAGGAGGCTTTGTAAGAGTAATAGGAGAACAGATTAACCAAACATTTGATTAGACCACTGAGAGTGCCCTCTACTGGAAAAGTATTAGTCTCTCATATTTTTGTTATTTTTCTTGCCAAATCTTTTGTTCCTTACTCTGCCGAAAGTGCTAAATCCTTTCTGAGGTACAAATCCATGGGAACTGGTTATCCTCTGGCACCTACACAAGGATTGATATTGACTTTAAATGCCAACTGCGGAGTGATACCATACAGAGTCATACAACAGATTGGAAACAGACCCTTTGGTCCAACTCATCCTTGCTGACCAGATATCCTAAAGTAGTCTTGTCCCACTTGCCAGCATTTGGCCCATATCCCTCTAAACCCTTCCTATTCATGTACCCATCTAGATGCCTTTTATATGTTGTAATTGTACCTGCCTCCACCACCCTCTGGCAGCTCATTCCATACATGCGCCACCCTCTGCGTGAAAGTGTTGTTCCTTAGGTCCCTTTTAAATCTTTCCCCTCTCTTCTGTCTTCTAATTTCAGACTGCCCTACCCAACAAAAAAGACTTTGACAATTCACCCTATCCACACGTGTCATGATTTTATAAACCACTAAAAGGTCATCCCTTAATCTCCAACGCTCCAGGGAAAACAGCCCCAGCCTATTAAGCCTCTCCCTACAGTTCAAACTCTCCAACCCTGGCATCATCCTTTAAATTCCTGATGAAGGACTTATGCCCGAAACGTCGATTCTCCTGCTCCTTGGATGCTGCCTGACCTGCTGCGCTTTTCCAGTAACACATTTTCAGCATCATCCTTTAAATCTCTTCTGCACCCTTTTAAGTTTAATAACATCCTTCCTAGGAGACCTGAACTGAATGCAGAATTCCAAAAGTGGCCTGACCAATGTCCTGTACAACTGCAATTTGACATTCCCAACTCCAATAATCAATGCCCTGAGCAATAAAAGCAAGTGTACCAAACACCTTCTTCACTACCCGATCTACCTGTGGGAAATTCAGATTTTTAAAACAAAAGTGCTTTTTTTAATAAAGATCCTCATGAAAGGCTGCAATTGAAGCTAAACAGAGTGAGTTCAATATAAACCCAGCATGTGAATGAAAAATTAGTCAAACATACTTGTTTGGTGATTAATGTCAGACTGGGGAAAGAACTGACTGAAGAGTTCTAACCTTCAGTGCAAGAGTGTCTATTCTTACCAGCTACATCAATGGATTGACTATGAGAACTCAGTATAAGCTAGTTACAATTCTAGGTGTTATAAAACAGGGGTGAAGTTTAAAGACGATGGACTTCTACAAAAGGAATGGATTAAGTATTAAACATTTCAAACTGGCAGTAAAGCATTATAGGCACCCTACACAGTTTCCAATTTATTAATGTTGAGCAAGATTGTAAGATCTGAAAAAAATTAATTCAGGTTATCAGAGTAAAACCAAAGTTTCAGTTTGCGTGAAGTGTGATCTGCTGATGGAAATTGTCAAGCTGTTTACAACAGAAAATAGTGTTGGAAAAACCTTTTCCATAAAACTTACAATGTCTGTTTTTTGTAACCAATTGAATCCATTTTAGAAGATGAAAAATAAGTAATTCAGGCTTCTCATGTGGTCAGACATCTGTCACGGATTTTACAAATTTAATTAAAGAATTGACACTTCCTGGAAAATAAGGAAGGACTGGTATTGACTTGTCATTTTCATCATTGGCTGTATCTCAATTCGGGGTTAGTATCTATTCATGCTCATGAGCTTTTGGATGGGTCTTCAGCAGAACTCTGGGTCTTCACAGCACCAGAGACCCGGGTTCAATTTCCGACTCAGGTGACTGACTGTGTGGAGTTTGCACATTCTCCCCGTGTCTGCGTGGGTTTCCTCCGGGTGCTCCGGTTTCCTCCCACATTTTGCCCGAAACGTCGATTTTGCCTGTCCTCGGATGCTGCCTGAATTGCTGTGCTCTTCCAGCACCACTAATCCAGTAATCTAATCTAATCTAACCTACACTTGCCGACATTGGCCACATGAGGCAGGATGTGCCATGAGGTAGTGGACTCTGAAGAGCAGGATTTGATTTGTTTTCTTTGCTCTTTGCTGCCGCTGCTGTATCTCATCATTAAGGGGCTTGTTCTTGAAGCATGATGCAGCATAATGAGCATATTGTTACCATTTGGAACGACTGATAGCAAGCTCTTCTCACTCCTCAATGTCCATGCTTCTAAACTTCAAGCAGACCTTCAGAACGTGTACATAGTGTTTCTTTTGTCCTACCTTGGAGTACTGGCCATTTGAGAATTGAGAAAACAGGACATGGTGACAAGACACTGTTTAGTCATGCAGACACAGGTCCACTCCTTTGTAGTTGATCTTGCAGCAGTTGCTGATCAACATAGCATCTGAAGCTTTTTGAAGACAATAGGGCCATTTGTAGATTAAAGTCAAATTGATCTGAGCCAATCTGCTCCAGTACACCCACAACACTTGCATCTACCTGACAATGTGAAAAATTGTCCAGGAATGTCCTGCACACAAAAAGCAGGACAAATCCAATGCAGCCAATTACCATCTCATCAGTCTACTCTCAATTATTAGTAAAGTGGTTGTAGATGTCATCAACAGTACTTTCAAGCAACACCTGTTTTGTAATATCCTGCTCACTGATGCACAGTTTGACTTCTGTCAGGACAATAGATTCCTGACTTCATAACAGCCTTGCTTCAAACATGGACAAAACAGCTGAATTCCAGAGGTGAGGCCAGAGTCACTGAACTGACTTTTAGATTAGATTAGATTAGATTACTTACAGTGTGGAAACAGGCCCTTCGGCCCAACAAGTCCACACCGACTCGCCGAAGCGCAACCCACCCATATCCCTACATTTACCCCTTCACCTAACACTACGGGCAATTTAGCGTGGCCGATTCACCTGACCTGCACATCTTTGGACTGTGGGAGGAAACCGGAGCACCCGGAGGAAACCCACGCAGACACAGGGAGAACGTGCAAATTACACACAGTCAGTCGCCTGAGGCGGGAATTGAACCCGGATCTCTGGCGCTGTGAGGCAGCAGTGCTAATCACTGTGCCACCGTGCCGCCCACTTCTTGGCTGCATTTGACTAAGTGTGGCATCAAGGATTCCTGGCATAAGTGGAGTGAATGGGAATCAAGAAGAACATTTTCCACTGGTTGGAATCATACCTGGCACATAGGAAGATGATTGTGTTTATTGGAGCTCAGCCACCTCAGCTCCAGGAGATCAAGATTCCTTAGGGTAGTGTCCTATGCCCAACCATCTTCAGTTGCTTCATTGGTGACCTTCACTCCATCATAAAGTCAGAGATTGGGATGTTCACTGATGATAACACAATATTCAACACCATTAACTATACAAGGAAGTAGTCAGACCACATCCGTAATACTGTGAACAGTTAGTCCCCTTTTCTAAGGAATATTATGCTGGCATATCAGGATATCATGAGAAGATTCACTAAGTTGATCCTAGGCATGGAGGGTTTTTCTTATGAACAGGGTTTCAGCAGGTTAGGCCTGTACTCAATGGAATTTCGAAGAAGGAGAAGTGACCTTACTGAAACATAGAATACTTTTAGGGGGTTTGACAGGGAGGATGCTGAGAGGTTGTTTCCTCTAAGTGGGACAGTCTAGGAACAGAGGCCCCATTTAAGGTAGAGATAAAGAGGTTTTTTTTATTAGATTAGATTCCCTACAATATGGAAACAGGCCCTTTAGCCCAACAAGTCCACACAGACCCTCTGAAGAGTAACCCACCTAGACCCATTCCCCCACCCTATAATTTACACGTGACTAATGCACCTAGCACTATGGGCAATTTAGCATGGCCAATTCACCTGACCTGCACATCTTTGGACTGTGGGAGGAAACTGGAGCACCCGGAGGAAACCCACACAGACACGGGGAGATTGTACAAACTCCGCACAGGCAGTCGCCCGAGACAGAAATCACACCCGTGTCCCTGGTGCTGTGAGCCACCGTGCCACCCCCCTCTGATGGTAGTGAGTCTATGGAATTCTTTGCTGCAGAGGGCTGAGTAGTCCCCCAAAATTCTTCAAAATGAGATGGTATTACGAGAGTAATTTTCCTATTTGTAAAAGGATTCTCATTTTTTAAACAAAGAATATACCCTTTATATTTTCTGTCCCATACAGAATGGGGATTTTAGAGGCCGTTTACCTCCTGGCAATGTTCTAGCAATTTCAGATACAAATAGCTGACACAGCAACCATTTTTCAGTTTTTGTTTGGTGGTTGAGCTATAGTTTGGACATTGTGAAGCATGGACAGAGTGAGGCACAGTTATTGAGTAATGAAGCTGGGATTGGAAAATATTTAAATGGGAGCCTTGAAAGAATTGAGGTTATAGTAGCAGTGGTGACATGATAGTACCTGAACTGGAAAGCAAGTTAAAAAAGAAATACAATGATATGCTCAATGTATATTCTCCAATGACATAATTCATATTTGAAGGCAAAATTGATGGGACTAAAGGGCTGGCAAATCCGCTAGACCTGACAACCAACATCCTAGGTTTTAAAGCTTTAGCTGAAAAGAAAGAGGATGCATTGCTTTCCAGAATTCCTTAGATTATAGAACAATACCCAAAGATTGGAAGATAGCAAACACCATTAGTTAAGTAAAGAAGGATCAGAGAAACTGGGATTTATAAGCTAATTCACCTAATAGTTGATGAAATGCTAAAATATATTAATAAGAGTGTGATAAAAAGAAAATCATGACATAATTAAGCAGAGTCAACACAGATTTATGAAAGGTAATAGTGTTTGACAAACCTTAGAGATTTTGAGGATATAACTTCCATGATGGATAAGGGGGAGCCATTGGACGTACTGTATTTGGATTTTCAAAATGTATTCAATAAGGTGATACACAAAATTCATTGTAGGAAAATAAGACCCATAGGACTGGTCGTTTGATAATTGGAAATTGTAAAGTCAGCAATTTTATTAAACATTATCACTTTAAGGTAGTATTGAATAAGAGCTCAATATGTAGATAATCTGAGGCCGGATGTCATCATGTGACCAAAGGCATCAGTTACTCTGCATTGCAGCACCCCAGGACAAGGATGTGCCTTGAGATTACTATTTACTGTATGCGTTAGTTTTAACTGTAAATAAAGCCGTCAGAAGGCTTGAAATAAATAGAACCCATGTACCTTGTTGGCATTGTATATAAATAGCAGAACAACTACACTTTCGGTCAAGAGTGTGGTGCTGGAAAAGCACAGCAGGTCAGGCAGCATCCGAGGAGCAAGAAAATCGACGTTTCGGGCAAACGTCCTTCATCAAGAATGAGGTTGGCAGCCTTGGGGGTGGAGCTGGGAGGAAGGTAGCTGACAGTATAATAGATGATGAAGGTGGGGATAAAGGTGAAAGGTTGGAGAGGAGGGTGGAGCAGATAGGTGGGAAGGAAGATTGACAGATGGGACAGGTCATGAGGACAGTGCTGAGTTGGAAGGTTGGACTGGGGTAAGGTGAGGGGAGGGGAAATGAGGAAACTGGTGAAATCCACATTGATGCCATGGGGTTGGAGGGTCCCCAGGTGGAAGATGAGGTGTTCTTCCTCCAGGCCTCGGGTGGTAAGGGAGTGGCGATGGAGGAGGTCCAGGACCCACACTTCCTTGGCAGAGTGGGAGGGGGAGTTAAAGTGTTCGGCCACGGAGTGGTGGGTTTGATTGGTTCGGTGTACCCCGCACCAAAGAACATCTCTGGGACACCTGCACCAGTCAACCCCACCGCCCCGTGGCCGAACACTTTAACTCCTCCTCCCATTTTGCCGAGGACATGCAGGTCCTGGGCCTTTCGATCACCACTCCCTTACCGCCCTTCCAACTCAGCACCGCCCTCATGACCTGTCCCACCTGTCCCTCTTCCTTCCTACCTATTCGCTCCACCCTCCCCTCTGACCTATCATCTTTATCCCCACATTCATCCACGTATTGCACACTCAGCTGCCTTCCCCCCAGCTCCACCCCTCTCCCATTTATCTCTCCACCACCGAGGCTCCCAACCTCATTCCTGATTAAGGGCTTTTGCCTGAAACGTCAATTTTCCTGCTCCTTGGATGCTGCCTGACCTGCTGTGCTTTTCCAGCACCACACTCTCGACTCTAACTTACAGCATCTGCAGTCCTCACTTTCACCGACAGTTTCTGTCAGCAATGCTGCAACCAAGGGGATAGCATTGTGTGGAAGAGGTGAAGGTATATGGAAAACAGACAATAAGGGAATATACAAGGGCAATTGGCTCACTTTCATAATAACTGTGTCGTGATTTCATTCATAAATTTGGTACAATTGTTTATTTTTCATAGACAGCCCAGACAAAGTGAGATTGTTTAGTTTGCCTGCTTCTCTTCCTTTCTCCCTCCTTCTTCTCCTCATGCTTTTGTTCCTCAGATGCTAACTGTTTAACTGGGGCCAGGGCTATCTGATCACAACGAATGCAGCATGCAGCTTGACATCCATTCTGCTGAGGACTGCAGGGCTCCTTCAGAGTGTCAAGTCAGCATAGGTGTAGTTTTGGCATGCTATTGATACATGTAGCTCCATTATTTTCTTTGTAGTCAAGCTGTTCATGTTTGCATAGATTTTTGCATTTATAATCAGTCATGTTGTCATCAATTGCCCTTAGCTACTTTTCGTTTGTCATGGTGGCTCAAATGTACAGGCACAGAATGAAGGCATGATGACTGCCACCAGTATAGTGGGCATTGACCAAAGTGATTCATTGCCTATAGGTGTACATCAACTGTATTTTATGAAGTTGAATCCCAGTCAGCACTGGTATAGAAAAGACAGTATCAGCAGAGAGATCTGAGTGCAGTCAAAGAGACCCTGAGTTATGGGGGAGCCTATAGTGCTCGAAATGCATTCTTCCTTTTTATCTTTGGCAAGGGTAAATGAAATATAGCTGGCATTCTTTGACCAGAGTCCCACAGTGACCTCCCTTATGCAACAGAGGATTGGAAACTGTGAAAAGTTGCAGGTTTGAACAGTGTCTCCTTGAAAGGAGATAAATTAATACTGGCAATGAGGCCTTACCCTGTTTTAAGGCTGCAGATGTGATTGCAGCAGGTTTCAGTAAGGGTTCTTTACATTTTGAGAGTTGGTGGTGCAGGATATATATTGAAAATTGTATTCTGGGTAATCATGTACAAACTTCTGCAAAACCTATAGAATGCTTCACCTCTGGAAATTCCTCTTTAAAGCCATGTCTCTAATATCTCTCTGTCCTTCTAAATCTGTCAGAAACAGTACTTTGTTGTAATATAAGTGACAAAAAGGGCAGTTATTAGGAGTTTATATATTCCTTCTGACTTAGAGGTTTATCCTATCCTCCTTCAGAGAAGTGTGACATGTTTAGTCGAAGCTCAATACAATGACAGGGATGAGGTAATAAGTTAGAACTTCATAATTTTGGAGGGCTGATGCACTAACAATTCATGATTAAGATTTTGCTGAGTGGGTCATCCCATGGCTTTTCTTTAGAGTTAGGCTTGCTTATGGTTTTGCCCACAATGTTGCAGGAAGTATGAGATGTTAACAGGTAACAGGCATCTGGATCATGAACATGTGCAGACTGAGAAAAAAGGCTGAATTACAGTGGATGCATTGGATATCAATTCATTTACAGGAAGAGAAAAAACACAGGGAAAGAAAATTGGATTAAGAAATGGAAAAAAAAATGACAAAATGAATAAATAAGAACAACATCCAAGAAAGTAAAGCATTAGCTTGTCTAATTCTCCCAAACCAATTCATAACCTGATTGGGATGGAATGCTTTACATATTTCCCATTTTGTAGAAGTGAAATTGATTGCATTGCATTAACAATTATCATGATATTAAAAGGGGCTTATGCCAGATTTAGCTTTCTGTGATAGGTTTAAGGGAAAATTAATATGCAAATACACCAAATTCAATGAGAAAGTGAGCACAACGTGTAATTTTCATGAAGCTTATAGTGAAGCAGTGCAAATAGTCAGCCACTGTTAACAATTTGGAATTCAGAAATATCACTTCCCCATTACAAAATACTGGCTGATTTGTACATTTATGTAACTTTTTAAAAGAAAATTCTGGTTCAAGCTTATTTGTGCCATTATGTCAGAACACTACAACATTTAAAACAAAGCTTGAGTTAGCAGTTCCCATTTACCTTTTGTTTTCTGTGAAGCCTTAGCTGCTTAATGATTTTACCCATGTTAGGTGCTTTCAACAAACTTTCCCTCTTTATAAATTCTCGTATTAACTATAAACAACAGGGATGGTGGGGCGAAGTTTATTGAAAAGTTTAGGCAACGCGTGACACAGCAATTTACATTTTAAAATAGAATCATGACTGCTCTACCTGGTGGCCACAATATAAATTGCAGGTCCATATTTACCATGTTTACTGACAAAACAATGTTTAAGTAGGGAATTGCTACCTTTTAATTCTTTGCAATACTGTTTAAGAAGTGCCTCATAAATATAAAGTGTAAAATGTTTGTGTAAAATGTGTAAAATAAAGTGTTTGGATGTGGATTTAATATCTCTAAATCAGGAATTCAGTGCAGAGAGTGGATCTTGAGTGGATCTTTTGGACTATAACCTGGTGTTGTGTGATTTTTAACTTTGATCTTGAGTCGGACTGTTCTGTGACGTGCTGTTAGTGCGTTAACAGAGTGATCCACTTGAAGACTTGTAAACCATAGGCTTTTTCCCTCTATGTTGAATGCGAACTTGTAAATATAGCACTGCAATTGCATCAGTAAGAAATATTAGCAGGAAAAATAACAGATAGAAAGCCTATTTTACTCTTGCAATTCATTGCCAGAATGTGTGTGAGCTTGGATTTGGTGTAACAAAACCAGAAATTGCTGGGAAACTCAGCAGCATCTGTGGAGAGAGAAACAGTCTCCAATCCGGTGACCCTTTTTCATTTCTGATAATCTCAGCTTTCTCTCCACAAGTTCTACTAGACCCGCCGAGTTTCCTCAGCACTTTCTTTTTTTGTTTCAGAGCCTTAGCAAACGCAGTTGTTTTTTCTGGATTTGCTGTGAACGTTGTCGACGGACCTAGACATGTTTGAGCAAGTGGCAGACAACTCGAGTTAGAACAGATGGAGGTGTTAATAGGTGGCTGTGAAGGGTAAGTTACCCTGGTCTTTTGGAACTTACTTGGTTGCCTTTGAGTTTGAGAGGAATTTCCCAGTTATTTTTCCTGAAATGACCAAAGGCCTTGCTGCATTTTTTTCTTTTGTTCAGGAGATTCCCTGTCGCGTGAGAGTATTCGGTAGCTCAGAGCTGTTCTAGGTGTGAGTCATTGTGGGTTGTACTGTTTCATTTCGTACGAATATTGCTCAGTTCCTGATTACACAATCACGCATGGTATTGAAAAGAATTAAAGCAAAGTAATATGCGTTTGTGTGTCAGTGTGTGGTGCATGCTCATGTGTGTGTTTCCAACGTGTATATGTGCTCTGCCAGTAAGGTGTTTATGCTTCTCTGTGGGCATTTCAATTGTAAAAGGTTGATCTCTTATTCTGAGTGCGTGACTCTTAGTTTCAGACTTTCAAGCCAGAAAATACATCTTCCTCTCGTCTGCCCTATCAAGAAATTTCTGTAGTTTAGTGAAATCTTTGTCATTCTTCTAAACTTCATAGAACGTAAATTGATTCTATCAGAGGAGAACCCTTCATTTGCTCTCTCTCTCAGAAGGCTAAAATTGCACACTACTCCAGGTATAGTCTCACTAAGGCTCTACATAATTATAGTGAGACTTCTTTAGTGTTATTACTCAATTTTTTTAATTAAGCAAAGCATACTATTTACTTTCATAGACAGAAAAACACCTGTGTTCTCATGGAAACTGGGCATTGTGGGGCTACCAACAACGAATGGACTGCATGGGTTCAAGAAAGCAGCTCACCAGCACCTTCTCAAGAGTAAAAAGGCAATAAATGCTGGCCCAGCCAGTGATGCTCATATCCCGTGATTGAATAAAACTAAAACTAGACTAGATAAAACATAAATATTAAATTTATCCCTATTGTCATAACTATTTACTTCCATGCAAGTGTTTGATTTGTTTGTCTTAATGTGCAGAATTAGTGGCATTTATATTATGCAGTCATCATCAAATGAAAAGTACCAGTGTTCATTATATTTATGACCAACACAGAATGCTGGAGAAACTCAGTAGGTGGAGAGAGAGAGAGAAAAACAAGGTTAATTGTTCAAATCCAGTATGTTTTTTCAGCACTTTTTCATTTATAATTACCTATAGACTTATTATGGGATTTTCCTCTGACACTATCTGTGATTACAAACATATTGCCAACAGAGGGTCAGGGGCCTGTGTATAAAGAGCAGCGGCTATCCATTTCCTGAACTAGGCAGACTGAAGAAACTCGCCTGAGACACTTAGGGCTGGATTTTCAAAGCAGAGTTGGGAACCTAATATCTGGGCAATTCTGGGTCCTGATCCCATGCCTGAACAGCATTGCTGTATTCAGCAGGATAGGCCCAGATGTTCTGAGGGCTAAACAGTGATTTCTGAGCTGTTGATGGGAGCTGCGTGCAGTGAACCTGCAGAATCTCTGGCGTGACAGAATCTGACGGAATTGCCTGAAGATTCTGATGGGCAATTCCCTGTGCGTGGGACCCTCCAAAAGTACCTATTTAAATCGGAGAATTCAGAAGATTCCATTGTTGTGAAGTTCATCAAAAAATTAGACAAACAAAACTCGTCTAATTCTCCTGGTAATTATTAAAAAGCACGCCCTCCCCCGAACAACTTGCAATACTCACCATCCCCCACAAACACACCTACCCCAGACTCCTTACAACTCCCCACCTAATAACCTTAGGGGCAGCACGGTGGCTCAGTGGTTAGCACTGCTGCCACACAGTGCCAGAGATTCGGGTTCGATTCCAGCCTCAGACGACTGAATGTGTGGAGTTTGTACATTCTTCCCGTGTCTGTGTGGGTTTTCTCTGGGTGCTTTGGTTTCCTCCCACTGGTAAAGATGTGCGGGTTAGGTGAATTGGCCATGCTAAAGTGCCCATACGATGTGTAGTTAGGAATAAAAGTAGAGTAATGGGGAATGGGTTTGGGTGGGATACTCTTTGGAGGCTTAGTGTGGACTTGTGGGGCCGAAAGGCCTGTTTCTATACTGATGTGGTTCTTAAACAAACGTCAGCTGATGTCCCCCAGCAGGACAAATCAGGCTGTCTTCATTCCCAGAAGCAGAAATCTCATTCTCCTTCCAGAACCTGCAGCCCTCTTCCCCTGCCATGACAAGACATCTTCCCCTCTGCCACAGAAACCAACACGTTCCCTCTCGCCTCTGGGACCTGACACCTGCCTGCTGCTGCTGAACATGACACACACTCCCCTCCCTGCTGGACTCAATAACCTACCCTAACCACTCAGTCATTTGCCCAGTACTCTTCCCACCTTATACCCTGGCACCCTAATACTTTACACACGTGGCATCTTGTTACTTTGTGCACCTGGCACCCTATCCATCTGGCAACTAACCTCACCATGACCTTGTATACTTACCCTTTTGCGTGAGCTATCAACAGGGCTGTTTGTGCTGCTGAACATTTAATTCACAGAATAAAGGAACTACTACTGTGCAAAGGGGATGTGGTTTTCCTTCACCTAACTGTTTGCACTATGAGGGCACTGTTGGATTTAAAGTCCTCGCCACATTTCTGCATGAGCCATGAATAAAATCTCCTGCCAGAACCTTTTTAAAATAGGAGTGAAGTGGCAATCTACCTATGATTATCACTCCTCAGAAAGACTGGTGCATTATTTTTAATTTCAGATGGTCTAAGTGGCAAAAACAGATGGCAGCCTTGTTCGGGGCTGCCAGTGCCTTGCTAAAGCGACCAGGGAGATCCTCAAATGGACAACGGTATCAATGGGACTGGAAGGGGTCATATGAGAAATTTGAAATTCTATTACACACCCCAGCACAAGTAAATCTTGGAAATAAAACAGGTAAAATCTAAGTTCAGTAAACTTTAATTGGCCTTTGAGCAAAGCTGGAAAATATGCACCAGTGAATGCTGAACTGTTCAGATTTTTAGATTGGATTAGATTCCCTACAATGTGGAAACAGGCCCAACCAGTCCACACCAACCCTCCGAAGAGTAACCCACCCCTCTCTGACTAATGCACCTATCACTGTGGGCAGTTTAGCATGGCCAATTCACCTGACCTGCACATCTTTGGACTGTGGGAGAAAACTAGAGCACCCAAAGGAAACCCACGCAGACACAAGGAGACCATGCAAACTCCACATAGCCACCAAGGCTTTTCAATAAGAGAATTCAAAATACTCATAAGCCTTTGAAAGAAAGAAAATTAATCTCATCTCCGTATTAATGGGAAAACCCTGATGTTAAAACACTGACCTCAAATTCTAATTGATCGCAAATTAGGTTTTGTAGTACCTGTAATGAGAGGATTGCCTCATGCGGAAAGGCTATACCTGCCAGTTTAAAAGAATCAGAGGTAACTTCATTGAAACATATAAGATCCTGAGGGGACTTGACATGTTGAAAGGATGTTGTAGGAGAATCTGGAACCAGGGATCTGGTTTAAAATAAAGTGCTCATTAAAACAGAGACAAGGAAGCATGTTTTCCTGTCAGAGGGTTGTGAGATTTTGAAATTACCTTCCTGAAAAGGCAGTGGATGCAAAATCTTTAAATATTTTCAAGGCAGAGATAGGTAGTTTCTTGATTACTAAGGGAGCAAAAGATTATTAGGGAAATGCAGGAATGTATAGTTAAAGTCAGATCAGTCATGATCTTATTGATTGACAACAAGCTCAAAGGTCTGAGTCACCTATTCTTATTCCTTGTCTGTATGTTCTAGATTCTCAATCAACATAGCTTTTGGCCTCATTAGCAACATAGCATGTTCTCAGGGGGAAATAAGGCATCACTGGGAACATTAAACAATGTCAATGATCAAGACAGAAAAATATACTAACAATGCTGTGAATTTATGTAGCATCGTTCGTGGAGTGTAACCTCCCAGAGTGACTCACTGATGTGTTATCCGATAGCAATTGACACTGGACCCAAGGAGGTATTATTTGGAGCACCTTAAAGGAGAAAGAGGGGGAAGAACAGGAGAAATTTAATGAGGGGATTCCAGAGTTTAGGGCCACAACATCTGAAGGCATGGGTGGAGCGAAGGAGGTGGAGATGCAGATAATGGGAGCTAGCAGAATGAAAATCAGGGAAACTACAGAGAAATCATTGCCACTCTGGGTTACCTGGACAAAGCTGAAAATGTGTTGCTGGAAAAGCGCAGCAGGTCAGGCAGCATCCAAGGAACAGGAGAATCGACGTTTCGGACATAAGCCCTTACCTGGACAAAGGCAATCAAGTACATACGCTGCCCACTGCCCATCTATCCCAACCAGGCCTAAATCGGACCAAGTTAGTGCAAATTCTGGATTGTTCAATTAATAGAAACAATGGCGAATCTCATGGCTCACCCTAACCATCAGTTTATTTGCAGTTGGAGGAGGACATGTATAATATACCAGATGGCTCCTCACCCACTTCACACTTGCCCTTGAGCTGTCCCCCATAAGAGGGTGGGAGGGATAATCATCAACCAGCTAATTAATGGCCAGTTAAAGACCTCAGTCCACTGAAACAGCCAGAGAGGCTGTGTTTGGGGCAGGAGGCCAGCCAATTCTTTCAAACTTCAGGTTAAAAGTTGCATGTTTGTGGCTGGCTTATACCCCAGAGTGCCCTCACCAAGATGGTACTTAACCTTTATGCCTCCTAAACCCCAGTTACCAGAACCTAACCCTTTTTCCCCTCTCCCCACTGGGGTCCCTGATCACTTTCCTTTCTATAAGCATTGGCATTAACTTGGTACCAATGCTGTCTTTTATTCCAATACTGCCTTATAATCTCCAGAATGGCTATTATTTGCTTTTGGCATTATCGACTTTGCTGCTTGCTAATCAGAATAACTAGCTACTCTCGAGAGTGAGGCCCTCATTTCTCGAGGGGCTGAGGACCTGCTCTCAACCTGTTATGGAATGGAACAATCTGGCATCAAGCTAGACACTGGACACAACAACAGCCCTGTTGACTCTGCAAAGTCCTCGCCACCAACATCTGGGGGGTTATTGAGAAAATATGGGGGAGCTGTCTCTCAGATTAACCAAGAAACAGCCCAAAATAGCCATATTCGTGGAATCATAACTTATAGACCACATACATTCCCTACTGGCAGAACAGACCAAGCAGAGATGATAGCACTGTAGTATACAGGAGGAAGGAGGGAGTTGCCCTGGACGCCTTCAACATTGACTCTGGACCCCATGAAGTCGCATGGCATTTTGTCAAAGAAGGGCAAGGAAATCTTTTGCTGATTACCACATACTCCACTTTCCCCCACCCACCAGTTTATAATCAATGTTCCTCCATGTTGCACATGATTTGAATTCAATAGCAAATGTGGTATTAAGAGTCTAATGGTGACCTTGAATCCATTGTCAATTGTCGGGAAAACCCAACTGATTCAATAATGCCCTTTATGGAAGGAAACTGTCATCCTTACCTTGTCTGGCCTACATGTAACTCCAGACCTACAGCAATGTGGTGGACTCTTAACTGCCCTTTGGACAATTAGTGATGGACAATAAATGCAGGCCTAGTCAGAGACAGCCTTGTCCCATGAATGAATAAAAAAGAACACTTCAAGGAAGCACTGATGGTGGTAAGACTACTCTAGGTGGGGGAATTCAAAGTCCACCATCAAGAGTATCTTGGCTGCAGTATTACCAACTGAGCTGGTCAAGGCCTAAAGGACTCAGTCTGCATCAGGTGGTGATGAAACCAACAAGAGGGAGAAACGTACTTGATCTGATCCTTACCAATCTGCTGCTTGCAGATGCATTTGTCCATGACAGTATCAGTAAGGTGACCACTGCATAGTCCTTGTGGAGACAAAGTCTATCATGTTGTGAAGCACTATCACTGTGCTAAATGCAACAGACATCAACTGGGATGGGGAGTAGGATATGGTGTAATCAGCAGATGTTTCCTGGCCCATGTTTGATTTGATGCCATGAAACTCAATGGGGTCGAGAGTCAATATTGAGGACTCACAGAGCAACTCCCTCTTTCCTCCCTCCCACCTTCAGTAAAATTCATCCCATTATAAATACTTGTTCAATGAGCAAACCTTTCTATAAGCTCCATGAGCAATAGAAGGTTATTGATATCCAGCAAATGATTAATAAACAGCACCTGATATTCTGAGCAATGCTCACTGCAATTCATATCAACGTTAAGTGTATAGTGGATATCTTCATATTCCAGTGGGATGCCCAATGCTTTGCTCTCTGAAGCAGAGAGCCAATAGATTTGATCCCAACGGCAACGGGCAACAAATGACCTGGCAAGGCCATGGAGGGAATATTCTGGACATCCTAGCAGAACAATGCATTGAGATAGCTCCCTAAGGGTGTCCAACAATATATTTGCGCCATGTCTAAAACAGCTCAGACTAATCTGACCTCAACCTTGCAGGGAAGTACCTTCAGCCTGAACTGGACCAGTTTGTATTACCACATCCTGCCATTGCTGTCTCATCTCAGAGCTGATAAGTGAACAGCACAAGCCTGGATAACCATAGGGCTCTCTCTGTGCCATGAGCCCTACCAAGGGACATATAAGTGGGACCCTACTTGGAGATATTTGTAAGTGGATGTAGAAGCACCAGTAATTGTTTAGAAAATGGGAATGGACTTCGATTCATTCAATATACATTTGCTGTAGCAAGAACATTGACCTCATTTGCTTTAGACTACATTTAAAGGAAGGGCACTCATCAGATGTACCGTTAACCAAACATGGTAATATTCAGGAAACCAGCTATCATTCACCATCAAAAAGTGTGAAACTCTGCTGCAACAACCAGATTTAACTATTTGAACTCTGAGAAATTCACGTAGAATTGAAGGTAAGAGTAGGGGGAGTCATTGACGTTTTAGCACTGTGTATGACAGTCAACAATAAAAGTTTGCTGTATTTCTCTGTAGTTTATAGATTAGGAGCGTGGGAATAGTCTTAAAACGGCAAAAAGAGAGCCCTTCTGTCCACGTTCACTTGTTCATGAGTGCGTGATGTGATTAACATTTGCTTCAAATGTATTGCTGTGTAATGAATGACAGAATACAGTACAGTATTTGCATTTTCAGACCATGTTCAATAAACTACTGGCAATGTGTCTGAAAACATTCCCAGTCACGTACACTCAGGAAAGAAGCTGTGAAACCAGTGAGGCTCAGCAAACAGCCAACACCAAGACTTCATTTTTCACCATCTAGTGGCCACAAGGCTGAACAGCAGGACTCAGAAAATATCTCTCAAAACCACATTAGCCCAGATCTTCCAAAAGGTTATTGTAATAATGTTTGATTGAAAACACATAGAAATCCCAATGCAGCTGATTCCACTGGAATTGCCTGGGAAGTTAAAACTTCTGATGGATAATTCTTTGCTGTCTGAAACCTTCAAAACAAGTACCCAACTTTGAGTTAGAATTGGAGACTTCAGATATTCTGACATACTGACCTGAACAGTTATCCAGGAAATGATATGAAATAAAACCTGCTTCGATTCTTGCGTAACTATTAAACTAGGAAAAAGTGAGCCCACCAACTCAACTATGATATCCCCCTCATCTCCTCACCTTGACTCCTGCAACACATTCTCCAGGTCCCAAATCATCAGACTTGATATCTTCTCCAGACTCAATGTCCTCCCTACCTTGGTCCTCACACCCACTGAACGCAACACTCATCAGATACAGCATTCCTATTTGTGGACCTGACAGTGCCCCCTGACCTTCACTTAATACTGCAAACTGATAGCCCACCAGCCTGAACTCCCCTACTCAAATCTCCCACCTTGAATCGGAAACCCTCCTATTTCCCTGACAGACACAACTCACTCCTTTCCCCCAGTAGGCTCTGCCTTGACCTGCTGTCAGTACGGATCCACGTACCTGCCACCCTCCATCCCACCCACCTGTCACCTATCCCTCCACAACCTGACCTTCTGACAGTGGTTGTCAAAGTGGCTACAGACCTTTGAACCACAGATCTGGTCCTATGCTACAGAGAAAGAGGGAATGCTTTCAGTGCCCATTCTCTTCATTCCTTCTTTCATAGAACCAGGTTGGAGAATTCATGCCACATTTCCCAGTGTTTCATGAGTGCCTGAATGGCAGGTACAGTGCATTAGAAATATAGATGCAGACCCGTTCTACTTTGTTCCATATCCCTTATCTTCAAGTTCTAGGTTATGTTCTTGTTGAGGGGATTAGTGCCTTATTGTGGCAGGAGCAGCTATTGGTATTTAAACCAGCAGTTATGTTTCCATTGGGATAACTTGGAATATAAGGAAAGGGGTCTCAGTAGAAACCTGCTTAACCGCTGTTACTACTATTGTGCTTACAGGTTACAGCTGAACTCAGATTACAGGATAGGAATCCATTTTGGCAATGTTGTCTTTTATTGAAAACTGCAATCATCTGCATATGAAACCTTTATCATTGATAGCAGTATTGGAACAATGTAGAAAATTATCTGAGTCCGTTCCGTTTGCATTAATCAGGATTGACAGTTAAGTAGCTGGACTGCAGATTCATGCTTCTTCTGCCTTCTAATAGCTAATCAATCTCCTAATCAGGTCAATAACTTCCCTTCCATTCCATGCGCTTTCATTCTGGATAAGGATCTATCTTATGGAACCTTATCAAATGTCTTGTCTGTCCTTTTTAAAGTGCCATTGTTTTGATTTTTGTTTCCACAAATTTCCAAAACAATACAACAGCTTATAAGACAGTAATTAGGGCTCCTAGAATTCAAGGAGATCAGCTCTTCCATAGATTAATCGCAGTTACCTCCATCGAGACCCCTCTGTGTATTCTTTAGCTACTAATTGAATTGGATTTATTCAACATAACCTGCCCGTTACAAATCCATGTTCACACACTCTCTCTAATCAACTCCAGTTTCTCTAATTACTTAGTCACTCTATTCTTATGGAATGCCCTACAATAGATGTTAGACTGACAGCTCTATATTTTCCTGATTTCTCTTTCACCTTTATTAAATAGTGGAGTCATGATTCAAGGTTGATAAGGGGGAAGTGTTGGATAGACTGTCTGTGCCAATTAAAATGGACAAGGACCTAGGAGCAGATGAGATGTATGCAAGGACACTGAAGGAAGTGAGAGTGGAGATTGTGGAGGAACTGACTATAAGCTTTCTGTTTTCCTTCAACTCTGGCATGGGCCCAACTGACTGCGGAATTGCAAACAACACACTCTTGTTCAAAAAAAGATGTAAGGATTGTTGAGAAGATTCTGCATATTTATTTGAGGATTTAAGTTTTGAAAGAAAGTTGAAACATTTATTTGTTACAAGATTTTGGAAATACCTAAAGAGGTTTCTTTAATGGAAGTCATTAAAAGGTCTCTGTAGACATTGGAAACTTTCTTCACAAAACTTTTTAGATATCACATGATTGGTGATAACTGCTGGCTTTTTCATTGACTTTTCTGGGGCTGTTTCAGCAGCGACTACTTGGGGAGAGTACATTAGATTCCGAAATGAATTGGAGCATAAGGTAAGAAGCCAGCCAGGAAAGGTAGTTCAGTTGATCTCTCCCAATTCTGAGAAAAAACCCCTCTTGTTCAGTTTGGGATGAATTCTCTTTGCTATTTGCCATTGAAGAAATATCTCAATTTTGCATTTCCTGATCAAGCTGTTTCAGAAAGATGCCAGAGATGATTAATGCCTTGACCACATATGCCAGGACCTCAGAGTGAAGACCTCAGAATGCTCAATCAATTAGCCTTTTTGCCTTCAAGAACAACTTCTGACCAAAGTGTTTTTATTTTCAGAAGGCCAACCTCAGATTTGCAAAGTGTTATGGCACAAAAGGAGAACGTTACAACTCATAATCTTGCACATTACCTCTATCCAAATAATCATTCAGCACGCTCTTTAATGCCTCAATTGAGCCTGCCTCCACCACACTTCCGGCAGTGCATTCCAGACCCTAATTAATTGCTGAGTGAAACAAATCTCACCTCTCATTTGCTTCTTTTGCAAATCATTGTAAATCTGTTCTCTCTTGTTCCTGGTCCTTTTACAAGTGGGAACAATTTGGCCCTGTCTACTCTCTCCAGCGTCTCATGAGTTGGAGAGCTTTGTCAGATCTTCTCTAAGCCTATGTCTCTCCAAAGGAAACATTCCCAATTTCTTCAATCTGTCCTCATAATTTAAATTTCTTTTCTCTGAAGTCATGTCATAAATCAGTTCTGCACTGTCTCCAATTTGTTCTCACCCTTCTTATAATGTGACACTCCAGCTGAGGTCTAACAAGTATATTATACAAGTTCAGCATCATCTCTTCGCTCTGGAACTGTATATCCCTATTAATAAAACCAAGTGCACTGTAGATATCTTTGATCAACATGTTCTGGCATGTTACGATATGTGTCTGGGACAGGGTGAGATTTGAACCCAGGCAGTCTGTTCAGAGATAGGGATGCTACCATTGTGCTGCAAACCCCTCACTGTCAAGAACATTATATGCTCCATTGATCGCCTTTTCAAC
This sequence comes from Chiloscyllium plagiosum, assembly GCF_004010195.1. Lineage (NCBI taxonomy): Eukaryota > Metazoa > Chordata > Chondrichthyes > Orectolobiformes > Hemiscylliidae > Chiloscyllium > Chiloscyllium plagiosum. Next base: position 56,658,587 of record NC_057719.1, read on the forward strand.
CTGTCCTTCCACTTTCAGTTACCTGTGCATATGTATACCTAGGTCCCTCAGTTCCTCCAGTCTCTTAGATTTGTACCCCCTGCTTTGTATTGTCTTTATCGTACCCACTATTTTATATTGTTTTCACAGAAAAATCTATTTTATCCTCATCCTGAAATGTCTGCATGGGATATTTAGCAGACAAACACATATACTTTTATATTACTGACTGATTATGTTAACCAAATATTGAATCTTCATTGAATATATTTTGCATTGATAATAAACCAATTTTTAAATCGTGCTTGTTAAGAAACCAGGTTGGTAGATTTTTTTTTGCTTTAAACCTAATATGAGATAATCTATTTAATTGGCCATCTCTGTAACCGGAAAGATAATTATTTGTTGTGATCCCATGGAGTAGTGAGACTAGAGTAAAAATGCATTCCCACCAGCCTTGGTTGTAAAAGGACAAACACAGCAATTACAGAGCAAACAGTTTAATCTCTTTGGTGGAAAAAGTTTTAGAAACAATAGTTCTGGAGTAAGTTAATAATTACTTGGACGAATGTAGGCTTAATAAGAAGGGTAGGTATGGTTTTCTTTCTGGAAAATTGAATGTAATTAACTTGCTGAAGAGTTTTGAGGAGGTAACAGAGAGGGTTGATAAGGGTAATGCTGTTGATGTGGTGTATATGGCCTGCTAAAAGGTATTTGATAGAGTCCTGCACAATACACTTGTGAGAAAAGTTGGAGCCTGTAGAATAACAGGGACAGTACTCAAGTGGATACAAAATTGGCTGAGTGATAGGAAACAGTAAGTAACAGTTAATCGATACCTTTTGGGCTGGAAGAAGGTTTGCCATAGTTTACCCTGGGGTTGATATTGTGACCCTTGTTTTTCCTGATATATATTAAAATCTCTTCCTGAGGGGGTTGGTGCAGGGATAATTTCAAAATTTTTGTATGATACAAAACTTGGAGGCATTGTGAACTGAGTAGGATAGTGTAGAACATCAAAAGAATGTTGATAAGTTGATGGAGTGGGCTGATGAAGTTTAATGCAGAGAAAGCAACATTTAAGAGGCATGTGGGTGGGTATATGAATAGGAAGAGTTTGGAGGGATATGGGCTGGGTACTGGCAGGTGGGACTAGATTGGGTTGAGATATCTGGTCAGCATGAACAGGTTGGACTGAAGGATCTGTTTCCATGCTGTGCATCTCTATGACTCTATGACTCTATAAGCGTGATGTGATATATTTTGGTGGAAAAACACCAAAGAGACAGTAGAAGATAAAAGTGTGTAGGAACAGTGAAGCCAGGGTGTATCTATGTGCTTAAGTCAAAAAAGGTGGAAGGAAAGGTAGAGAGAGCTGTTAATAAAAAATTTGGTAATCTAAACTTTGATGATATGTTTTATGTGGTAAAGAGCAGGTAGGTTATGCCAAACTTATGTGAGACACTAGTTAGAGGAGTATTGGAGGTGACAGCAAAGAGTAGATTTGATAGAAGTCTTCAAAATCTTGACAGATCGAAGCAGCGTAGGGGGAAAACTGTTCCCACACCTGAAAGGATCAAGAACATAAGGGCACATCTACATGCTGAGCTACTAGGGAACATTTGACACATCTGCTTTACTGATATTGTGATCTATAAAGTGTGATGTGAAAATGAAAAGAAAATGCAAAGTCTGAGAAGATAAAGTAAACAGAAAGAAACCCCTTGAGAAGAAATTTATAAGTTGCTGCAAAATAAAAAAAAAGCATCGATTGAAATTTATTTTACTTTTTAAGAAATTACTAAAATTACTAGAAACGCTTGTGAGCTGGGAAATTGTAATTGCGTTAGTGTGAAGTCTGATATGTCCCTTGTTGACTATGGTTTTGAATCTTGCACAAAGTGCTTCAAAGCAAGAATTGCCTTCATTATTTAGTAAACTTGCATATTATTTTCTGTACTGGAAAGACTGTTAAAGCAAGTAAATGAGACAAACCGATGCCAAGTCATAGTGCTGCACACCAGGGAGTGTCTCTCTGCTGTCACCACTCATCTTTCACAGAGTGGCTGCTTTCTTGTTTTTGTAAAGGAAGATAAACTGCAAAGATCTGGACAGATGGCTATATAATTATATGTGTTTTACTGGGCTTAATGAATCCGGATTTCTGTGATTATAATAATTGTGAAAGAATCATCAATTGGGTAAATAAACATTCTACCTCAGTGCTTATCTGTACTGCAGTTGTGTAATAGAAAGGATGTTACATCTCATTGAAGCAAGGCCCCCTATCGCTTTGTCATACTGGAGACTAACTGGTTCACATTACAGCCTGCAATAAACAAAATAAATTTCTTGTATTAACCTTCTAGATATTGAGAGACTTTATAGCCCTCAAAATCAATTTTGTTTTCTTCACTTTTGTCTTGGCTGTTGTTCCCAAAGGTTTATAAAATATTTGATTTATGTTTGCAAATAATTAAAAATTCTCTTATGCATTGAATTATTAAACAAAACATTTTCATAGCTGCAACATTGTTGTTTCAACATTACTTGGGGCATAATGACTGTACATGGGTTTGTCTGAAAAGTAAAGATTTGCTTCAAGAAAATGTTAAACCTCCGGTAAAATGAAAGCTAAAAGACTGCAATAGGAATTAAAAGAATTATTCAAGAAAATGTCCGTGAGAGTTGAGGAAGAATTACATTTTCATTTCCTATGCATTGCAATTGATCAAAATCTTAAACTAAAGAATGGTTCTAAGATACTGATAATATTGTCACAGGTGTATGCCCTTTGAAGTATAATTAATGTTGTAGAGATCCGTACGCAACATTTGGTTAATAGCGTTCGAAGCTTCATTGCAATGATCACATGTAACAATATGTCAATATGTTTGCTATTAAAGAAAATCTGTGGTTCATGCCTGCATGATAGCAGCTTTTGCCCCCACTGGGTTTTCCCTCATAATTGACTGGGTTTTCCCCCATGAATCTCCTTTCCCAGATAAGGGGAGTGACAATCCTACCTGACTTCCCAATCCATTTTGTTTTACATGATGTCAGTATATTTTCAACTTTCTGGATGAATCCTGACAAATGAACAGTTCTAATGTCAAAATATTGTCAGGATCTTCAATATATACAAACGTGTGTAAGAATATTCATTGAGCAAGATAATCCAAATTTAAATTACATTATGATTGGACCAAACATGTTCACCCAAATAAACAATACACAATTTTTTCATTTCTATGATCTTTATGTTCTATCTATGTCAGAGCCTGGTTTGCAAATAACAATATCAGCTTTATAACCATGTGCTTTTTATTGAATCAAGACTGCTTTTAATCTCTGATCTAATACAGCAGTGTATACATAAACTGTTTTTTGTAATTAGGTGACCGAGGATAGAAAACTCTTTTAACTAACATAAATTATGCAAAAGATCTCCTTTGATCAATTCATGAATTGTCTAAAGCATCCTCCCACATTCTGAGGAATTGTCTCTCAATGAGTATTACCTTAGATTATGGAAATGTTACTTTTCCAGGAAGAGGCTTAATAATTAACAGAAAAACGGCAGTATCTTTTTTTCTGCTTGCCAGATTGAGGATAGGAGAAATCGGGGAGTAAGGCTGACTACCAAATCTCCACCATTGTTTTTGATATGTTAGAAGTGGTTTAATGATTAACTTGTAAATATGTTTGTAGCCTTAATGATTATTTAAAAAAAGATTGAGAGATATTGGGAGGGTTTATGAGTGAACAAAGTCTATAGTATAGAACATTGGAATGAAAGATTCTGAATTATTTTTAAGTTTACAGAAAACATGAAACCTTTCGGTTTTAATTCAGTTTGGGGCAGATCTGCAGGGTTCTTAGCTGAATATGGAGGTGTAAAGCAGTTGGTTCTAGGAAAGGGAGAAAATAGTTTAGATTTGTTAAAAAATAAATCATCTCAGAGCAAAGTATGTTCCAGACCAGAAGCATTTGGGTAAAACCTCGAAGTCGGTACTTGAAGCTGAGAACGTTTAAGCTCAGCTGCATAAATTCTCCAGGATGAGGCTATCATATTCTTTATACTAACAGTAGAAGTCACAGTTAAAGTTAGCCTCTAAAGGTATTAGAAGGAGATTCTTTCTCGTGTGAGTACTGTAAAGAGATGCTTTTGGGATTTGTAAAGGAGTACTTTTGTGATCTATAAACCAGTGCTTTTGGGATTCATGGGATTATATTTTTATGTTTATATGTTCTGAAATATGTAAATTGTTTGGTTTATTCCATTTTATCTTAATTTATTTTGTATAATCTTCTATTTCAGTGATAAAACTAAATCTACAATAGAGAGACTGCTTCATTAAAACTAAAAATTATTCCAGATTTAGTCGGGAATCTGACTAGCCCTTTAATAATGTCAGCTGGGATCAAAACAACTGAAACCCTTGCTGTCAGTAAGTTCAATACCCAGCAATGAGATCCAGTTTCTCAATGTAGCTGATTTTGACAGCTCTGGGCATTTTGAACTTATTTATAATTTGTTCAATCTTTTGAGAGTATGGCCACAAGAAATACAAACATATTTTAGACGAGTTCAGTATAATCAACAAAGTAAAAAGGAAGCAATGAAAATGCAGGGAAACTGAAAGAGAAACATGAGAAATGTTGGGAATATTTTTAGCCTTTCCTGTGTTTGGTTCACTGCGATAATCTACTAACATTCTGTCAAATAATACATACTTGCATTCTGTTTTCTCAGAGAAACAAATAATTTATGTATAATTTTTTTCAGATTATGTCTATTTAATAAAGTGCTAGATGTTTATTTGGCGTTCTATTAAAATTATTCTTCCATATCCTGCAGTAACTTCACATTTGCTGACTGCTTTTCTTTCCTGTACCTCTCCTGTCTGCCACACAGTAACTATCGCCAAGGGTGCTCTGCATTGTTCTTCTGTCAGAATTTCTGCCATACTATAAGCTGCTTCTGAAGGGTGTTTTTTGCTGCTCACAATCAGCATCTGTTATCAAATGGGACCTGTGTATTTGGACCAGTAATAACCCCACAGTGATTAATCCAATCCCAGGCCAACATGAAGGGTTTCACTAGGTTTCCTATTAACATGCAATTCCAATTGAATTTATTCCACTGACATTCAAATGCTATGTTTGTTACTCCAATAGGTCTGAGTTCAAAGATTTTCTCATTGCAGAGTTGGATTTAACACAAGGCCTACTGGTCAACATTGTAAATAATTTATGTTTTTTCCACAGAAGAAATGTCAGATGTGTCCAAATGGGATGCAAATTGTCCATTATTAATGCAGCATGTCACGTCTACTCTGGTTTGTCAACTTATTTCCACCTAAAGTTGTGAGTCACAGGAAATTCCTAAGGATATTCATTTGCCTTTACAGTAAGCATATTCTCCAGAGTAATTACTTACTTTATGTCCATAATTATTGTTCCAACGTCTGGTTCATATTCCGGAAGAGCTCTATTGTAATGTGCCCAAATAGGGATTATGAGGCTGGACGTGTCACAGCCAAAATTGTGTAGTTCCTAGCTCCTTACAAGAAATGACTAATATTATGTTCTCAAATCTATTCCACCCTTGGATTGCCTGAAATACTAAACTGGGTATTCATTGTAAGCGATGGGTGGCTGGACTTTGTGATTGTTTGGGCTGAGTTCACCACTTGCCATAACTATCTCCGATCTTGAATGGTACAGTTGCCATGCCAGGTAGAGATACATCCAGACAGAATGCTTTTGATGGCGCACCGATAAAAGTTGGCAAGGGTATTCGCTGTCATGTCAAATTTCCTCAGCTGAGGAAGAAGGGATGTTGTTGGGCCTTGGTAACCAGTGTGTCCACATGAAGAGTCCAAGAAAACTTGTTGTGGATGACCACTCCCAGGAGGGCGTTTTTAACACAGCTTTCCAGCTCAAAAAGTGTGGCACTGGAAAAGTACAGCCAGTCAAGCAGCAATCGAAGAGAAGGAGAGTCGACGTTTCAGGCATAACTTCATCAAAAATGTAGGGGAGATGAGGAAAGTGGTGGAATTGACATTGGTTCCTTGTGGTTGGAGGGTTCCAAGGCAGAATATGAGGTGTTCTTCCTGCAGTTGTTGGGTGGCTAGGATTTGGCAGTGGAGGAAGCCCAGGACTTGCATGTCCTTGGCGGAGTGGGAGGGGAAGTTGAAATAATTGGCCACAGGGCAGTGGGATTGTTTAGTGAGTATGTCCAAGTGACGTTCTCTGAAATGTTCCGTGAGTTGACATCCTGTCTCCCCACTGTAGAGGAGACTACATCGAGAGCAGTAGACACAGTCGATGAGGTTTTTGGATGTGCAGAAAAATCTCTGCCTGATGTGAAAGGATTCTTTGGGGCCTTGGATGGAGGTGATGGGGGAGGTGTGGGCGCAGGTTTTACACCTGTTGCGGTGGCAAAGGTAGGTGCTGGGATTGGAAGATGGGTTGGTGGGGGAGGTATGGACCTAACAAGGGAGTCGTGGACAGCATGGTCTCTGCGGAATGCTGAAAAGGGTGGGGAGCGATAATGTGCTGTAACTGGGGATTGGTGACCACGTGGGAGGGGAAATTGCAGTCCTTGAAGTAGGGTGCCATCTGGATGTTTTAGAATGGAATTGGTCTTCCTGGGACCAGATGCAGCGGAAATGGAGGAATTGGGAGGAGTTGAGAGTAAGGGATAGCAGTTTACAGGAGGTGGGGTTAAGTCAGCAGGAGAGGAAGAAATGGAGGTCTTGGAGGCTTTCATCATGGCAGATGGACAAATACAGGGACTGGATGTCCATGGTGAAGATGATGCACTGGGTGCCAGGGAACTGAAGGTTATGGAGGAGCTGGAGGGTGTGGATGGTGTCGTGAATGTATGTGGGGGGTTCCTGGACCAAGGATGACAGGACGGTGTCAAGGTATGTGGAGATAAGTTTGGTGGGGCAGGAGCAGGCGGAGGTGATGGGTCGACTTGGGCAGTCAGGTTTGTGAATCTTGGGTAAGAGGAAGAACCGGGTGGAGTGGAGTTTTGGGGCTATCAGATTGGAGGTTGTAGATGGGAGATCCCCTGAAGTAGTGAGGTTTTGGATGGCCTGAGACATGATAGTTTGGTGATGGGAGGTGAGGTTGTGGTTGAGGGGGCAGTAGGAGGAGGTGTCTGTGAGTTGGCGCCTGACTTCAGTGCTGCATAGGTCAGTGCGCAAAACTACCACTGTGCCCCCTTATCCGCAGGTTTGAAGGTGAGGTTAGGGTTGGAGTGGAGGGAGTGGAGGGCTGTGCGTTGCAAGGGTGAGAGGTTGGAGTCGGTGAGAGGGGTGGACAGATTGAGACTGTCAATGTCATAGCAGCAGTTGGAGATGAAGGGATCAAGGGCGGGTTACAGACCAGCATGAGGTGTCCAAGTGGATGGAGTTTGTTGGAGGTGGGAGAAGGGTACTTGGGGAGTGGGTGGGAGTCCTGATGGGAAAGGTAAGCACGGGGCGGAGGTGGTGGAAGAAAAATTTAATGTTGCGATGCATGTTGAATTTGTTGAACTGGGAGTGTAGTAGAATGAAGGTGAGACCCTTACTGATTGTTCATCCTCAGTGAGGGGGAGGTCTGGGGGGATGTTAAAAATTCAGGAGGGCTGGGGACTAGGACAAGGTGCGGGGCTGGAGTTGGGAGCGGGGGCAGAGATTGTCTCTGGAGTGGGTGTGGCAATGGTATTGTGGGTGATGTCACCAAAGGAAGTGACGCACACCGTGGGGCTTGGGGGTTGCAGAAACGGTGCATTCAGTGGCACATGCGGGGGTGGAAATGACATTTCATGTGACATTCAAGGTGTCTTTGGCAGTGGCTGTGTGCTCGTCGGTGGGGGCCGAAGTGGCTGAGGCGGTGGCAACTATGGGGTCGTAAGTGATGTGACAGATAGTCTTCACAGTGGTTCTGGTGGTGATGGTGGAGGTGGTGCCGTTGATGGTGGCTGTGGTCTATGTAGAAGCAAGGGGTGGAAGTAATATCATCATTTCCTGCTGTGGTGGTGACTGTAGCAGCCACATGGCTAATGACATCTGAGCAGTGCTGGAGAAGGGCCTGGAATGATGGAGGAATCCCGGGTACACCTGCTATGTTGATGATTGCATCGATGACTGTGCTCCACGAGGAGGTTAAACAGTTCAGCAACTTTACAACCACCTTACACCCTGACCTCAAGTTCACCTGGACCATCTCAGCCGCCTCCCTCCCCTTCCTGGACCTCTCCAGCTCCATTTCTGGTGACCGACTCAACACGGACATCTACTTCAAACCCACCAACTCCCACAGCTACCTGGACTATACCTCCTCCCACCCTGACCCCTGTTAAAACACTATCCCTCACTCCCAAATCCTCCTCCTCCCAGGAGAAGCAATTCCACTCCAGAACATCCCTTCAAGAACCACAATTTCCCCTCCCACATGGTCAACAACGCCCTCCAGCACATCTTCTCCACTTCCTGCACCTCCACCCTTGAATCCCACCCCTTCAATTGCAACAAGGATAGAACACCTTGGTCCTCACCTTCCACCCCACCAACCTCTACAATGCACCATCATCTGCCAATTCCACCACCTACAGTCAGACTCCACTACCAGAGATGTATTTTTCTCCCCACTCCTTTCCGCATTCCGCAAAGACGATTCCCTCCACAACTCCCTCGTTAGGTTCACACCCCCAACCAACCCATCCTCTACTCCTGGCACCTTCCCTTGCCACCGCAAGAGGAGTAAAAACCTGTGCCACACCTCCCCCCTCACCTCCATCCAAAGCCCCAAAGGATCCTTCTACATCCAGCAGAGATTTTCCTGCACATCCAAAAATCTCATCTACTGTGTCCATTGTTCTCGATGTGGTCTCCTCTACATTGCGGAGACAGGACGCCAACTTGCAGAACGTTTCGGTGAACATCTCTGGGAGACACGCACTAAACAACCCCTGCGCCCTGTGGCCGATCACTTCAACTCCTCCTCCCACTCCAACAAGGACATGCAAGTCCTGGACCTCCTCCATCACCAAATCCTAGCCACCGACAACTAGAGGAAGAATACCTCATCTTCTACATGGAATAATGTTGATTTCACCAGTTTCCTCATCTCCCCTTCTCCCACCTTATCCCAGATCCAACCCTCCAACTTGGCACAGCCCTCTTGAACTGTCCTACCTGTCCATCTTCCTTCCCACCCATCTGCTCCACTCTCCTCTCCGACCCAGCACCATCACCTCCACCTTCATCTACCTATCGCATTCCTAGCTACCTTACCCTAGCCCCACTCAGCCATCTTGGGCCCCCTTCACAATCCTGATGAAGAGCTTATGCTTGAAATGTCAACTCTCCTGTTTATCGGATGCTGTGCTGTGCTTTTCCAGCACCACACCTTTTGACTCTGATCTCTAGTAGCTGCAGTCCTCACTCTCTCACAGCTTTTAGGCTGTCAAATGCCTTCTGACAATCTGCTGTCAACTGAAACCCCCTGCTTTTCTTCAGCAGTTCAGTGAGTGGAACAGCCACATTGCTAAACTTTGGTATAAATTTTCAATAAAATCCACTCATTCCCATGAATTGCTGCTATTTTTGTCATTGGTATGGGAAACTCACCAATTACCTTTGTTTTTGAATTCAATGGGGCCATTTGTCCAGTGAACATAGAACATGGAACATTACAGTTCAATACAGGCCCTTCAGCCCTCGATGTTACAACAACCTATGAAACCAATCTGAAGCCCATCTGACCTACACTATTCCATTCTTGTCCATATGCCTATCTAATGACTGTTTAAATGCCCTTAAAGTTGGCAAGTCTATTCCACACCCCAGGCAGTATGTTCCATGCCCCTACTATTCTCTGAGTAAAGAAACTACCTCTGACATCTGTCCTATATCTATCACTCCTCAATTTAAAGCTATGTCTCCTCATGCTAGCCATCGCCATCCAAGGAAAAAGGCTCTCACTGTCCAAAATATCTAACCCTCTGATTATCTTATATATCTCAATTAAGTCACCCCTCAACCTTCTCTCTAACAAAAACAGCCTTAAGTCCTTCAGCTTTTCCTCAAAAGACCTTCCCTCCATACCTGGCAACATCCTATAGATCTCCACTGAACCCTTTCCAAAGCTTCCACATCTGTCCTATAATCCAGTGACCAGAACTGTGCGCAGTACTCTAAGTGTGACCGCACCAAAGTTTTATACAGTTGCAGCATGACCTTATGGTTCCGAAATTCAATCCTTCTACCAATAAAAGCTAACAAACCCTATGCCTTTTTAACAATCCTATCAATCTGGGTGACAATTTTCAAGCATATCTCTACCTTGATCTCTTTGCTCTTCTACACTACCAAGAATCTTACCATTAGCCCAGTACTCTGCATTCCTGTTACTCCTTCCAGAGTGAATCACCTCACACTTTTCCACATTAAACTCCATTTGCCACCTCTCAGCCCAGCTCTGCAGCTTATCTATGTCCCTCTGTAACCTACAATATCCTTCATCACCATCCACAGCTTTACCGACCTTAGTGTCATCCGCAAATTTACTGACCCATCCTTCTATGCCCATGAGCTTTGGCAATTTCACTTTTGCCAGGTTTATCACCAAGCCTGCCTTCTGATTCAATTGAACAAGTCTGATAAACGTTGTAAATGATCCTTCCATGTGTGACTAAAAATCACCAGGTCATCAATACATGCAACACAATTAGCTAATCCGGACATGACCTTATTGATTAGTCTCTGAAATGAGGCTGGCACATTTTTCATACCAAATGGAATGACTTTAAACTGGTACAGTCCATTTGGCATTACGAATGCCGAAATTGTCTTTGCTCTTTCGGACAAAGGTACCTGTCAGTATCCTCTGAGCAAGTCCAACTTAGATATATAAGTTGCTTGTCCCACTTTTTCAACACAGTCTTCCAAACGCGGAATTGGACATGCATCAGGCATTGTAACTGCATTGACTTTACAATAGTCCACACATAGCCAATGGGTACCAATCTGGTTTTGGCACCATTACAATGAGCGAGTTCCAGTCACTGTAACTCATTTCGATTATGTCATCTTAGAGCATGTGCTTAATCTCCTTTTGAACCTCTGCCAACTTTAGAGGTTATGCCTCTAAGGATGTTGCTTAATCGGAACAGCATCTCCTATATCTACATCATGTGTAATTAGGTTAGTACTTCCCAGTTTATTTCCACTATCTCCCCATGTGATAGTAATAACTCTTTGATTTTCCTCTGGAAGGTAACTCAATAATTTATCCCAATTTTTGCCAACTTCCTCATTGTCCAATTTAATTTGAGGAATGTCCAATTCAGAGTCCTCTGAATTTGGTTGTGCCTTCTGTAAGAGGACCACTAAAATTGACCAATACAAACATTATCTGTAGGCTTCTGGCACAAGCTGATATGCACTCAAGATGGCTTTCTTCACCTCCTCATACACCCCAGGTACCTCCTCTGATAGCGATGCAACTACCTCATTAGCTCTAGCTACAAGTTTTCTTTGGATCAATAAAACCCACATGGTCACTGGCCACTGCATTTGCTTAGCTACCTTTTCAAATGAGATGGAAAAGGCTTCTACATCCTTCTCCTCAAATGTAGTCAACGCTTGAATATACTTAAACAGATCCTTACCAGCCCTTTGGCTACCATGGGTTTATTCATTGTCACTCTCTTCCTCATTAAGCTTACCTTCAGCTTTCATCGCCATCCCTTTAAGCTGACTTTCCTGTTGAAGTTGAAAATGTGTTGCTGGAAAATTGCAGCAGGTCAGGCAGCATCCAAGGAACAGGAGAATCGACGTTTCGGGCATAAGCCCTTCTTCAGGGCTGAAGAAGGGCTTATGCCCGAAACGTCGATTCTTCTGTTCCTTGGATGCTGCCTGACCTGCTGCGCTTTTCCAGCAACACATTTTCAGCTCTGATCTCCAGCATCTGCAGCCCTCACTTTTTCCTGTTGAAGTGCCAGTTTCTGAAGTTCAAACTCCCTTTTTTTCTTCCTTTCGACTCTCTCCTTTTCTCTCTCTTCTCTCTCTTTTCCTTTCTCTTCTCTCTCTCTATTTCTTCTGGTTCTGCGAAAGTGCTCTGCTTTTAATTGTAATTCAAAGTGTTTTATTTCTGTTGCCCTTTCCTTATCGTTTGTCCCCAACTTGAGCTGCTTCATTTTCAGCTGAAATGTAGCTGTCTCTAAAGATTCCGATGGCATTTTCAGCAAATGTAAATGCTGAGCTATTGCTGTAATTATCTCTCCCTTCCTCATGGAAGGTAGCAGCTCCAACCCCAGCTTGTCTGCTAATTCCAGCAGCTTGGCTTTAATCACCTTTTGTAAAACTCCAAAGTCACTTCTTCCACCCCCAGAAAACTCTCGGTGTCTGAAAGAAACATTGCTATCCCAAGCGTTATTTAAACGAACCGAATACAACACCTGGAACAAAAGACATAAACACCTGCCACTCAATGCCTTTGAATCCAACAACCCCAATTTCAATTTGGAACTATAGATCAAATCCTTCAAAGAGCCCCCGATCTGTTACGGAGGAGGCCCGATCCCCTCAAAACATCTCAAGAAAGTCACCCAGACCCTAACTTTGTTAGTTGTTTTAAGCAGGTGTAAAGTGGATATTCCAGGAGAGATGCAACTGGTCGAACCACTTAGAATTAAACAAAACAGAATTTATTTGCAAAATGACCGAATGAAATATAAACAAAAGAGAACGGAATACCAAATAATTTAACCCAACCAAAAACCTGACAGATTATTCCCAACTTAATTATGCTGTTCCAAATCCATGCAACAATCCTCATAACCCCCCAACTCCTTGGCGAATCAAACAGGATTTTACAGGAGAGATGTCAGAAAGAAAGCATCAGCATGGATCTGCCTCTTCGGGTGCAGCAGCTTCATAACTGACTGACTGCTTTCAGTGAACAGCCAGACTGCTAAAAACCAAACCAAACCAGAGAAAAGCTGAGCTGGGAGACCTGGCCACTCCCCTTTCATTGTACAAGTGTTTTTTAAAAAACCTTCAGATCCTTTTGCCTAAGGCAGCATTTGTTAGCTATAATCAAATTGGCCCTAAAACCCATCCAAGCCAGATTTTTCTGAGTCTGTGTCTTTTATGACCTCTTTGGAAAAAAAAGCCAAAGGCACCATAACCTTTTTAAAGGAGCAGCATTGTCACAAGTACATTGTTAAAATAAAACAAAGCTGATAGTTATCCATTCCCTGAGAGTAGTTTGAACAATGTAGAAGCCTTTTCATGGATCAACTGAGGTGTGGCATAAACTGTGTTTGTGCATGTTCTCATATACATCTGAGATTGCGTGGAGAAGGTCAAGTTGTGAAGGAAAGAAATAAGGAAAAATCAATAACAAGAAAAATTACATTGGTGATGTATTGAGCATCGCTCTGAATGGATTTACAAAACTGGTCCCAAAAATGGGAGGTGATAAGTATTAGCAAAAATAGAACAGGCTAGCACTTTTTTCTCTAGAAAAGAGAACATTGAGGTTAACCTAATACAGGTCTTTAAAGCTACGAAAGAGTTTGATAGAGTAGACATGGGAAAGGTTTTTCTACTTGTGATGGTTCCAATATTAATGGTCACAAAAACATGGTAGTAACTAGTGAATCTAACAAGGAATTTGGGAGGAACATCTTTATCCAAAAAATGGTTACGTATGAAATGTTCTACCATTTGGAGCAGCTAGGAGAAACAGGACACATGCCTTTGAGGGAAGGCTAGAAAATTTCATAAGAAATAAATAAATAAAACAATATGCTGACAAAGAGTTGGGTGAAGTAAGGTGATGGAGGTTTGTGTGGAGCATAGACACCAATTTACACCAGATGGCTCAAATGTGTTGTTTCCTTGTTGCGCAGTTTGTGGGCAGAATCTTTTTCGGGTTTGAGAGATATGAGCTACAGCAAGATACGTGGCAGTGAGCAATGTCAGGAGCAACTTATGACATCTCTTATTTTTTTGATGAATGGCGTGGCAGGTTTCTGCTAGGTAGCAGCGGGTGTCATACATGAGAATAATTGCTTTTTAAATACATTGTTAATTGTCCAAATCATCTCATAATTTTCAGCTTCCTCTTACCAAATATGTCAAACAAGCTTGATTTCAAGAAATCTTGACATGAAAGTCAGAGATGGTACCTGGTGAACTCACTCACTACTTGCTTGGAAGAACCACCATTTTAGATACTGTGTGTCAGCCATATGCAAGGACATTGGCATACGATATGTGGCATCTTCTAAGAATACTCATGGCACAGCTCCACTTATAGGATGCATTTGCACCTAAATGCTTCACCTTGGTCAGCACCAACAACTAACACTGTCGGGCTGCAGCAAGGGCACTCTGCACTCAAGGACACACACTCAACTCATGGGCTGGACCAGGCTGCATCTATGGGCTCTTTCACTTGCTGCCATAGCACTCACTCACTCTGAGTCCACTGGAGACTCACAGCATCCCTACCTTATGTTATAATGTCTTGCTTTTTTGCACTTTGTCCCCTTCAGTCAGAGATACGAGGCTCATATTACTGGTCTTGCTGAGCTATTCAGCACAGACATAGAGCTTGGAAGATTGTCATGTTGTCGGCAGACATTCTTATTTTTTTTAAAACATTGGATAAAATTTAAACAAGAATCAGTGGAGCTCTTAATTGAATTCCATCAGTACCTATAATTATTATTTGTGTCACCATGGTTAATCTTCTGCCATGTTCCACCACTTTGAATGGAGTGGCAATCATACTAAATTGAAATGGTAAATGAGTTACCTTCTTAAATAGGATGGCTTTCTACACATACCTTCCCTTATGATACCTCAGATTCTTTTTACCCAACTACTTCAGGACAGTCTTGCAATACCGTCTTGCAGTCAGAACATCCGAGCTTTAGAATTCCTTCAGACTCTGAGATTACTGCTCCCTGATCATTAAGCAAGAAGCATAATTCAGAAGAACAACTTGTTACGTTTGCTTTCTTTTAATGCTGAATTCCTTATCCCTTCGTAGTGTCCAGTTCAACTGGTGCTGATCCAACTAGCATAGATAACCAGAATAGACAGGGAGCTTGTGTAATGCAATGGTAGTGTCCCTATCTCTGAGCCAGCAGGCCTGGATTCAGGTCCCACCAGCTCCACATCTGCATAATGATATCCCTAAAGAGGTTACTTAAAAAATATCTTGGTAGACTGCCAAGTTTCCCTAGGACTTGAGGCCAGGAAGCTTATGTTCTTTCTGACTGAGCTGCTAGGTCACAATGCTTTAATTTACCTTTCTGTTGAGAAAGGAAGAAAGATTACTTGAGATTTATTTAGAAGCAGCATAAAAGACAGCAATTGGCAATATAAAGCAACTGTAACAAATTACTTTTAAAGAGGAATGACCATTTTTAAAAATAATTAGGAGAAAAAATATTAGTCTAAGTAATCAAAGTCAAATTATTTGAAAATTGCTGCAATATATCTTGAATTAATGAAAATGTATTGAATAATTTTGCGATTAAATCTGCTTTCATTTTTAAAAGGTTTGACTAGCCTTTAATTATGTGTTGGGCTTGTATAATAAATCAAAGATTAAGGGAAGCAAGAAACTCATTTTAAACACATTTCTATTTGTAACTCAAAATTTTTGAAATGGAATTTTCTAAATCTTTCTTTACAGTAATCAGAAACTATTTTTTTAGAATGATTAAAAATGCCACTTTGATTATTGCTTCACAAAGATTATGAATCTTGCTATTCCTGGTCAGTGATCTGATAATGTTGCAGAAAGTTGGAGTCCTTTTGATTTAGATTCTGATTCATGTAATTATGTTAGAAGCATTGTAAAAGTGCAACCAACTGTTGTTGGCTGGGCTCTACTGCAATGATTAGACATTCGGCAGGGATGTGCATCAACTGAGACCATATATAATACCATAGAATCCAAGATGGACCTGTGGAATTGGACCTTCCATACATATCTTTTACTGCAAAGGAGACAGAACTGTAGAGCAACCTATCAAACCTCGTATACCATGTGATCTCAACATAATTCTGACATATAGTTGCAGGCTGGTACACCTGATCAAAGAATATTGCTCAGCCCAGTAGCACCTGTATAAATCTCCTGAGGATCTAAACTAAGAAAAACAGTGACATTCTAAAGTGCAAAAGCATGCCAGTACAGCAAGTAATTAAGGAGACAAATTTCATGGTAGCATTTATTGGAAAAGAATTGGAGTGCAGTAATAACGAAGTCTTGCTGCAATTGTACATGGTTTAGGTGATACAAGTGTAGAATACGGTGTGTAGTTTTAGTCTCCATAGTTAAAGAAGAATATGAAAGTTTGCCAAATTGGTCCCTGGGATGGAGAGTTTGTCCATGCTGAGACACTGAGTAAATTGGGCCAATATTCTCTGTGTTTTAGAGGAATGAGATGCAATTATAATGAAACATGCAAGATTCTGAGGGTCCTGACAGGATGGGTGTCAAGGGATTGTTTCCATTGGTCAGGGAAACCTAAAACATGGGGACATAATCTCAGCACAATCTCCAACCAAGAAGATGGTGCATGCTCTATTGTTAAATACAGTCATTCCTCTGTATCTGTGAGGATTCCATTCCTGAGAACCCCTGCAAATAATCAAATTCACGAGTGTATAGCTTATTTAAAAGTAAGTTAAAAAATAAACGGATATGTGAGCTTTTCTCACCGATGTTGAATTTTGTTGATACTTATTTTTGGTGCAGATAAGTGAACTTATGAGTTGTGATTTCACAGATAGCGAGGATTTACTGTACATTGAGATAGATGGACTTTTCATCTCTCATGGAATCAAGGGATGTGGGAAGGGAGCAGGAAAATGGCCCAAGATAAGACACAATCTAAATTTTAGCATGATTTGGCAAAGTGTTACTTTCATTGAGTTTCATGGAGGCTGTCAGTCCACAAGGCCTAACGCAGTTTCTCACACCATCCACCGAAACTTACCTCACCCACCATGTTCCTATGGCAGCCTGCTCCTCTGATGCTCGCCAGTTTTTCTACATGATAGCCAGAAATTCTTGCCACTCCAGGGCCATTCCAGGATCACTAGTACTGGCACCAGTCAAGCATTGTCTGTCCACAGCTGTGCTGCCCAGATACGGTAGAGAAGGGGTAATTGGTGGTCATTTGTGGACAGGAATTTGGAGCCTGGGGTAGCACAAAGGAGTGAATTCCTCTTTCCACAGGACTTGCAGTACAGGCTCATGTCACCAGACCTGCAAGATTCATTCATGTTGCCACCAATGTCAATGGCGTACACTGCTCTGCCAGGGTAAGTGCCACCATCTTCTCTCTGCCACCTCACTATCTCTGCTACTGTACCCATTTCCAACCTCAAGGCTCACGCTCTTCCACTCTCACTATTAAATTCAAAACCTTCCCTCACTTCCTTTTGTCCATCAAATTTCCCCACACCACTTACCCTGCATGGTCTGTGTGCTGTTTATTCATTAACTAGGGACACCTCATCAACTTTTTCCTTCTACCACCAGGGATCCTAACTGCTGCATCCTACTCAATCCATTCCTTTCTCTTATTCCAGGGGGAAACAGCATATGCAGGCAGAAAGAGCCAAGACAGGTGGTGGGCTGCATGACATTCAATTCCTCATCTCCCTGAGGAGAGTATCCTGTCCCTGACCACCTCAAGCAGCTGACTGATTATGTCCAAGCTCTTGGAATGTTATCATATCCTGCCCTTCATTTCCTGTGGCTTGACACTCTGTCTGAAGGCTATCCCCCTGATGTGACTGAGGACTACTCAATCTTTGAGACATGGTCATTTGCTTAAAGTACAAGCAATGGGTTTGCCGTGTAAGCTGTTAGCACATGGTGCAGGTGTGAGATTGACAGAGCGTGGAACCTACGGAAACATATCCATCTCCCTGAGAGCTGATTGCTGACAACATGCCTGGCTTTGTATCTGTGCTAAAATGCAAGGCAAGACAGAAGGACAGTGTGCCTGCTTGCTGTAGCTGAGGAGTTAAGCACTCAATGACAAAGTAAGGCAGGGATATTGTCAGCATCCAGGTAGGTGCGAGATGAGTGGGTCTAAAAGATAATTGCTGGAGTGCTCCGAAGCTTGGAATGCAAAAGCTTAAAGCAAATGTATCAGCAATGTCCCATGATATTTTAAAGAGGGTGACATGAATTGGATGTAAGCATCCATTAAGACAGACAGTGCCCTGAGACATTGATGACGAGTGTCCAAGATGGAGGTCCGGAGAAACAACGAACTAGAATCATCAGGGAAGCTCTGAATTTCTAGCCGGGAGTTATTTGCATCTAGTGTGGTAGAATAGGAGAGTGTATATTAACGAGGTGAGCTAAGAAATAATGAGGGTGATAATGAGCACAACAGGCCTCTCCCTGCTCACCATCAAGAATTTTATCTCACTGTCTATTCAGAGAGGAGCCTGCCTGCCTTCCTTTTGCACAAATTCTTAGTGTGTTGTGACCTACCAAAATGAGAACACTGACTGACCATCCTCCCCAGAATTAGATTTCTACTTGCCTTTGCTTCTTAGCTGATTGTCCCCATGGCAACCTCAGGTCACATGGCTATTCTCCAAGTCCTTATGAAATCTTCAGATTGGTTGGAATTTAATGTCATGTCCATCAGTAGTCCTTTTGTAACCATTGCCTTATACAACAGTCTTCATAAAATCAGGAATAAGTTGTCTGAAGTATGTCACTCAACTTCATAAAAACATTCTTCACAACTATGGTTCTGACTTAATTTTCATTCAAATCCTTTCATATCCAAAGCAGAGAGTGATATAATAAAGTGGAATATTTTGCCAATATTTTCTTCTTTGTTCTTTACTTACCTCTTGATTTTAAAATATTGTAACCAAAGTGGAATTTGCACTTTTATTGAGAAGCCATTATATGATGATGGATAGAGTTTATCAACAATTGGGTGCAGTTAACCTGGGTCAGGCCCATGTCATTCAAATAACCTTCGTGATGTGTGCAAAACATTGTTAATAATGGAACTATTCCGAATAAAACTTGAGACAGGTGAAGGATGAGATGCAACAACTGATATGTTGCATCTTTCAGGCAGAAAGTCCCAGAATGTCAGAAATGCTGTTAATCCTTACTCTCCTCCTGGTTTTTGTAACAATTTCTGTCTTACTATCTATAGGGGAGGCAGTAACGTTGTGGTAATGTTTCTTGACTCAGTCCAGAGAATTTATGTTCTGGGTTTGAATCTTACAAATATTATCCTGCAAATAGTAATCACAAATGGTGAAATTCGAATTTGATGGATAATACTGGAAGTAAATGTTAGTCTAGTGGTGACCATCAAACAATTATTATAGAAACAAGAGAGGTAAATCTACTATCCTTACTTGGTTGGGCATAAATATGACTCCAGTTCCAAGGCAATGTAACCTCTTAAAACCCACTCTGAAATGTTGACCAACAAGCCACTCAGTTGTATGTAACCACAACAAAGTCTAACAAAAGGAATGAAATGGTACAGACATCCAAGCATTGAAATAGATACTGTAAGAGATAGATAATGAAAACACAGTTAAAAATCACACAGCACCTGATGAAGGAGCAGCGCTCTGAAAGCTAGTGCTTCCAAATAAACTTGTTGGACTAAAACCTGGTGTTGTGTGATTTTTAATTTTGTCCACCGCAGTCCAACACCAAAATCACAATGGAATCGCAGCCTTGACAATCCTTCAAAGTCCTTTGTACTAACATCTTGGTCAGATTTGAGAGAGGTGTCCCAGAGATTCACCAGGCAACAGCCTGTGCATGATCTCAAATCACAAACAGAAGTGTTATAAAATACTCTCCATTTGCCTGGATGAGTGCAGCTTCACCAACACGCACAGGTCAACACCATCCAGGACAAAGCAACCTGCTGATTATGACACATTCAACATTTATTCCCTCCACCACTTAAGAAAGTGTTATCTCTCATTTTCTTACAGGGCTCATGAGCTGCAGTGACTTACAGAGCTGGAGGTCAGTGCCACAGTCGCTGTGCTGATGCTAATTGCCACATCTTGAAAAACCAGCCCCATGCAGCGTGCTACTTAGAGGGAATGTTGCTTATGCACAATGACAACCATGTTACCAGCTACAAGATGCACTGTAGCAACTCGCTGAAGTCTCCATAGAAAACACCTTTCAAACCTGTGGCTTCTACCACCTTAAAGGTGAAGGGTAGCAGATATATGGGAACACCACTATGTGCAGGTTCTCTTCCAATCCATTTGGAATTAGAATTTCATTAATATTCCTTTATTGTAAATGGATCAAAATCATGGAAATTCTTTCTTTGTTTAACACCATTGTGGTTGAATCTCCATCACATGAAGTGTAATGATTTTAGGCAACAGCTCACTACCACCTTCTCAAAGGCATCTATGGACGGGCAATGAATGTTGCCACACCAATAATGACCAGTACCCATGATTAAATTTTTAAATCAGGTAGCTCATACCTGCTTATTATGCAAAAACCTACATTTTGTTTAAGACAAGATCCTCTGCTCATTGCATTACTTAGTTGTTTTTCTCTACCATTTTATACCATATATACTTTGTATACCCAGTCAGAGAAGGGAATAGAGGCAGCAATCTACCTAATAAATACTGTATCACACTTCTGTTTGTGATTTGAGATCATGCACAGGCTGTTGCCTGATGAATCTCTGGGACACCTCTCTCAAGTCTGATCACAGATGTCAGTACAAAGGACTTTCAAGGGTTGACAAGGCTGTGGTTTCATTATGATTTTGAGGAGCTGGGGTTGGACTGGAGTGGATAAAATTAAAAATCACACAACACCAAGTTTTAGTCCAACAGGTTTATTTGGAAGCACCAGTAAAAAAAAAGCACCTTGTTAAATTGAAGACATGCTTTTACTTTACACTCACTAATGATCCTCTTGTAAACACGCTGATGGAAAAATAATTAACATGACAGGAAAAAGCACCATCAGCCACATTTGTCATCTTGGCAATGCCACTGGAACGTTGACTGTAATTATCAGTAATTAAAATTTAATAAAGATGCCAATTCTAATCTCTTGCTTATTTGTGCATATGGTTGCTGGAACTGTTCAAATCCCTTTGGTGCTGAATCATGGATTGATAATCTTTTCCACTGCCTCCAATCTCCAAGGGCCATCAAAAGCTGTGTTAGAAAAGGCTTCAAATGACAGAAAGAAAAATAATTGTTTATAATGTTGATTACTTAAGATCATTAAATACATCATTTTTAAATATCTAAAATTCATGCAGCTTTCAGAAGAATAAAAATAGTTATTTTCTTTACATTTGTTGGTTTGTTACATATGAAATTGGCTATTCAGTGTGACAGTTTGGCTCCTGCTATACAGTACCAATTATTAACACAGTGGGGAGAATACATAAAAAGCAGAATAAACCAAATCTGGCCAATTATCACTCACCACTCAATTCTTGATCATCAGTACATTGATGGAAAACATTACCAATAGTGTTATCAAACAACACTTGCTTAACAATAACCTGATTACTAATACACAGTTTCGTTCAACCAGGGCGACTCAGACCCTGACCCCATTGGTTCAATCATGGTCAAAAGAGCTAAATTCCAGAGGTGAGGAGAATATCATAGAAATTTCCTTTATCAACATCCTGAGCAACTCCAAACTGCAGTGCTCTGTGTGCACAGCTGGTCTGATGTTCTGGGTATGCCAACTGCAGCATTGATTTCCAATTCCAGACATTGCCGCCATCCATAGGCTTTGGGGCCCACACAATCGATAAAATGATTAGAGAGGATGCTGATCCAAGGGGTTACTATTAACGAGAAACTGAACTGGACTAACTATTTAAATACTGTGACTACAAAAGCAGGTCAGAGGTTAGAAATCCTGCAGAGGTTAAGTCACTCCCTGTCCACCACCTAAAAAGCACATGTCAGGAATGTGATGGAGTATGTCCCATTTGCTTGGATGAATGCAGCTCCAGCAACACTCAAGAATACATAGCAACTTCATCCACCAACATACACTCTGTTCACCACCAATGTTCAGTAGCAGTTGTGTGTACCATCTACATAATGCACTGTAGAAATGCACTAAGGCTCCTTAGGCAATAAACTCTTGACCACTACCATCCAGAAGGACAAGAACAGCAACTGCCAACAACTCACACTCTAAATCTCTCACCATCCTCACTTATTTCCCTCTCTGTCTCTGTTTCTCTCTAAAACTTGGTTTTAGATTCAGGTTGCTCAGTCACCTGTGAACCAATCTCGTAACTTTTGCCTCCAGTTCATCTTCAATCTGAACGTCAATTGCTGCTTGTTCAAACAATTGTCTACAATGGCTGCCATGGCCATCAGCTTACCTGCTTTCAAAACTGTGGCCACTCTTTCAAACATCAGTGTTAAAAAAGTTCACAGCTTTAAAACAACAAAAAGTCCACATTCCACTATTTAAGAAAAGATATAGAGAAAAATAGGCAACCACAGACTCACCCTTACATCAGGATAGGGAAAGTATTACTGTAATGAAGGATGAGATAAACAGACACTTGGTTAGTGCTCATCCGGTTCGACAATTAGCATGTATGTGCGAATAGAAAATTGTCTCATGAACTTTTGAAGTTTTTTTTGAGAATGTTACAAACATTTTTTATCAAGGGGAGTTGATGGATGTAGTATATTTGATTTTCAGAAGGCTTTTGATAAAGTTCGTGAGCTAATTAAAGCAGGTAATGTATTGGCAATGGATTAAGAATCGGTTAACAGACAAAAAACAGAAAGGATCAAATGGGTCATTCTCACGTTGACAGGCTGTGACTGGAGATACTGCATGGATCTGTACATCGGTCCAACTATTCACAATGTAATGCAATGACTTGGAGGTGCGAACTAAATGTAATATTGCCACGTTTGTAAATGATACAAAGCTAAGTGGGAATGTGTGCTGTGAGGAAGATGTCAAATATGGTCAGAAGCGCCCGAACTGCAGACCTAGTGATTAGGCAAGAACATGGCAGATGAAATATAACGTGGAAATGTTATGAAAGAAACTCATTCCTGTGTTCAGTCAATGGCAGAACAAATCTGTTAGCTATATTACTCTGTTCAATCTGATGGCAATAAACCGCGGCGGCACTCGACAATGAAAGGCTGAAGCAGACCTGGGCATTGGCGCTGAGTAGTTGGGGATAATTACTGAACAGACAGTCCCCATTTCACATACAGCCTTTTCTATCCGTTTATCTTCTATTCATGTCCTCACCTGAGAAAACCATCGAAACCAAACCCATGGGACAGCCCGGGTTTTGATAAACACAGTTGCATTTTTTCTGGTTAAAAAAACCGAATAGCGACTTCACTCATATATTACCAGTAAGAGGAGCTGCCGTAAACATGAACGGCCTTGTCTTTGTGACAAACAGAAATTGCTGGAAAAATTCAGCAGGTCTGGCAGCATCTGTGGAGAGAAATCAGAGTTAACATTTCGAATCGAGTGAGCCTTCCTCAGAACTGTATTTGTGGCCAATTTCTGTCTGACTCTGTTGGGAATGAAAACCTGCTGATAATCTTAGAATTGTTATACTTAGGGAAAGAGTTGTCAATGCACAGAATTTGGAGACTGAGTCCGGATTTAATTCCTGGATACTCGCAAAGCGAGTCCGGATCTCGCACATACACAGCAGTGAGTCCACACTGTGGCCTCCCATGCCAGGCCAAGTCAATAACACATCATTCCACACCTTCACCTGGCTGTGCATTGCTGCCTTTTGACTTTAGTTCAGGAAGAAATTTAGTAGCAGTCCATAGAGTCATAAAGCACAGAATTTAGATGTGCAGGTTAGGTGAATTGGCCATGTTAAATTGTCCATAGTGTGTAGATTCAGTGCATTAGTCAGGGGTAGGGGATTGGGTCTGGTGGTTTGCTCTTTGACGGTCGGTCTGGACCTGTTGGGTTAAATGGCCTGTTTCCAGGGATTTTACGATTAACCGTATCTATAATGGGAGAGTGCGGGCTGAGGGCGACACGCTGTCTCTCACATGTGGTTAGAGAGGAAGGCTGGACGGGGGGGTGGGGGGGGGGGGGGGCGGTCTGCATACTGCAGACACTGAGCTCAGCATACATCTCGAACCCACAGCTCAGCTGCGAGCGGCCAGGCCCCGAGCTGCCCACATTAAATTAGCCGATATTGTCAGGCTTTCTGAACCAAGAACAACAATCTTAAACATGGATATTGTTTGACATCGTCCAAGGATTGAGCTATATGGGGATTGATCCGCTTCATGTCATTGGGGATTCTCGCAGCTCTATCAGGGTTCCTAGGCACGACCTTACACGAGGTTGTTTTAAATCACCATACACAGGCTGTGTTCCTGTTGCAGATGTGACCGGCACCGTTACAGCTCAGGGTCAGACTAGAGGTCAGGATTGACATGTAACCGCTACGTGAGGTTCGTTTGAAACAGGTAATCAGGAGATAGACACATCTAAACCCTTCCTGATGAAAGGCTCCGGACCGAGACGTCGATTCCCCTGCTCCTCGGATGCTGCCTGACCTGCTGCGCTTTTCCAGCAACACACTCTCAACTCTGATCTCCAGCAGGTGAATTGGCCATGCTAAATTGCCCGTAGTGTTAGGTTAAAGGGGTAGATGTAGGGGTGCGCTTCGGCGGGTCGGTGTGGACTTGTTGGGCCGAAGGGCCTGTTTCCACACTGTAAGTAATCTAATCTAATAGAACATGCAGAGTACAGTTCACATCAAACAATGGCGGCCACAGCTTGCAGTAACTCACACACTGACCTCGGCTCCCATTCATTATTGATCAGCCTGACACAGTGTGAACTCTCCCCGGAACCCCAGCTGTCTGACCAGCTCCTACTGGTTTGAACACAAGGAAATTGTTCAATTAATAATCGCTCAGGCGACGTGACTTGGTTTCGGTGGAGTCATTTCATTTTGGAAGGTTTTGAATCAAAACAAATAAGATTTTATATATATATATATATATAAATGTCCATTTCCTTGTATTTCTTGTTTCTTCAAGAAATCACGTTTGGTATAGAATCTGACCATGGGATAACTGGGATTAATTGAAAAGCAAGCAAATTAGCAGAGTCCTGACAGACAGGGCAGATGGTCAGATGGAGCCCGGCAAGTGGAAGGGAAGGGGGCTGGGAGATGTATCTAAACACTTGGCCATTGAACCTGCCCTGTGTTCCCACTGGGGCAGACTTCACCTCAAGCAGCCAAGGAGGGGAATTCCAAATCCTTATGAACTGGGTCACTGACAGTAACCCAGTGCGGTCTTCAGAATTGCCAAATTAACCTTTCGATTAGAGAAGAATCAAACGTCGAGTGAAATTTTATTTGTAAATTCAACAATTCATTGCAAAAGATTTGCTTCACGGTTGAGAGGGTTTAGATTGCTAATAAATTCTAATTGGAAACCGGGACATTTACCAAGACCGGCATATTTTGGATGGGTGGTATGATAAGGTACAGTGCTCCCATCTGGAGTTGTTTATCAGCGGCTGCAGTTGCAGGCGAGCTGAGACCCAGGTGGCTGGGCTTTTCTCTCTGCATTATCAATACCAACAGCCAGCTGCCTCCATTCGGACTGCTGCTGCTGCTGCTGCTGCCCCACAGCTCTCACTGAGATAATGATCACACTCTACACTTGGGAAAAGGCAAGGAAACATTCCCACGAATTGTCAAGGACGCCATCGGCATCACGGCGGATGTGGGCGCATCACTGAAAACGGATTTTTCCAACATTTCTGTGGGATTATTCTGACAGTTCGGATATTTTCCTGTGGGCAGGTGCAGAAACACAGAAGATGTGAATTAGGCTAGTCAGATAATAGAGGTCTGTGCTGCACTGATAGAGCGATCTTTCGATAGAGATGACCATAAATGTGTCTTTCAGGGACATCTGGAAGAAGCCAGGCTTTATTGAACGGTGGTCTGGAAGGATTTTCAAATGAAATTGTAGTGTGAGTGAAAGCGACTAATTGCACTTACTACCCACAATGAAAACATTTGATTAGTTTCAGAGGGATCTGCTAAAATCCGTTGGCGAGATAAGTGTCGGGGGTGGGGGAGGGGGCGCATCTCAATAGTTTTGTGATTAAATTAATATTTGACACAGCTAGTTCCTCTCTGTATTTCACATCTGAACACATTTAAATCCTCAAAATCTAACAGTGGCGTCTCATCCAACTAGAACTGAGACTTGTCATAATATAATATCAGGTCTGGACTCTTTAACAATATTTACTTTGATTTTCAGCGCAACAGCCCATTAGCTGATAAGGTGCAAACTAGACTTTCATCTATTTAAGAGCTAACTTCACACTAGTAAATCTACAAATTATAGTTGTATTCCTGAAACTCGCAGGAATGAAGCAGCTTAAACAAGCCATTGGTTCCCATAAGAAACAATGTTAAAATCAGAGGAAGTTACTTCAGATATTTACAGTCTGCTGGAATAGCCATTGTCAGGTGTTAAAGATGTTTAATCTGCTTTGAGGACCTCCCTAAAATGTTTCTGTGAAGTTGGTTTGGAGGGATTAGTGTTTCAATGCAGGGTTCTTCTCTCACTGACTGTAAAATGGATTCTCTGCATCTTCCTGTTACAATGTTGGACATGGGGCCAAAACTAATCAGGAGATTGTGGAATCAGGGCCTGACACCCTGCAGTATTCACCCAAACAAGCCCTGAGACAAGAACATTACTCTGAGGTAGGAGATCCTATCCATTTCTCTCAAATATTTTATCCTGGTCCTCCCTGGTCTAAAGCTCCAAAGGAGGCACCCCTTAGGCTCCAAAATGACAAACACCTTGCAGAGTCAAGAAATTGAACTTCTCTTCAATGAAGTGAGCCATCAAGGTTCTAACGTCTTCCTTGCAAAATTAAAACTTTTCATTTAGGTGCTGTCCTTGGGAAAAGCTGGTTTCAGAATTTTTAAAAAAATTATGAATCTTTTGCATGCTAATTACATGCTTTTCATAGTACTCAGTTCAGAATGGCACCATGAAGTCCCAGGACCCAATGACAAAACAAAACAAAATCACAATATGAAACAGGACAGAGAACAATGTGGGATGATGACACACATGATGTAAAATAAAAACTGAATGCCTAAATTGTGAATGTCAGCCTTAAAAACTTCATCACTTTAAAATGAAATGACAAAGTTGGGTAATTTTAAGTGAGCATTTTCTTTAGAATGTTACACATGACTTTGTTTAACACTGGGATCTTGGGACATTGATGTCCACACAGGCTGATAGGTGAGCGAATTCCAGGTCAAACCATGATAATCAGGATCATCTTGTTGCTGCAGCCCAAATTGACCAAAACATTTGATTCAGTAAATCACATTGTTCCTTGGATTGTGTTCCAAAGAGTTGGCTGGCCAAGGAATCTTCATCAAAATTCTGCAGCTGCTTCATGATGAAATGATGGATTTTTTTTGTGGGATATTTTGAAACAGATTCCTTTACAATTTAGATCTGGTCAAACAAGGACATGTGTTAGTCCCTATATCATTTACAGTGTCCTCTGGTGTGAATATTAAGTAACTTTGAGATGGAAACCCCTTTAACATCAGTGGCCCCTGTATAAAAGTAAATGGACAACCACAAATATGAATGATGTGCAGTTTGCAATGATTGCAATTGTATGGTTCACTTTGCACCAGCTTTCCAAGCTTTTCTCAATCTCTTCCTTGAGTGAGGCCAAAACAAAACTCATATATTAACCCTCACCTGACCATCCAAATATTCAACCACCTGCATGTGTTTAAGGAGTAACTCTGCAATATGTTGAATATTTTCCATACTCTCTCAACAAGTCACCATTGATGAGAAAATCCAACACTGGATCATCTGTCCCAGGTGAGCCAATAGTACAAAGCACAGCTAAAAGTTTTGGACAACAAAGACCTTTACAAGTCAATGGAAGCCCTAGTGTATGAAGCAACTGCTGGCACCACAATCCAGAGATCAGTATCACAGAATAGAGCTAGAGAAATTCCATCAGCGATGACCCTACCGCATCCTCCTCAAGCATTCAGGCATAATTCCTGCAAAATCAACTTCAGTGAACTGAGCACTGAATCTTGATGGCTAAAAACAATCTTCTGCCCAGAATCTTATTTTCTGAATTCTCAAATGGCCAACGTTCCAGATGAGGTCAAAGAAAACACTTGTACAAGTATTCTCCATGAAGCACAACAAATCTGACATTAATGCTTGAGAGGACTGTGCTACTAATTGCTTAGAATGGCAACAATTTCTCCATCAGTCTACATTAAGTTTTGATTCACAGTTTCTTACTGATAAGGCAGAATGGCAGAAGAAAGGGAAAGAAAAGGAAGAAAATCTTGCAGCTTATCTATTACCTCCTGGTCCATGAGCCCAAACATGTATCAGGCAAGAATCCACGTGTTCTGTTACCCATGGCAGAAATTTAAGATTATGAGTAGACATGAACCTTGAATTAAGTGTTAGCCAATAATACAATGATTTCCATGTCAATTCTAACTGTGTCCAAATGCTTAATAACTTATTTAGTGACATTGATTGTCCAAATAGGTCACTGTTTTTAACAGCTTCATACCTATATCCTATTGGATGTTTCCATGTAAATATTGCAAATGCTGATTGGTTGAAACACATGGAAGACTGATGCTTCTTTCAAAGACAGGACAAGAAAAGAACAAAACTATTTTTTAAATGAAACTGTCAAAATAAGGGAAAATAATTGTAAAAAGTTATGGGAATATTTAACAAGGTGAGGCAGCGTCTGTGGAGAGAGAAACAGAGTTAATGACCTGAATCTATTTGTCTCTGGATTATAGGAGACTGGACAAGTGACCAAGATGGTGCATCAAGACCCTACAAGAGTCCTGATGTCCTGCCCTCTGTTGGAATTGTCTGGGTGGTTTCAACTTCTGGTCAGCAATTACCTTCCTCCCTGGGACAATCCATGAGTGTTGAACAGGTAAAACATGCTTATTAAATAGTTATCCAGGTAGGGAAAAATACTTTGTCTAACTCTTTGATAATTGAGCTGCCAGAGGATGTGGTGGAGGCCATACAATTACAACATTTAAGAGGCATTTGGATGGGTATATGAAGAGGAAGGGTTTAGAGGGATATGGGCCAGGTGCTGGCAGGTGGGACTAGATTGGGTTGGGATATCTGGTCGGCATGGACGGGTTGGACCGAAGGGTCTGTTTCCATGCGGTACATCTCTATGACTCTATGAACTCTAGAACAGATCCCCAGTCATTCACACTGGCACCCTAACTGCTTTCATGACCCCTTGTCTAACACTCTAGCAATCTGACTCTTCCCAACTCCCAACCACATTCATGATCCACCACCAACATCCCCTGGTCCTTACCTCACACAATGCTTTCCTGACAAACTTGCTGATCCTTTGATTAATACTTGACTCCCAACTACACAGCCGACTATCTCCAAACTTGACTACAACCTCAACTATCTCCCATCTGACCCATCTGCCACCCTACTAATCTAATATTATCTATCACCCTACATGTTTGATACCTCCTCACCTATCTGTTACCTCAGCCATTTGATACCTCACCTACCTGTTCCTTTGTCCATTTGCCATCCTACCCACCTCCAGTTCTACATACCTGCTACCTGACCCACTTACCATCTCATCCAAGCCCTACCAGCTCAATCACCTGCCATTCTACCCACCTGCCATTCCACGTACTAACCATCTTACATATCTGTCACCTAACCCACTGCCTGTTCACCCAACTAGCTTTTACGCACCCAGCTATCTCACCCATATTCCCATCCTAACTATTCACTCATTCGTCCACTGGCTCACCGTTCACACATTCACTAATATTTTGATTAGACCTTTAAACTTATTGTATGGCAGCAAATACCATGAAAAAGATTCATGTCCTGCCTGCCCCAACTAACCTTCCCATTGATGAAGGTCTCCAAGGGACTTTGTGCTCTCCATTTCTGCCAACATTAGTATCATAAGATCCAGCAAAAATGCAGAGCTGCATTGAGTTTTGAGAAAATTCAAATAGAGTGACAATTCATTGATAATGGTAGCTCTGCAGAAGATCCACAAAATAGTTTCAGGACTTGTCATTTGAAAGGTATTTTATCTAATATAAATGGTGGAACTATTCAGAAGGTCTGGCAGAGACCTAGGGTCATTTAAAGCATAGATGGAAATCATTCAATACCTTGAGGTCACACTGGCTCTCTGTAATTCACCCAGATCACTTCCTCACCCTATCCATGTAGCCCTGCAAGCTTGTTCACATTCAAGTGGCCATACACCTTCATTTCAAAATCATTGAATATCTCTTCTTCCACAAGATAATAGGAGCGGTGCTCCAGGTCAGCACCACTCACTGCATCAAATTATATTTGCCTTGCATCTCATGTCCAAACCCATGAATCTGTAGCCCTTGCAAAATCACTAATTGGAAATAACTGTTCATTGCCTACCCTGTCTAAATCTGTCATAATTGTGTCACCACTATCAAATCTCCGCTCAAACGAGACAATGGAAGGGTCTCCAAATTGATGTTGCATCTAAAATACTTTAGCCCTGGAACCATTCCAATATCAATGAGAGTTGGGATTTTAGAATTGTGGCATCTAATTAGAACTGGGAAAAGTTAGCAATGTAATCAAATTTAAGCAACTGAAAGCAGAAGATATTAAATTAGAAAAGGTTTCGGAGTGCACACCCATAAAGAACAGTAACGCTAAAACATCATAGGCAACCTGCAGAATAATGGGTACCCAAAGCAGTTCATATTTTAGTGTATATTGTAACAACTCATGGAAGTTCATCAGGTGGTCACTCTTGACCCTGAAAAGTGCCCAATCAACATTATATTTTCCTCGGGGTAAATGTTTGAGCACCAGACACAGATCTTTCATACTGCTACAGTCAATACCAACACAAGTGCTGGCACCATTAACAAGATATTGCTGTCAACCGAGAATGATTTTCTGACTATCAGAAAAATGAATATTGTAGTGCATGAATTTCAGTGTTGGTGTGATGACAGGTACATATACCATAAGACTCAAAGATTGGCGGATTGTATCAACAATATGTTCCCTTGGCTGTTCGCAGCAAGCAAGGTACTCTACTTAGTCATAGAGCCATAGAGATGCACAGCACAGAAACAGACCCTTCAGTCCAACTCATCCATGCCAACCAGATACCCCAACCCAATCTAGTCCCACCTGCCAGCACCTGCCTATATCCCTCCAAACCCCTTCTGTTCATATACCCATTCAGATGCCTTTTAAATGTTGCAATTGTACTAGCCTCTACCACTTCCTCTGCAGCCCATTCCACACACGTACCACCCTCTGTGTGAAAAAGTTGCCCCTTAAGTCTCTTTTATATCTTTCACCTCTCACCCTAAACCTATGCCCTCTAGCTCTGGACTCCCCCACCCCAGGGAAAAGATCTTGTCTATTTACCCTATCCACACCCCTCATGATTTTGTAAACCTCTATAAGGTCACCCCTCAGCCTCTGACACTACAGGGAAAATAGCACCAGCCTATTCAACCTCTCCCTATAGCTCAAATCCTCCAATCCTGGCAACATCCTTGTAAATCTTTTCTGAACCCTTTCAAGTTTCACAACATCTTTCTGATAGGAAGAAGACCAGAATTGCACACAATATTCCAAAAGTGGCCTAATCAATGTCCTGTACAGCCACAATACAACCTCTCAACTCCTGCACTTAATACTCTGACCAATAAAAGAAAGCATACCAAACACCTTCTTCACTATCCTATTTATCTCTGACTCTACTTTCAAGGAGCTATGAATCTGCACTCCAAGGTCTTTGTTCAGCAACACTCCCAAGGACCTTACCATTAAGTGTATAAGTCCTGATAAGATTTGGTTTCCTAAAATGCAGCACCTCACATTTATCTAAATTAAACTCCACCTGCCACTCCTCAGCCCATTGGCTCATCTAATCAATATCGACCCATTTTTGCAATATTCACAACTCAGTGCTTAACATGACCAGTGTACGATATCTACTGAATAGCACTGAATGTGTGAAGAATTATGCTGACAACCAATTTACTGGAGTATTATCTGTTGGGCTTGCAGTGTGGCATCTTTGTGTTACTGGAAGCTACATATGTTAATACTCAGGGCTCTGATCTTTGCAGACAGAAAAAAAACCAATCGATTCAACTCAATAAAATAGGCCATTTATTGGCTCACTCCCAAGGGCAATGCCCTGACCAATCAATGTTAACTTTCCTGGTTTAAAATTAAACAGTTTCTGAATGCATTTTGTCTGCTGTTTGGGTTTGTTCCAGAAACCCTAACCACTCTGCCCTACATCAAAGACATCTTGGAAATGACTGCCACACTACTCAGTCCTCTTGACATCATGGTAGCCCATAAACCCACCAACAAACCAAAACAGCAACTAATGAACTTGAAAGATCCTATACAGACAACAAGCAAAGCTAATATCATTTATAAAATTACTTGCAAGAACTGCAACAAACATGAATTTGGACAAACAGGCAGAAAACTATCAGCATACATGAACTTCAGCTAGCCACAAAAAGATATGACCAATCTTATTAGTATCTTTACACACAGATGAGGAAGGACACCACTTTGACTGGGCCAACACATCCATCCTAGGACAAGCCAAACAGAGACATGCACGAGAATTCCTAGAAGCATAGCATTCCAAACGGAACTCTATCAACAAACACATTGACTTGGATCCCATTTATCACCCTGAGAAAAAGACCAGGAAATTACATCACCACAGAAAAGGACATCACCACAGGAAGTGACATCACCAACCCAAGGAAATCTAAACACATAAACAAAAAGCAGGCCATACCACCAGTGCTTCACCGGAGGCTCACCTGATGATGTTACCTAGTATGGTGATGAAACATCTGAAAACAAACCTTCCAGCTCAGTGAGCAAATTTACATCCACATGCCTAATAAAAGAAAGGAAGCTCAGATTTTTTAAAGGCAAAATTTATTTGAGTAAGCTGATTAAGTTCTTTGATAAAGTGATGTAAAAGATGTCCAGAATAATTTACTTAATGTTGCATGAATGGACATTCAAAACACATTTGAACAAGAACTACATAACAGATCTGTTAGTAAAATTAAAAACAATTTAGTTTAGGGATAGTGGTAGTATGGAAACAAAATTGGGGAATGGATAGAAAAAAGTTATTTTTCAGATAGGATAAAGGAATATAATGATTTTTTTTCCTGAGATTGATATTAAGGGCATTGCTGTTCTTACACATATATTTGGACAGGGTATTTAGGTCATATTTTTGAAGTTTGAACTCAGAGAGTTTCTATGAGAACATAAACAGGCAATGGAACTGCATGAACATGGTGAAATTTAATGTAGTGAAATATAAAATTATACAATCTGATAGAGGTAATAAAGAGATGAAATAGAAATTAAGTGTTTTTTAAACAGTCTTAAAACAATGCAGGCATTGAAAAACATGAAATTATAAATGCACAAATCTTTGAAGGGCAAAATGGTTTAAAAAGAAAGCTTTTTTTGACTTTATTATGATAGGCTTTTGAGTACAAAAGCATGGAAATTATTTATTATAATAACACTGGGTTTTGGAGACTTGTCAAGAGATCAGAAAATTTGGGCTAGTTCCATTACAGAATGGAAGCAGAGATTTGATAGAGGTGTTCAAAATGATGAATATTTTTGACAGATTAAATAAGAATCATCTATTTTCATGGCAAGGGCCAGTAACCAGTGAGTAGAGGGTTAAATGATAGACTAAGAACCAGGTAAGACGTAAGGAAACATTTTTGCACCTCAGGTTGTTGTGGTCTGGAATAAGCTGCCTGAAATAATGGTAGAGGAAGATTCAATAATAATATTCAAGAAGAAATTGGATGAATATATTAAAACCATTTACCGTGCTAAGGAGAAATATCAGAAAAATTGGACTAATTTGTTAGCTCTACAAAAATGCCGCACAGATACAATGGACCTGAATGACTACCTTTTGTTCACCATCACTCTGCAGTGATTGGAAGGAGGCTAATGCCATGGTACTTGAACAAACCATGATTCCTACTTAAGGATTCCTACTAATGTAAATATAATGGAACACAATCAGACAGAGTTCAGAGAAGAAGCACAGCAAAAGACATAAAGCAGAAAAAAATCCAATTGACCTTCAGTCATATTCATTCAACAGACTCATGGCTGGCCAGACACTTCTTGCATTCACGACCTGCCCTTTCTCCAGATTTTTTGACCAAGAATCTATCTATGTCTGCCATAAAGATACACAAGGACTCTGAACCCACAGCTCTATGACATGGAGTTCCGACCGTATGGACTAACAGTATTGATGAATTGAAACATGGCATAACTTTCCATTGCTCTCTATTCACAGATCAGTAGGTCTGGGATGAGGACAAGTGACTTGTATTTGCATACACATTAGGGATGTATTTTATCCACCTCAGTGTAATTTATGACTGTGCTTATATTTGCACTTACAGGTAAATACATAAAATTGTATTATATACAGATCTCTCCTAATGTTCTGATGTAGTCGGAATTATTACCTATTCTACCGCTTGCATCTTTCGAGGACGCTAGAGATGTCCATGCGGGTACAGTTAAATGGATGTTTTTAACCTACCCGCATTAGGGTTCCAAAGTACAGCTATACTTTCCATCAGCTGTTTTCAAGCAGCATATCATCTGTACATTTCTGGGAATTGTTAGTTAAATATGAGCGCTCGCATGTAAAGTAAATGGGGCAATCAAACAGCGTGACATATCGAAAGTATGAGGTTTGGGGAAGTGGATTAGTAAATACCTCTGCAGACGTTATTGTTGTGGCGATCGGTACCAGGCAAACGCTGAGAACGGGGAGTTGAGCGAGTCCCATAGCCATTACTTTTGTATGGAAACTGGCTGCCCTGTCATTCACGATGTCAGGGACGCACATGTCAGCTGGCATCAAGTTACTGCAGCCTGTCCAATCCTGAATACTGAGCTTCGGGTTACACACACACAAAAAACTGGGACTAAACAAACATAAATAAACAATTATAAAGCATCTGCCGGCACTATTCCATGTATGTATTAGGCAGAATACGCTCAATGGTGTTATGTTGTTGGTTTTCATCAATTAATTGATCAGATACAATAATAATAATAATAAAGCTGAAACAACACATGACAACTTCTATTGTGTTAATCCCCTCTTGGGAATCCTTGAAAGGCCATTAGCTTTCACAGGCTTCAAATAACTCACGACTGGGGGTAAAGAATACCATCTTGGAATAACAGTTACATTACTATACAATCTGGGAATAAGAATTAAAGTATCAAACAATCTGGATAATCAATCTGGGAGTATTTATTAAAGTAGTAAACGCTCTGGAAAAATTACAGTAATGAATAATCTGGGGATAATAATTACAGTAATAAATAATTTAATTCAAATCTCTCTCCTTTGCCCCCAAATTACAGGTAGGTTCACATTTTCAATTTGATAAAACATTTTTATTGTATTTTAGAACGATATGTAAAGTTGTGTATATCAACACTTTGAAGGAACTAAACCTAATACCCTCAAATTCATGATGTGCAAAATGTTGATGAGGTTTACTAAATGGAACAGATTTCCACAGTCCCTGGTTGATGACAATAAACAGCTCCTGTGCTTGACTTCGGTGCATCAGCCGGCACTATACAAAAGCCACACAATTCTCTCTTGCAACGACAGAGTGATAAAAAAGCCCCCTTTCTCGGGATTGTTACTGCTTTGGGTCTGGTATTTCTGTTATCTTCTGATTTCCAGGAGTACAACTTTTTATTCAGCAATGTGTGATTTTTATTGTTTTCATTTTGTTTTAAATACAAGGATCAGAATTCCTAAATGTTTTTTTGTTTTTATTGAATACACATGGCAGCATGCATTGGAACTCTGAACCCTTAATTAATTTCTCTATTTGGGCTTTCAAGAGATTCCAAGTCGCCTCTAACGTGATATCTGCTTTGTGTGAACTCACCAGCCGTGTGCCTGGGTCAGAACACATTCGTGATGAACTGTGATGTATCCCATACACACAGCTATAGCACACACCACTGTTCTCTTATTTTTCGGAACGATTCGACTAAACTCATATGGACGTGAGTTATATGGTCTTGACAAAATTCTCCAGGTACTCACATACTTCATGGGGGATTTCTGAAGATCTTGCCCCAGTCATAAATACACAGTCGGTCAACCCCAGGATTAAAATTGCAAGATCAACACTATCAGAATCCTACTGCGTTTTATCGTTTTATGTCCCCCTCCCCTCCACATAACATTTAAGCCTGGAATCTGATGGAGGTGTAATTTAAAGACGTATTCCTCCGAAAGGAGGGGAGGTCTGAGACAGTTCATCCTGCTAGCTCCGGTGCCGGTGAGAGAGAAATAAAAACGGGGCAGTTGTATGGAGATAAGCCCGGTGGTTGGCCGGAGATTTCTCAGATCACTGAACACAGGCAGCGATACAAACCGGCCCTTTCCCCAAACAAACATTCGGATGAAGTTCCACAAGATTTATTCAAGTTTACAGATGTTCCCAGTTCCTTAAGGTACAGTTTCAAAGCTCGTCAATCCTTTCCAATGCTGACGGAATCCACATTATACCCTCTTTCGGAAATGAGCACATCAAAGAGAGGGATTTCGAGGCTGAATAACAGCGACACGCGTCCTCATGACCGCACAGTCTGTGAGAGCACAGCAATATAATTCTTCAGCAAAATCACGTCAGACGTTTTAGCTTTGAAACCCTCACCCTCACAACCGAAAATACACGCTCAGTGCTGGTGACATCTAGGCGTTGGATTGGCCTTTCTTCAGGGAAAGCTGACCTAGATTCCTCACCTACCATTGGAAAATTAAAGCCTACACTTTGAACCAGTGTTTGTTCTGCAAACAGACCTGGCCGTAAACAATCCGCTATTACATCTACATCGAAGGCTATCTAAGCCCGCAGTTCTGTTATGTTAGCCGGGTAATTTCACGGTACCACGATGAGAGCTCAATCGATGTGTCCATCAGGGGGACTGCCTTCTCTCGATCAGAACAAAACATCGACAATCTTTTACTGGAAGCGCTTTGGGTGTTCAAACACAATACCGTCACATCGATCCACAACGTGTACACTGATTTATCTCACTCCCCAATGCCTGTTTAACCTGTTGTGTGGTTAAAATAAAACCCGCCAGGTTTAGGAAACAGACCCATGTCCCACACGTGAAAGAAAGAAATTGCAATACTGTCCATTCACGCTTATTTCAACGCCAGTAAAATATATTGTGTGCAATTACTCCAAACTCTACAACCATTGATCGCTTGCTGCTGGGAAATGCCTTTAGAAATCGAATGGATTTACCATGGCAGAAGCGTTATTTTCTTGCTCCGGATGGATCAAATAGTTTATTATCACCAAAGATAACTCAATTATATCAACAATTAAAGCGAACACGAGAAGTGATTTCCGTTTCGCGGGATAATGGAAGCGCGTTTAGCTATCACAAAAAAACCCCGAAACCTTCACAAACACTGCCTTGATTCACAATTTGCGACGGAATCATCTGTTCTGACCTGACATCAGGTTAGCACACGGAAGGGTTTTGTCAATAAAATACATTTCCCGAGGAAACATGTGACTGAAAGGCACTGAATCTAAAACACAATAAAACAGGCAACAGAATAACAACACTGTCTATTTTATTATTGTTTCGCGCCGGGGAGAGGGAATAACGGGTTTACGTCCGAAAAGCGGACTTCTGGAAGCAGAAGTCGCTACGTAAGGGGTCCTCTGTACCTGAGAAAAATGATTTAATCCCGTCCAAGTTAGCGTGAGGCTGCCGCAGATTATGTCATACTAAAAAGTTGCACGTGTGAGCAAGTGTGTGTGCAAGTCTTTTGAGGGAGGGCAAGACAAGGAGGTTTTCTTTTCCCTTGCAGTTTTCTTTCTATACCCATCTCACAAATAATATCCCTGGTTCCCTCTTTGTTGCAATCGACCATGCCGCCGTCCCTTCTCTCCACCTCCTGAGCCATCCTGAGCGATCCGGTGGCACTGATTGGACTATCAGTCCCTTCCACAAACAGCTTCTCCGTCAATAAAAGCCAGGCAGGGCAATGTGGAGAGTCAGTACCACCGTCTCCTGATGTCCATCCCTGACACCTAGAGGGGGGGAGGGGAGGGGAAGAGAGGGGAAGGAAATATAGGCCTGACTCGGCTCCTGAAAGCTTTGCACAGTCCAGACGGGTCGCCTTCTGTAATCTGTCTAACGCCGGCTCGAAGATGCCCAGAGGATTCCTAGTGAAAAGGAACAACAAATGGTCCCGGGTTTCATACAGGATTCGGGCTGAGGACGATCAACTACTTCAAGGCCACCCTCTGACAGTGGGCATGGGGCCAGCCGTGTGCCCGGACAGTCTTTTTGCCCAGTCAGGTTCCCAGAGCAGCGGCCCAGAGGGGTTTCACCACGGGATGACAGAGGATCAAGGCTTGGTGCCAGCCCAGGTCCAGAGAGAGCAGGCTGACACTGCTCTAGGCCGGGGCCTTACTGGGTGTCCTGCTGCCTCTTCCAGCCTGGTCACAGCCACCCACCTCAAACCAGAACCCTCTGCCTTGGACAGTAGCTGCCTCACCTCCTCCTCCTGCTCCTCATCCTCCGCAGCTGCTGCCGCCAGGCCGGGGGAGTGGTCCCTGCGGGCACCGGCAGAGGGTACCCGGCCTGGCAGCAATGACCCACACCCCCCAGCTTTACCGGGCACCAAGATAGCTGGCCCAGAGCCCGGGCGCTGCAAGTACAAGGTGCGCCCGAAGAAGCCCAAAGTCAGCAGGAAACCCCAGTTGCAGGACGAGGTCAGCACTTCCCCTGTGCTCGGTCTGAGAATTAAAGCGGACGCCAGCGACTGCAAAGCGGAGGCACCGTTAGCAAAGCCGCGGCTCCTGGCCGCCTACACCTGCCAGCTGTGCAGGGAGACCTACTCGGATCCCTTCTCGCTGGCCCAGCACAGATGCTCCAGGATAGTCCGGGTGGAATACCGCTGCCCCGACTGCCAGAAAGTCTTCAGCTGCCCGGCTAACCTGGCATCTCACCGCAGGTGGCACAGACCCCGCTCGGGAGGCGATGCGGCAGACCCTGCCAAGGAGGGGGCCAACTGGCCCGGAGCCCAGCCGCGGGTAGACCCAGAGAGCAAGGAGAACTCCTCGGGGGTGAGCGCCGGGGAGAGCCGCGGAGGCTTGCGGACCATGGACAGCTCCGCGCTGAGCTCCGAGCCGAGCGAGGCCCCAACCCCCGTCACCCCGAGCCGCCCCCAGCGCTTCGAGTGCCGCTTGTGCAGCAGGAGATTCCGGCGCCAGGCCTCCCTGGAGAAGCACCAGACCGGGCACCAGGCGGCCGGCTCCCCGGGCCACAGGCGCCTGCAGTGGCGCCGCCTCAGCTTCCCTTGCCCGCTGTGCAATGTGAACCTGCCGTCCGCCGACAGCCACAACAAGCACCTGCTCTGGCATGCGGTGACCCGCGGGGAGCCAACCGAGCTGCCGGAGACTGCCGCCGGCACCGGGGGGCAGCTCCTCACCTGCAGACACTGCCCTTCGAGCTTCCTGAGCTCGGCCAGCTTGAGCAGGCACCTCACCAAGTCCCACCCGTCAGAGAACCGGCAGCTCCTCCTCCTCCTGCAGCTCGCCACCGGGCCAGGCTGCTAATGGCCTCCAGCCAGTGAGACCTCAGAATCCAGAAGCAATGTCTTTATATAGAACACAGTAAGAGCGTGTACCACAGGGAGTGCTGAGGCCAGTAGTACAGACATGCTTAAGGAGGGGCTAGGAGGTTGGATTCATAAACATAGCTGAGGAAAGGTGAATAGGACAAGCAGGTTGGGTTGAGTGGACTGTTTTTATGTAGTGCGTTGTGTACTTCATTCTTTTCAAAACATACCGCAAAAGACTCAAAATCATTTCTTACTCACTAAAGAAAATATGATCTTAAACGAGAACCTGCTCCGACTGCTGCCAAACTATTTATTCTGAGCATCCGAATGAGTGACTTGTTTAGCAAATGTGCTGAATATAGACCACTTGTAAGGTGTGTTCACTATTCAGTGGTGGGTACTAGAGAGAAAATGTGGGTATAGTACAATGGCAATGGCACATGTTCTATCCATGTACTGGCTCTGGTAGTTCATGGAGACTTGCTTCTTTGTCTTGTCCAATACTTGATGTATAGTGATGCCTCAAGCTACAGTCAGAGACATTAGGGGCTTTTAAGCGACTGCTGGACAAGCACATGGACAGCAGTAAATTGAGGGGTGTGTAAGTTAGGTTGATCTGAGATTAAGATAAATGCTCGGCACAACATCAGGGGCCAAAGGGCCTGTGCTGTGCTGTACTGTTCTATGTTCTATAAACACTCAGGCTGTCTGTGACAGTGAAATGCCAATGGTTTCTCACTGTCATGGAGAATGGCAGAAGATGATTGTCCTAAGTTGTTCACTCTAGCTCAGAGTGGATACATTTGCATAGGGACCTGTGCAGCAAGGAATTATTTATTAGAAGTTTAAAGGATTCCTACATGTGTCCATGCATCAGAACTTCTACGGTGTCCTGATATGCATCTTTTGTTGTATATCCAATCTCTCACAATCTGGAACCTACACAATTTAGGCTAGATCTTTTTGATGTTCTGAATAACTAGTCGGGACTCTGGAACACAGACTCCTAATTGCCTCCTTGTAATGGGGAAAATATTCTGGAAAGCATAGAAAATATATGAAGATTTAGATATAAATTTGAATTTACTGTTTAGCAGAAGTCCATTTAATGAGCAAGGCACACCATATATCCAAATACTCTTGTAGAATATACATAAATACATTTTTTCTTTCAAAGAATGCTTGCAAATGTGTTACTGGATATGCATACTGCAACAGCAGCATCATTTTTGTCAAAGGTCATCATAAAATACAACATTTTGTAAGAGGGAGCCTTAATGCATCTATTTTAAAACTCAATACATTAATGTTGATGTATCTTTGTATTATTTGCCTTACATGTCTTGTACTACATTATGTAAATAATTGCAATTTTGTTTATTTTTTGTGGCCAATGTGGTAATGACTTATCAACATAGCTTTTCATGCAAGCAATATTTCTACCCTGCTAGCTATTTACTGTAATGTGTGCTAGGTAGTTCATATATGAAAATAATTCCTACTCTGATTGTAAGTTTGCTCACTGAGCTGGTAGGTTTGTTCTCAGACATTTCATCACCATGCTAGGTAACATCATCAGTGAGCCTCCATTGAAGCACTGGTGTTCTGTCCTGCTTTCTATTTATATGTCTTGGTCTGATATTGTGGGTGATGTCATGTCCGGCTCTTTTTCTCAGAGGTTGGTAAATGGCATTCAAATTGATGTGTTTATTGATGGAGTTCCAGTTTGAATGCCAGGTCTCTATGAATTCCCATGTGTGTCTCTGTTTAGCCTATCCTAGAATGGCCACCAGGATGCACGAACACCAACTAGCCACCAAAAGACATCACCAGTTATCACTAGTATCCTTACACACAGACGAAGAAGGACACCACCCATCCTAGGACAGGCTAAACAGAGACACACACGAGAATTTCTAGAGGCCTGGCATTCAAAGTGGAACGCCATCAATGAATACATCGATTTGAACCTCATTTACCAATCTCTGTGAAAAAGAGCCAGAAATGATGTCACCTACCGTAACAGACCAAGACACGTAAATAGAAAGCAGGACAGAACACCAGTGCTTCAATAAGTGCTCACTGCTGATGTTACCTTGCATGGTGACAAAACGTCTGAGAACAAACCTACTAGCACAGTGAGCAAATGTACAACTGAACTACAAATCTTCTTAAAAATCGCAAATAATTCCTACTCTGTAATTTCTTACCTGCTTAAGTCATTTTGAGCTATTTTCATACACTTTAATAAACTAAATTACTTGAAATAACTGTGCATTAGTTATGCTCAGAGTAATGAGCAATCAATATAATTTAACTTTAGGTTCTTTCTTTTTGTAAATTCACTTATAGTTTACTATCACATGTTTTCTGCAATTAACATGAAAACAGGTTAGCTTCTTGAGAAAGAGAAATATGAGATGGCAGTATCTTATAAACTTAACTCATTAAGTGTAGATCTACTTTAATTAAAACATTAAAAAGGAACAAAATAGAAAACCAAAGTTTTCTACGCAGCTAGAAACTTGCTCATGGAACCTAAGTGATTGAAAATAGAATCAGAAAAAAAAATACAACTATGGTGGATGCTAAAAATCATAAATAAGAACAAAGGCTACTGACATTGCTCAACAGGGCCTGGCAGCAGGTGTTGGACAGAATGTTATTGACTAGACGAGAGCCCCCAAAGTATATTATGGAGATAGTCTAGAGCCTAACTTTTATATATATTTTTAAAGACACTGTGTTCCAGATATGATTTGATTGGTCCACCACCAATAAAACACATTTAAAGTTATAGAGTCATACAGCATGGAAACAGACCTTCAGTCCAACCAGTTCATGTCAACCATGTTCCCAAACGAAACTAGTCCCACCTGCCTGCGTTTGGCACATATCGCTTCAAGCTTTCTTATTCATGAACTTATCCAAATGTCTTTTAAACATTGTAACTATACCAGAATGCATCACTTCCTCTGGCAGCTCATTCCACACATGAACTACTATGTGTAATAATGTTGCCCCTCATGTCTTTTATAAAGCTTTCCCCTCTCACCTTAAAAATATGCTCCCTAGTTTTGAACTCACCTATCCTAGGGGAAAGACCCTGTCTTTCACTTTATTTATGCCCCTCATGATTTTATAAACCTCAACGTGGTCACCCCTCAACCACCTATGATCCAGTGAAGAAAATCCCAGCCTGTCCAATCTATTGTTATAACTCAAATCCTCCATACCCATCAACATCCTGGTAAATCTCTTCTGAAATCTCTCCAACTTCATAATATATTTCCTATAACAGGGTGGCCAGAACTGCACACAATACTCCAGAAGAAGCCTTACAACCTCAACATGACAATCCAACTCCTACACTCAAAGGTCCGAGCAATAAAGGCAAGGTGCTAAACGCCTTCTTAACAACCCTGTCTACCTGTGATACAAATTTCAAAGAATTATGTGCCTGAACCCGAAATCTTTCTGTTCTGCAACACT
Source organism: Chiloscyllium plagiosum (assembly GCF_004010195.1). NCBI lineage: Eukaryota > Metazoa > Chordata > Chondrichthyes > Orectolobiformes > Hemiscylliidae > Chiloscyllium > Chiloscyllium plagiosum. Next base: position 56,701,976 of record NC_057719.1, read on the forward strand.
GCCTAAGACTCTATCATTAGTTGTATAAGTCCTGCCCTTCCTTGTATTAACAAGTTGCAATAGCTCACACTTATTCAAATTAAATTCCATCTGCCATTCCTCAGCTCATTGACCCAATTGATCGAGATCTCTTTGTAATCTTAAATAACCTTCTTCAATGTCCACTATACCACCAATTTTGGTGTCATCTGGAAACTTACTAACTATGCCTCCTATATTCTCATCCAAATCATTTATTTAAATGACAAACAAAAGTGAACCCAATACTGAGCCCAGTGTGACATCACTGATTACAGGCTTCCAGTCCAAAAAAACAACCCTCCACCACCACCCTCTGTCTGTTATTATCAAGACAATTTTATATTGAATTGGTCAGCTCCCATTGAATCTTGTGTAATCTAACTTTACTAATTAATCTATTATGCAGAATCTTGTCAAAGGCTTTAGTAAAATCCAATTAAACAACATTTACCGCTTTGCCCTCATCAAGCATACATATATGCAGCACAGAAACAGATCTAACTTGTCCATGCCAACCAGATATCCTAAATAAATCCAGTTCCATTTTTCAGCATTTGTCCCAAATCCCTCTAACCCTTCTTATTCATATAACCATCCCGATGTTTTGTAAATGTTATAATTGTTTCAATCTCCACCACTTCCTCTGGCAGCTCATTCCATACATGCACCACCCTCTGTGTGAAAAAGTCACTCCTTTGATCTCTTTTAAATCTTCCCCTTTTACCCTAAACCTATGCCCTTTAGTTTTGAACTCCCCTACCTGGAGAAAATATCTTGTCTATGTACCCATCCATGCCCCTCCTGATTTTATAACTTCTATAGATCATCCCTCAGCCTCTGATGCTCCAGGGAAAATAGCCCAATTCTATTCAGTCTCTCCCTATAGCTCAAACCTTCCAACTCTGGCAACACTCTTATAAATCTTTTGTGAACCCTTTCAAGTTTCATAACATCTTTCCAATAGCAGGGAAACCAGAACTGCATGCAGTTTTCCAATAGTGGCCTAACCAATGTCCTACGCAGTCACAACTTGACCTCCAAATTCCTATACTCAATACAATAACCAATAAAGACAAGCATACCAAATGCCTTCTTCACTATCCTGTCTAACTGCAACTCCACTTAGAAGGAAATATGAACTTGCAGTCCAGGGTTTCCTTGATCAGCAACACTCCTCAGGAACATACCATTAAGTGTATAAGTCCTACCCTGATTTGCCTTTCCAAAATGCAGCACCTCACACTTTTCTAAGTTAAACTCCATTTGCCACTTTTCGACCCATTGGGTCATCTGATCAAGATCCCATTGTAATCTGAGGTAACATTCTTCGCTGTCTACTACACCTCCAATTTTGGTGTCATCTGCAAACTCATTAACCATGCCTCCGATATTCCGATATAAATGACAAATAGCAGTGGACTCAGCACTAACCCTTGTGGCACACTGCTGGTCACAGGCCTCCAATCTGAAAAGCAACCTTTCACCATCATTCTCTGTCTTCTACCTTTGAGCCAGTTCTGTATCCAAATAGGTAGTTCTCCCTGTATTCCATGTGATCTAACCTTGCTAACCAGTTTACTATGAGGAACCTAGTCAAATGCTTTACTGAAGTCTACATAGATCATGTCCACCATCTTACCCTCATCAATCCGCTTTGTTACTTCTTCAAAAAATTCAATCAAGTTAATGTGACATGATTTCCCACGCACAAAGCCATATCGACTATCCCTAATCAGTCCTTACCCCTTTTCTTAAATAGTGGCACCACGTTAGCCAACCTCCAGTCTTCTGGCATCTCATCTGTGGTGATCAAGGATACAAATATCTCAGCAAGGGGCCCAACAATCACTTTCCTAGCTTCCCATAGAGTTCTAGGATATATTTGATCCTTTTGGTTACTTCATTTAGAAAGCTCAATAAAGTTTGTGAGACACAATTTCCCTCACGTAAAACCATGTTGACTATTCCTAATCAGTCCCTGCCTCTCCAAATGTATATAAATCCTATTTGTCCAAATCACCTCCAACAACTTTCCCTCCACCGATGTCAGTCTTGATTAGATTGGTGCTGGAAAAGCACAACAGGTCAGGCAGCATCCGAGGGGCAGGAAAATCGACGTTTCAGGCAAAAGCCCTTCATCAGGAATACTCCTCCATCAGAGTGGAGAGATAAAGGAGAGGAGGGTGGAGGTGGGGAGAAAGTGGCATAGAGTCAGGGCAGAGGAAATTACCTGGGAGTTGCAGTGGGAGAGGAGGAAAACTTCTTCAAGGCAGACATCCTTGCAAGAGGATTCACAGTAGGGTTAAAATCAACTAGGTAAAACCCAAGGACTTTCTCCCCACTCCCACCCTCCTCTGCTATTAGGCTGCTATCAAGGTGATCATTTCTTTCCTATTTCTAATTTCAACCCATATATTTTCAGTAAATGATCCCTCAGAAATATCTTCTCTAATTATTGTGGTAATATATGCCTTCACCAAAAATGCCACTTGCAGTCCTCTCTAGTTAAAATACAACAAAAAGAAGAACTGGCATAACTTTATTTCATCGAAATATTTAATAAGATAATGTATTATTTACCCACCAATCATCAACTGTTCTAATATAGGCAGCATCCCATATACACACCTTTGGCAAAAAATGCAATTCAGCATGATTCTCACTTGTTGTCTCTCTCCAGTCCAGAAGAAAGAACATTAAAAGAAGCAATTGACACATTTTGATTTTTAAGAGGAAGCCTCTCTGTCTAAGACTTCACTCTAGTAGCAGAAAACATAGTTTTTAGCTCCAACAGCCAGCAAAAAGTCTTCTTGACAACTGAAAGCAAAATTAAGATCATTCCTGGGTCTATGTGAGCCCTGTTCACACTGACCCCCCATTCTTTTGACTTATTAAAAAATACATCTAGGCAGAACTCAAAGCTATTTACCAACTGCCTGTCTGAAGGAGACATTTTCAAACTATTGTGACAACACTCTGAAAGAGAAACTGGACAGGACACAGCTCTTGAAATGTAATAAGTCTTAGAAAACTAAGGGGATTGAGGGTCTGAAAAAGCACAAAAGAAAGATCTTTGATAGGAATTGAAGGCAGGAAAGATTGAATGTCAGAAGGTTTCATGGTGCAAGATCAAGAGAGTTGTGAAAAGGACAAGTAAAGAAACATCAGATGGATTTAGAGGAGCTGAGAATTGAAGGTTAATTGCCATTTAAACTGAAGTAAAGGAGATGAAAGAGAAACCAGAGATAAAAACAAATTAACACGAAAAGAAACAAAAGAAGGACAGAAGATATGATCTAAAATTCTGAATATGACGTTAAATGCAGAAGAAGTGCCCAGTTGAAAGGTGAAGTGCTGTTCTGCAACTATGTGGCAAGCTTCACTGGACATGGTAGCAGGCCACAGACAGAAAGGACAGGCTTGAGAATTAAAATGGCAGCTGACTGGAAGCTCAGGATCAGGTACAGAGATTGAACAGAGGTATTCCATAAAGCTGTCACCGTGTCTACTTCTGATATCTCCCATGTAGAGGAGACAATATTGTGAGCAGTGAATATACTATACTAAACTGAAAAAATGTACAAGTAAATCACTTGGAGGAGTTTCTGGGGTCGTAGATAATGGGAGGTAAAAAGGTAATCTTACATCTCTTATGCTTCCAAAGGTGCCGTAGGAAAGAAAGTACATATTGGAGGTGATGGATGAGTACAGCAGGATGTCATGGGGATGGTGGGAGAAGTCACTTCAAAATGCTAAGGAGAGAGAAAAGAACATCTGGTGGGGCAGCAATCAAGGACATAGCAGAGTATGGTGTGGTGTGAAAGAGCATGGTGATGTGAAAGATGTGGACAAGGGGATCCCTAATCAATATGTTTGCAGAGAGGGAAAGGGTGGGACAGGAGAGAATGAATTAGAATGAGATTGTTGAGTTAACTGTCAACTACTGTTGGTGAGTGAGAGGAGTCCTTAGTTGAAGGGAAAGAAAAACCTATCAGAAGCAATGGAATGGAAGTTTGCATTGTCTGAACTGGGAGAATCCCTTACAGGAAATGAGAACTGTACTCAAGGCATCTGTGGGAGGCATGAGGTTCATCAAAGTTATTAGTTGATAGCTTCTGCCTAGAAGTGAAGAGAGAAAAGTGCACTAAGAGAAGGGAAGAGTCAAGGATGGACCTTGTGGCAGTGAGAAGAGTGAGCATTGCAAGTAAAGTTGATGAAATGTTACAGTTCCAGCAGGAATAGGAAATGATGCAACACAGTTATTCATGAGAGATAAAGGAAGGGGCCAGGGTGAGACTAAAAGAACAAATATGTCACATTTCTCATAAAAAGGCATGTTCTGCAGGACCCGTAATAACACCTTTTATTTTAAAGGATGTGAGCAGATTTAATGGACAAGTTCAATGTGCGAAGAATATCAGTCAGGCAGAGGAAGGTATTGGATGGGGGCTGTTTGGGGTTCATTCAATGGAGAAGTGGAGGGCCCACAGACAATCTTGGTGGTGATTGGTTCAATGTCTATTCTAAAAGGGTCAGAAACTGTTGAAGTGATTGAGGGCACCTGAAAAATCATGAGGGGAAGAGACTGGGCAATGCAGGAAAAAATAACTGAGGTAAGAACAAATCAGTTTAGAGGGACATAAGTTGTTGAAATGATAGGCCTACCAGGGAAGTTCTGTTTGTGGATCTTGGGTAGAAGGTTCAAATGGGCTATTTGAGAATGGAGCTGGGGTTGAAAGCCACAGAGTTCTAGTGTTTTTACAGCATGAAAAGAGGCCCTTCAGCCCATCAGGTAAGGTAAGTCATCAAACATCCATCGACTTTAACTCCATTTTCCAGTGTAGCCTGTAGTCTTGTATGTTAAGGTATTTCAAGTACTCATCTAAATAATTTTTTATTGTCTTGAGGGTTCCTGCCTCTAGCACTCTTTTAGGCAGTGAGTCTAGATACCCACTGTCATCTTGTCAAAAAGTGTATTCTCAAATCCACTCTAACTCGCCTGCTTCTTAGCTGAAAACTGTGACCCCTGCTTATTGAACCCATCACAAAATGAAAAAGACTCCCCCTATTTACCCTGTCTATACCTCTCAGAACTTTGTACACCACAATCAATGCCCTTCTCTGTTCAAAGGAAACAACCCCAGTGTATCTAGTCTCTCTTTGTAGCTGAATTGCTCCAATCACGGCAACATCCTTGTGAATCTCTTCTGCACACTGTCTAGTGCAACAACATTATATCTAAAATGTGACAACCAGAATGACACACAGGACTCAAGCTGTGGCCTAGCTATCATATATACAGCTTCACATAACTTTTGTGCTCCTGTATTCATTGCCTTGACTAATAATGGCAAGTTTCTCATACACCTTCTTAACCACCTTAACTATCTGTGTTGCTGCCTTCAAGGACCAATGGATGTGCACATCAAAGTCGCCCTGATACTCTGGACTTCCCAGAGTTCTATGATTCAGCATGAATTCCCTTGATTTGTTAGTACACCCAAAATAATCACCTCACAATTTTCAGGACTAAATTTCATTTGCCACTGTTCAGCCCATCGATATTACCCAATTGTCTTAAGGTTTTCCTCATTGCTATTTATTATACCACCAATTTTCATGTCAGCTTACAGAGCTTACAGATCATATTCTGTACATTCCTGTCTAGATCATTAATGTACATTACAAATAGCAAAGGACCCAGCACCAACCCTCAAAGGTCACTGGGCATAGGCTTTCAGTCAGAAAAACACCCTTTGGCCAGCAGCCTCTATTTCCTGACACAAAGCTAGCCATTGTGTTTTCATCTGAGGGACGTTCAAAGATAACATCCCTCTTTACTACAGTAAATAACTTCTCAATGAGCATTGCAGCACCACTTCCTCTCTCGTGCTCCTACCACAGCCCCCCCCCACCCCACCTTGACTGTACTCTTGATGAGATTGACTTGGTCCTTCTTTCATACTGATCTGTACATTACCCTTTCTGTACCTCCACATTGCATTCTACCCTCCCCCGCTGACAAATTAATTTTAACTCCTTCCAACTGCACTAGCAAATCTCTGCACAATGATGATCCCATTTAATTTCCAATGCAAACTGTGAGATTTGTAAATGTCTCACTTGCTACAAAAATGAATGCAGTGATCCAGAAATCTTAAGACCTTCTGCTCCAGCTCTTCAGCCATGCATTCAACTCTTCTATCTGCCTATTCCTATAATCACTCACAGGAGACACTGGGAATAATCCAGAGATTGCAACCTTGAGGCCATGCTACCTTGTACCCTAAATTCTTGTTGCAAGACCTCATCCCTCTTTCTACTATGTCTCTGGTACCAATGTGTACCATGATCACTGACTGTTCATTCTCCTCCTTCAGAAAGTCCTGCAGTTGTTTAGTGATATCCTTGATTCTGGCCCCACACTATTAATTCTCCTAACACTACTGTGCTCCTTAAATTTCTGTCCCTCTCTTATGCAGCTGGGCTTTGACTGCACTCCCCAGAGGAACCCATCATACTCATTAATTTCCAGTACACAAATTTTTTCTTGAATGAGATGTACTCTGGGACTTTCTTGACTATATGCCTGCAACTCTTCTTCTGACTGCCTCAGTGGCTATGTGTGTGTGGAGCTGGAGGACATTGCTAGCACACTCAGGAGGAGGAGAATTTGAGAAGAAGGAGTCTGAGGTTCTTGAGCAGATTGAATAAGAGAGTGAGGAAGTATTGAAGGTTTTGGTAGGCTTAAAAATGGATAAGTTCCCCAATCCAAATGAAATCTTTCGCAAACTATTGTGGGATATGAGGGAGGAAATTACAGAGACTTTGACCCAAATTCTAAATATCCTCTGGCCACAGAAGAAGTATGAGAAGACCAGAGGACAGCTACTGTGGTCCTACCTTTTAAAAAGGGTGGTAGGGATGGACCAAGGAATTGTAGATAAGTGAGATTCACATTAGTGAGAGAGAAACTATTGGAGAAAAGTTTGAAGGAGAGAATCAATCTCCACTTGGAGAAGCATGTTTGATCAGGGATAGTCAGGTAGTGTTGTCAGAGAGAGGTCATGCCTAACATTTATCTAGGAATAGTAGTCTGGGAATAGGACAAGAATCTGTCTGTGTGATTACATTCAAATTTCTATATCCTACACGTAATCTAATTGAACTAATTAGATTAGGCACCAATTCTTTAGAAAAACTGCAATTACTCTGGCTTGGTTCCATCAATTGATCCTCTAACATATATTGAATTTCCTTTGTTATTTTGACCTGTTTTTCTGGGTTTAACTAGTATGGGTTTTGTTTATCGGTCCAAACTGCTTACACCTATGTCATATTTGGATAATATAGTACATCTAATTGTATCTATGCAAACTTTAATGTATTTCCTGAGCAATCTTACTACTGTATATCACTCTTTTGATCTTTCTTCAGATGCAAAATACAGCATCAGAATTTTCTAATATCTGTGAATTGTTTAATTTAATGGCAGGAAGCTCACTTTGTAAATTATCCTTTACTCCATGGCTATCATCTTTCTTTCTTATATTCTCCTCTACTGCCGTCACTACTTGACACATCAGTATTTCCCCATTGTCTTCCCAATGATAGGACTGTTTTAACATGTTCACATGACATGATAGAATTCTATTTCCTATGGATGGGAGTATCAATTAAAGATGCTACCTGACCAATCCTTCTAATTACTTTCTCGGGACCCCTGAAATTTGCTTTTAATAGCTCACCCCAAAATTTCATTTCCTGCTTTAAAGATTCTAATTGTTGTATGTTTATCTGCCTGCACTTTAATTTTGTTTTGGGAAATTTTAATGTCTTGGTGCTCCTGTTAACTTTTTGAGAAACATGGATACATACTCAAACATTGAATATTCATTTTTCTGACTTAATCATTTACCTCTAATCAGTTTTATTGTTCCTCGTATTTCATGGCCATAAACTAACTCAAAATACCCGAAGCCAGTGGATTCATTTGAAGAACCCCTGGTTGCAAGTAAAAGAAAATTTAAACCTTTATCCCAATCCTTTGGACACTCTTAAAGCACTTTGGGTCTGTGGATGGTACACAGTCTTTACCTATTTAATCCCCAAAATACTACCGATAGCTTGAAAATGTTTTGACATAAAGTTTGATCCATAATCAGACTGTATTTTCATTGGTGGTAACCTGTTTCTGTAATTGTTCTGATTCTTGTACCTCCTTTGTGCATTTACTACACCAACAGTTACTTCTCCTGATAACAAATCACATTCCAGTGTACTTTATATAATGGAACTGGAACATATTCTCCCTTAATCCCATTTATGAATACCTTAGTTCCCATCAATCAGTCTAGGGGGAAAATCATGATTTTCTCCAGTAAAATTGATTGCATCACCCCTATATCTCTAAGTATGGTTTCATAGCTTTCATTTCCCCGAGACATTTCTTTACTAATGACAGAATTCTACCATTGGCCTTTTCGTTAACATTAGTAGTACAATCTGGTCCATGGAACTATCTTTTTGTCTTCAGAAACAAAAACAGAAATTGCTGGAAAAGCTGAGAGGATCTGTCAGTATCTGTGGAGAGAAATCAGTGCTAATAGTTTGGGTCCAGTGATCCTACTTCAGAACACTAAGTCCCATGGGTCTACCTTGCAACTTCCAATATTAGCATGCACATGTCCCAACTAATTACAGTAGAAACATTTAATCTTCTGAACTTCACCACCAGACTCATCTTAATTTCCATCTTAATTGGAGTTGTAGTGCTTGGGGTGTTTCCCACTGTCTACACTCTACCTTGGCTACTTACCTTTTTTTCACACTCTCATTTTTGTTCTTCTCAAATTTCTGGGGTTAGAGAAAATGCTTATGGACCACTTCATAATCATTAGCCATTGCAGCTACTTGTTTTACTTTACTACCCTTTGATCTTCTACATGAGTTCTAATTACAAAACGTAGTGAAGTCTTCTAAAGTAATATCTTTCCTGAGACCACAGTAAGTATTCTATGCCTTTAATGCTCTTATCCACCATAGAGTCATAGAGATGTACAGCATGGAAACAGACCCTTTGGTCCAACCCGTCTATGCCGACCAGATATCCCAACCCAATCTTGTCCCACCTCCAGCACCCAGCTCATTCCCTCCAAACCCTTCCTATTTATGTACCCATCCAAATGCCTCTTAAATGTTGCAATTGTACCAACCTCCACCACAACCTCTGGCAGCTCATTCCATACACGTATTGCCCTCTGCGTGAAAAAGTTGCCCCTCAGGTCTCTTTTATATCTTTCCCCTCTCACCCTAAACCTATGCCCTCTAGTTCTGGATGCCCTGACTCCAGGGAAAAGACTTTGTCTAGTTATCCAATCCATACCCCTCATAATTTTGTAAACCTCTATAAGGTCACCCCTCAGCCTCCGACGCTCCAGGGAAAACAGCCCCAGTCTGTTCAGCCTCTCCCTATAGCTCAAATCCTCCAACACCGTCAACATCCTTATAAATCTTTTCTGAACCCTTTCAAGTTTCATAACATCTTTCCGATAGGAAGGAGACCAGAATTGCACGCAATATTCCAACCATCAAAATTAGTTTGTTTTACCATCTCAAATTCAGTACGAATTTGTCCAGTTGTTTTTGTAAGTTCTGAAACCTCTGCCTGTATGCTTCTGGGACCAACTCATGTGCACTTAGAATAGCCCTTTTTATGTTATCATAATTTTTAGAATGTTGCTCCGATAGAGATGCATAAATCTCTTGTGCTTTCCCAGTTAATTTACTCAACACAGGCAAGGTTTCAGCGCACCCATTTGTGTTGTCATCTTCTCAAACAACATAAAAAATGCTTCTACATCCATCTTTTCAATACACTAACCTTAAATATCTCCTGGCTGAACCATGGATTGAGATGAGAAACTTCTTCTAAGTCTTCACGATTATCTGGTTAAACTTATTTAAGCTGCATCATTTCTAATTTAAATTACCACTGTTTCTCTTTTTCCTCCCTTTCTCTTTCTTTCATTCTTTGGAATTCCAGCTTTTAAGTTCTAACTCTCTTTGGAATTCCATCTCCAGTTTTCCCAATTCCATTTGCCTGAACTGCAAATCAAAGTTCACAGATGCAACCAATATTTTGCCTGTTTGACTTGGCCTCTCTATTTCCACTAAACCCAACTGCTTCTTTATTTCATCAATAATGGCTGTGTTCTTAAATTGTTATGTCAACATTATTTCCAGTCTGCTGGCTAACTCTGCCAATTTTGCTCTAATTATACTGTACAACCTTACCAGGGAAACCTTTGACATTTTTAAAAATGCCTTAACAGTAACCAATGTCATCTTAAGTCTGAATACAAACCTGGTGTTTGATCATCCACTCTAACAACCAAAATCCAATTCCAGATCTACATTGTCTGTGTTTCAAGATCGAGGACTTGAGCACGCTATTACGTTATGCCATGAAGACAGACAGCAGACCCACATTAGCATTTCTACCACTGTATTTGCAACGCAGCAAAATTAAAACCTTCAAAGAATCTCAAAATTGACCCCAATGGTTCCTGACTAGACTTTTTGAATAAGCAAGTCGAGAGTGTGGTGCTGGAAAAGCACAGCAGGTCAGACAGCATCTGGGAAGCAGCAGTATCGACGCTTCGGGCATATGCCCTTCATCAGTGTGGAATGCAGGTTCCAAAATGCAACAAAAAATGTTTGAGGAATACCGGAGGTCTAAAAGATATCGATAATTGTGGGTAGATTCAAAACAAGAAAGACAACATTTCAATGGGAACCCAAAGCTGTTGCGAAGAGAGATGCAGCCATGAAGGCAAATATTGGTAGATAACGGATCAAACATTAGAAGGGAAATAGAAGGTAATAAACATGTATCAAGTAGAAGAGACAGTGGAAATCATATTTCTTGCAGTGAGGGCAGCTGAACAGAAACTAAAAAGCCTGCTTACACCCATCCCACAGTTTCTGCACATTCAATCAAGTTTTGGATGACCTGTGAGTAGCTATCCAATAGGAAGAAGGCCAATATTTGAAGCAAAGGAAGCTTCCTAAACACTAAACCTTCCCCTTCTCTGTTTCAATCTTGCAGTTATTATCAGTGCCACATCGTCATGCTGTCCTTTGATGCCAAATACACTCAACTCATGTCTGAGGTACTGTAAATAATGTGGTGATTTTTAGCAGTTCCATTCACAGTGGAATATGAACAACACCTTGGCGTGAAATGCATAACTTGTGGGCTCAAAGAATCGACTCTGGGGGAGAAAAGATCAAAACAATGGCACTTTAAAAAGCAGGAAGATAGACAAAGGCAGAGACCATGTGGTCAGACATAGAAACCTATACTGCTGTCTGACACAGCAGTGAATCTGCACAGCTACTGCCTTTGCTGTTTGAGTATCTCTGGAAATCGGAGTGTGTCTAAGAAAAGTTAACAAACAACGAAAATTACAGCTGACCTTGGAGGAACCTGTGTGGACGAGCTCACAGCACAGGATCAGTTAAGTGCATAGTTTTTCAGTGTAAGCTTCCTGTAAATCTACAATAGTGAGTTGAGTGGGCTCTTTATTCATTATTTGTTTTATGGAGATCTGTTTCTTGATTAAATGTTTAAAGTATAAACCATAAGTACTCAGTTAGCTTGGAGCAGTGTTTCGTTAGAGCAGTAAGATGGTGCTATTTTCTGGATCTGTAGATAGTTAAGGAGCAAAACTGGCCTTTAGTAGAGTGATGTGCTCTTCCTGTCAGATGTGAGTGTTTAGGGAGAGTTTCCATGTTACTGATGATTATGTCTGCAGAAAGTGACTTTGGTTGTGAATCCTATGAGATTGTATGGATCATTTGGAGCTGGAGTTAGAGGCAATGAGGAATTTAGGGGGTGTGATGGATGGTAGTTATAGGAAGGGAGAAAGACCAAAGATGCAGTCAGATAGATGGGTTAACTCTAGGAAAGGTAGGAGAGGTAGGCAGGTAGTGCAGGATCTCCTATGGCTATCCCCATCTCAAACAAGTTTGCTGTTTTGGAAATTGTAGGTGATGGACTCAGGGAAATGTAGCACGATCAGCCAAGTTTCTGGTATCGAGACTGGCTCTAATGTAATGAGGGGTACGTCATGTTCCAAGCAGTTCATTGTATAGGAGATTCTCTAATCAGAGGCACAGATAGATGTTTCTGCGGCTGGCAGTGAGAAATCAGAATGGTGTGTTGCCTCCTTGGTGCCTGGATCAAGGATGTCTCGGAGAGGATGGAGAATGTTCTCAAAAGGGAAAGGGACCAGCAGGAGGTAATTGTTCACATTGGAACTAATGACATAGGAAGGGAAAAGGATGAGATTCTGAAGGGAGAATATAGGAAGTCGGACAGGAATTTAAAGAGGAGGTCTTCGAGGATAGTAAATTTCTGGATTACTCCCAATGCTATGCACTAGTGAGGGTAGGAATAGGTGGATAGAGCATGCTGAGGAGCTGGTGCAGGGGTGAAGGTTTTACACTTTTGAATTATTGGAATCCACTTTGGGGTAGAAGTGACCTGCACAAGGAGGACAGATTGCACCCAAATTGGAAGGGGACTAATATTTTGGCAGGGAGATTTGCTAGAGCTGCTTAGGAGGATTTAAAGAAGTAAGATGGGAGTGTGGGACCCAGGGAAATAGTGAGGAAAGAAGTCAGTCCGAGACTGGTACAATTGGGAAAAGGAGCCAAACAGTCAGGGCAGGCAGGAACAAAGCAGAGAATGAGTTGGATTGATAAATTAAACTGCATTTATTTCAATGCAAGAGGCCTAACAGGGAAGACAGATGAACTTAGGACATGGTTAGGAACATGGGACTGGGATAACATAGCAATTACAGAGAGGTGGCTCAGGGATGGACAGGACAGGCATGCCGAGGGTGCTGAGTGTATGGAATGAGCTGCCAGAGGAAGTGGTGGAGGCAACATTAAATTACAACATTTAAAAGGCATCTGGATGGGTATGAGAATAGGAAGGGTTTAGAGGGATATGGGCCAAGTGCTGGCAAATGTGACTAGATTAGGTTAGGATATCTGGTCAGCATGGACGAGTTGGACCAAATGATCTGTTTCTGTGCTGTACATCTTTATGACTCTACTCAGCACTGCAAAAAGGACATTTGCAAAAGATGTATAATGTCACAGTCATGCTTACAATTGTACAGAACCCTGGTCTCCGAATCACTGTTTATTATTCATTGAAGATACAAAGAATTTTTTTTTTAAAAAAGCTAACTAAAGCCAGCACCTTCCCCAGCAGAACATAGTGGTACATTCAATGAATGCCTTGATGGCAAACCTTTTTTTTAAAATCACCCTCATGCTGCTCCAGAATAGCGGGCAAAAAAGGCATCCAATTGTTTTTTAAATGTACAAAGTCCAGAAAATGCAGCAGATATTAGAACATTGTAGACAATTGGATCAGCAACAAGCTGAATGACTTGTTAATTAATTAATTCAACATGCCTAAGTTGGGATGATTGTCATATAGCTGACACATCACAATCTTTCATCAACATTTGGATTTCTGTGAAATTCAGTTTAATGCAGAGGGAACACCCCACAATCAACTTCTGGCTCTTAAGGAGGGTCACTGGGCTCAAAAGATTATCTGTTTTCTCTCCACAGATTGGATTAGATTCCTTACAGTGTGGAAACAGTTGGCCCAACAAGTCCACACCGACTCTCTGAAGACTAACCCATCGAGACCCATTTCCCTACATTTACCCTGACTAATGCACCTAAACTGGCAATTTAGCATGGCCAATCCACCCAACCTGCACATCTTTGGATTGTGGGAGGAAACCGGACCACCCGGAGGAAACCCACACAGCCACAGGGCAAAACTCCACACAGTCACCCAAGGTGGGAATCAATCCCAGGTCTCTGACGCTGTGAGGCAGCAGTGGTAACCATTGAGTCACTAGATATGTCTTCCATTTTCCTCAATCAAGAATTCCCACCTCAACTGTGACAGACAGGGTCGTCAACCAAGCATTTCCATCCAACTGGACAATGTGGAGAAATGTTAGAGGTAGATTTTAGTCAAAAACTGCAGAAAGTTTGAGAGAGATGAGGAGGAATAGTGAATCACAATCATAGCCAAAAATATATCATTTGTCACTCTGATGAGAACTGTATCATCCTGTGGCACAGGGAAACTGGATAAAAGGATTACATCATCAACTTCTAGGAAAAATGAGCCTGGGTTTCAGCAACAGCACCTCATTCAAGGACTTTCGAAAGAAAGGGAGTTTTCACATAAGACAGTAGTTTTCACATAAGACAGTAGTTTACTAGGATAGAATTTTTGAGAGATTTGATGACAACAAATTTGATGGTGAGGGGATCATAAACTGAGGAGAGAAAACAATTAACTCGCAAGCTATCATCAACGTGAGGGAGTGGTTCATCAGCAATTTGGAGGAAATAAAGTTGAAGCAGGAGGGGGAGGTCTAATGGACAAGTGGAATTTGGAGAGGATACTGGGTAAGATTGAAGAGAAAACAGAAGATGATGAGTGTTCTGCTTATGGCCAGTGTGGATTTACTGGGGATTTCCAGAGGAGGAGAACCAGTGCATAGAGTAACATCCTATTGGGATTCATATTCTTTCCCTATTCTTTTCATCCTGCCCCAACCAACAAAAATAAAATCAATTTACCGATATCTTTCAAGGTGCTGCTTGAAAGGCATTGCAAAAATGGTCTTCAGTGAAAGAGCAGCAGCAATAATTAGGCAGATACTGCTAGATTTGCTGAGTTTATGTAGTAATTTTTATTTGTATAGACTAAATGCTGACTGGAACAAACGTTAAGGAGGTTACATCATGAGTAATGAGTTCAGTACACTAAATAGAAAGACTCCTCCTTCCCTATACACCTTCCCATATAAATGCAAGGAATACAACACCCGCCCTTTTCATTGTCCTCAGTACCAAACACTCTTCCTAGTGAAACGGTGATTTACTTGTACTTCTATTTATTATACTGAACTCACTACTCACAATGTAGGCTCCTCAACATTGTTTCAGTCAGCAGTTAGTCTGCTCAAACAAAATTGAAACTTTATTGCTGGAACAGCACAGCAGGTCAGGCAGCATCCAGGGAACAGGAGATTCGACGTTTCGGGCACAGGCCCTTCTTCCTGAAGAAGGGCCTGTGCCCGAAACGTCGAATCTCCTGTTCCCTGGATGCTGCCTGACCTGCTGTGCTGTTCCAGCAATAAAGTTTCAACTTTGATCTCCAGCATCTGCAGACCTCACTTTCTCCTGCTCAAACAAAAACCATAAATTGCTGACGAAACTCAGGAAGTCTGGCAGCATCTGTGGAGAGAAAACGGAGATAATGTTTTGAACCCAGTGAGTCGAGAGTGTGGCACTGGAAAGGCACAGCAGGTCAGGCAGCATCTGAGGAGCAGGTGAATCGACTTTTCAAGCACAAGCCCTTCATCAGGAACCCAGTGACCCTTATTCAGAACCAGAAGCTGACTGGTTGATTAATTTGGTCAATATCTCAATGCAGTGAATAAGAGTCACATCAAGCTTTCAGTTACCTACCATTTTAATTTTTCATCTTGCTCCCATCTCATTCAGCCTGTCCTTGAAGGCTACAGTATTTCAATGAAGCTCACACAAGATTAAGGAACAGCACCTCGCCTTTTCAAAGGGCACTGTCTTCTGGACTTTAACGGAGTTCAATAATTTCAGGTCATAAGCTTTGTCCGTATTGTGTTTGATTTGCCAGTGCATTTTTGTCACTCATTTCTTTCTTATTTTCTTTGCAATTGGACAGCAACCATTTATAGTTCCTCTCTCAGCACTGAGTCTTTACTTGTTCCATTACAACACTTTCGCTTTGAATTTGTACCATGAAATCATGTCATTTAATATTTCCTGCCTCCCATTCTACAATAGACTTTGCAGTTTGTTCTTCCATATAAAGCCCCTTTCACTTGATTAAAACATAATTCTAACTTTGCTTAGTTGTGATGGCTGGCAGCAGAATGCAAGAGTAGGTACTGCTGGGACTACAAGGAACCCAGAGAAGATGATCATGGCAACCTGAGATAGGTAAATCCCTGGCTTTCAGGGAGTGATTGGTGATCCAAGGGAGGAGAAATGGGAGGAACTGGCTTTTGGAGTGCAAGTAGGGAGGAACAAAGGGGTCTTACATCTTGGGCTAGTGAGTGCCAAGATTGATTACCAACTCCCTTTCTTCCCCTCATTTTATTGGAAGTGAATTGAGGTCCTTCCTATAATTACCACTAAATTGGGTAGTTCAACTAACAGGCATCTAATCTACTCCCCACTCTGTATTACATGGAACAGGTTGGGGTGGGCAGAAAGATTCTGGATTAGTGGTGCTGGAAGAGCACAGCAGTTCAGGCAGCATCCAAGGAGCTTCGAAATCGATGTTTCGGGGAAAAGCCCTTCATATATTCCTGATGAAGAGCTTTTGCACGAAACGTCGATTTCGAAGCTCCTTGGATGAGTGGGGGAGGGGATGAAGGTGATAGGTCAGGGAGGAGAGGGTGGAGTGGTAGTGGGCTGAGCACCTGACATTTTACTTGCCCTCCTACCGAACATATTCCTGTCAGGAGAGCAGTAAATATTCCAAAAAAATTATTAAAGCAAGCATTAGCAATACTTTGATACTTGAGAATATTTCAATAATGTTGAAAATATATGAAATGGAAGGGAACAAATAATTCATTAGTGAATTACAGTACATTAGATATTTATTAGTTTCCCTTTGTGCTTTGACATTTCTCAATATAGCAAGACATTTCAGAGTCCTGAAAGACTACATTATAGCATTCTCCATTTAAGACTTGCTAACGAAAATTTCCACAAGTAGACATGGTAAGAATATTTTTTATTGCAATATTAAACAGCGCATCTTCAGCCATTACAAATTTTTATAGACAACTACATAAATGACAATACATAATATTTTTTTCATATGATATTTACACATGCAGTTAGTACTGACATCATGCTACATACTGTTAGTAGTAACATTGCAAGTCACCTACAAAATAATGTTTCCTTGTAGGAAAATACATTTGATAAGCTGGAATATGCATTTTGTTGCATTTCAGCAATTTAAAGTTGACTCAATTCAAGTTGAACTGGTTATACAGACACACTTAAATGATCCCTTTTCTCCTTAATGAATATATCACAGAAAATTGAAAACATATTTGAGTGCAAATCCTGTAAGAGTGCATATCCAAACACATCCAGAATTCTCATCATTCCAGCAATAACTTGGCCTCTTACCAGATTTCACCTACAGTGTTTTTTCTACAGTCTCTTGGTTGGAAGCCATGCACAAGTAAATAGTTTAACTCAGCAGCATTTTCAGCATTTTTAAGATTATATATATTTATATATATATATATATATATGTCAGTGTTTAAAATAAAAGCAAGTCCATATATTTCCTCTTGATTTTCTTTTGTCAAGCTATGTTTTATAGCTGAAATGCTAAGAGACCATTTACATTCCTTGGAAAATTCATACTTATAATTTAAAATGAAAATATTCTGTACATGTTTTGTGCCATAAGATTGATTTGGTGAATATATTTTGAAACAACTTTACATCTACATAAAAACTGAAAACTTACTATACATTCCTGAATTGTGCACAAGTAATCTGAAATGTTTCTACTGTAAAACAAAACTGTACAAAGTACACAATATACAGCCAAGCAAGACTGCTGTAATTTCCTAGTGATGATACCCAATAACAAATGGGTCATTCAACTTAACTAGCCAAATACAATTCAACAAGAAAATGTTTTTCAAAACAGTAAGTGTGATTAAAAGTGCAGTAAATATACAGATACGTAATCAAGTAGGTGCAAGGTAGTTGCACTGTACAACCAAGCATAGATTAGATTGCTAAAATATATATTTTGGTAAGCTAAAAATAGAACTCCAGTGTTCTTAATAAAAAGTAGTTTACAAGAAACAGGTATTAAACTGCATATGGAGTGGTAACACACAGTTACTAAATTAGCAAGAGGCAAAACATTTGGCTTAAGCAATAAAATAATAAGTAAAAAAAGAACACATTGATTTATGGCTAGTGAATTAGGAGTGTAACGTTTTGTTATGATGTGGTTGTTAAGATTTATTAGCCGAACCAGACGAGCGCCGCAATTTCATCGACATACGACTCTTGCTAGCACGAGGTGACATTGGAGAGGCTAAGTCGATCCCGTCCGCCCCCTGTGCTGCAGGACTTTCGGCCTGCTGACTCTCTGGGCATAAGCCTGCAAAACAGTACAAGGAAAATATTATTTATATACAAGCTATTGTTGGGAATTTTCCATCAACTATTGCTCTTTGTAAAGAGATTTAAAGAACTTTAAAGAACTTTTAACTTTTCTGAGGCTTATACTAAATGTTTTCAGAATTTTACAAGCTTTTGAAGTGCCATAAGCATGTTTGGAGAATTTATTTAACTCATGCATACTTAATTCCACTGAGAAAGGAACAAGGATATGCATGCTCCAAAGAAGAATAGTAAATGTGAGCAATCAAATAGCTCTCAGCCAATACCAGAAAAATGCAAGAGCAAGAAATTAATTCCATGTTAGAAAGTGACTACACAGTGTCAAGTGAACCAGTCCTGATTTAGTGAGAACAAAAAGAGAAATGGATTTTCTTCTGCAGGGCTTCATAAGTCAGCAGAATTCATAATGAATTAAAATGAAATGTTTTGGGCACTACATCATTGAGATTAAACCAGAAAGACACGATTTCTGTTCTGAGTAAAGATGGAAATATGGAAGGTAAAAAGTAAAAATACATTCAGTAAGAAAAAAACAATGTCAAAAATAACATACCAAAAAAATCCTAACATAAATTTAAAAGCAAAAAAAACTAAACTCGGAAATTAGGCCTACCAGTTTAGCACATTGACACTGAACTGTGTATTTATTACACAAATTACAAAATATCTGAAACGATATAGAAGCTTGACTAAATCTGCAACATAACGGATTGCAATTAAGCTTAATTAAAGTCAATTAATTTGGACTGATGAGATTGATCATAAAATATATTACAACAATACCATTGTTGCAAACCAGAGTTTTCTTGGAGGCATGTTCGGTTTAGTTTATGTAAACCTCAGTGAAAGACTCAGAACACATCGAAGATAAATTTCAAATGAAAGGCAAACAACTTAGCTATGTAATTAAATCTCCATTCACTTAAATGAGTAAAATATAATTTTGACTTTAAATTAGCAAGAATAAATTACGTCCTCTACAGTCCAAATTAAAGTATTATCTGGACTGGAAATGTAATTTAATGAAATTACTCAAAACTACAGAAATGTATTGATTGGTTCCCTTTTTAAAGAACATGTAAAATAAACTAAATATTTATAAGTTACAAATATATTTAGGAGCTAGAAATGACAGGCTGAAGGAAGTTTTTTTTAAATTTTGCACAGCATACCATTCATAGCTAGCGTGAAAGACCTTCCGTTTCAAGCCTTTGCCCTTTACCTTGATGAGGCCAATGTTTTCTAGTGGAGGTTTGGGAAGAAGAAGAAATATCACAGCATTTCTTTCTTTAAAGTGAAGAAAATGAAGCAAAAAATGAATTGGACAAGAAGGGGAGAAAAGGGAAAAAGAGAACAGGCGTGAGAAATGACACAAATAGTAAAAGTTGAAGGGTATCAATAATAAATGTGCAGAACAGAGAGATAATGAGCAGAAATCCTGACGCCAAACCCACCAGCTACTTCAAAACAGAAGTTAAAGCTGACAATTACACAATGGACAAAGCACGATATTCAGAGAACAATAACTTGAATATTATATATTCTTTAAAAAACCAAAAGAGACATATAGTAGGAATGCACAATTAGATTTTCTTTGCTTTGACTTTTCAGGCTATGCCAGAGTCAGATTTAAAATACCAAATATTATGGTTGGAGCAAGCATATCGACAATACAAAGAAGATCCATTAAAACACTACACCCAAACTGGAAGTCTACACATCTCTTAACAGCATTGGAGTAAGCACCTTCGTGTAAAAGAATTTATCTCTGAGTGTGTCACACAACAGTAAGTATATCTAGGAAGGGATGTGTCTTGAAGCATTCCATTGACTCAAGATTCTCATTTCAGTCCAGCAATTTCATTCGAGATGTTCATATTATGGAGGTTAAGAGTCTCCAGGGACTGTACTTCAATAGGAAATGTTAGTTAGCATCAAAACACAAAATCCTGGTTTATTTTTAAATGCTTGCTGAACATGCTGGATTCTACTGAGAAGAGCACATTCATTAAAATACAAATACAAAATTATATGTTCAGTGTAAAAATCTGTGGGATACTGAATAAACACTTAAAAAGTATCAGTTTACAATGATAATTTCCTTACATATTACTATATAGCTATACTTGCAAGTAGAGACAAAGACAAATATATTCCTATAATATTCAAAATGCTCATTATTCAAACTAAGTGTTCAAAGAGGTACATAACTGATCGATATGGACTTCAGTATGGCATTCGACAAGGTTCCCCATGGGAGACTGGTTAGCAAGGTTAGATCTCATGGAATACAGAAAGAACTACTGATTTGGGTACAGAACTGGCTTGAAGGTAGAAGACAGATGGTGGTGGAGGAGGGTTGTTTTTCAGACTGGAGCCCTGCAACCAGTAGAGTGCCACAATGATCAGTGCTGGGTCCACTACTTTTCATCATTTATATAAATGATTTGGATGTGAGCATAAAAGGTATAGTTACTAAGTTTGTCGATGACAGCAAAAAATGGAGGCATAGCGGACAGCAAAGAAGGTTACCTCAGATTACAAAGGGATCGGAGTTTAATTCACATAAATGCGAGGTGCTGCATTTTGGGAAAACAAACCTTAGCAGGACTTGTATACTTAATGGTTAGGACCAAGGGAGTGTTACTGAACAAAGAGACCTTGGAGTGCAGGTTCATAGCTCCTTGAAAGTAGAGTCACAGGTAGGTAGGATAGTGAAGAAAGTATTTGGTATGCTTCCCTTTATAGGTCAGAGTATTGAGTACAGGAGTTGTGAAGTCATGTTGCAACTGTACAGGACGTTGGTTAGGCCACTTTTAGAATGTCGTGCGCAATTCTGGTCTCCTTCCTACTGGAAGGATGTTGTGAAACTTGAAAGGGTTCCGAAAAGATTTACAAGGATGTTGCCAGGTTTGGAGGATTTGAGCTATGTGGAGAGGCTGAATAGGCTGGGGCTGTTTTCTCTGGAGTGTCGGAGGCTGAAGTGTGATCTTATCAAGATTATAAAATCATAAGGGACATGGATATTATAAATAGACAAAGTCTATCCCCCTGAGGTGGGGGAGTCCATAACTAGAGGGCATAGGTTTAGAATGAGAGGGGAAAATTATAAAAGGGACCTAAGGGGCAACGTTTTCATGCAGAGGTTGGTGATTATATGGAATGAGCTGCCAGAGGAAATGATGGAGGCTAGTACAATTGCAACATTTAAAAGGCATCTGGATGGGTATATGAGTAGGAAGGGTTTGGAGGGATATGGGCCGGGTGTTGGCAAGTGGGACTAGATTAGATTGGGATATCTGGTTGGCATGGACGAGTTGGACTGAGGGGTCTGTTTCCGTGCTGTACATCTCTATGACTCTATGGCACTGTAGCAATAGGAACAGGGTAATTGCTACAAATGCCAGAGCATTTATGCCAATTCATGTTGGAATTATAATTTCCCATATCAGATATACCAACATGCCTATTTCAGACAGGTAGATAGAAGAGGGATAAGAGATCAATGTGACTATTTTAATGAATTAAGGTTTAATGGATTGCTCTGCTTAAAAAAAACATTTACTTGAAAGAGGAAAGATCAATTGATTTAGGATCCAAGGCAGTTAATAAACCTGCAGCCAAATCCAACAAGATTGTTTGGCAAAATGACTGAGAACTTAATCTAATGGCTGCCTAGTTTACGTCAAATAAGCTTGAAAAAGCTGTTAAACCAACAACTGTTCTGTGGAGAATGTTAATTTACTCACCACAGATGCATTCATAGTTACTTAGGAAGATAGCACTTTTCCAATTAACAAGAGCATTGTCTGCAGCTGTATGGAGAAAATGTCCCATTAAATCTAAACAGATTATAGTTCCTTCTCTGCTCAATCTCCAAAATTAAGTGGAAAGCCTTATTCGGAATACAATTTCAATTCTTTCCAGAGGACAGCAGTCGAGCACATTTAAACTCAAACAGTTTCATTATAGAACATAAAGTAAAGTAGGAATCAGAGTAAAGGAAATGCTTTAAATTCTCTTTCAGGAGTGTCACCATGCACATCACACTTTGTTTTGGAGGATAGTAATTCCCAAATGTGCAAATGTGGTAGTCGTTTCATCTGCTGGAAGATCCAATAACAGTAGATTAAATGAATGATCCAATGATTTTTTTTTGTTAGTAGATTGAAGCAGGAATAATGACTGAGACATTAGGGAAACTCTATTCTCCTCAGACTTTTAGCTTCCAATTGAACCAAACTATAGACTACACCTATATTGACTGAAGAATGAATAATGCTAGGTATTGAAGTTCTGAAAAATTTAGGTAGCAATTATAATTTAAACATTTTCAATTATGAAAGTGACACTTCAACTGGGTCAAAGACACACTTGCAAAGTGAGGTGGACCCAGAGACAGCAACTCTCAAGACAGCAGATGTGAAGAGAACATGGACAGACAGCAGCATCTAAAATAATTATCCAGTCCAGTTTCAATGCCTCAGAGTTTACCAACAGTGTTCTGACAGAAATCAAAGGACCACATCATAGCAAAAATAAATCAGTGATTGTCTAAGGAATATTTTACTTCCTGATCTTTCAAATCTTGACTAACTTGGTAATAATTATGTTCTTACAGGTCGGAATAAAGTTTGCTAGCAATAGTAAAATTTATTGGGGGCTGTAGTCTTTATTAATTATAAATTGAAAAATAAAAGGGTCAGATGCTGGGTTGTGCTTGCAGAATGTGGAAGCTCTTGGATGTCAGTATGGTCTAGGGAAAATGCATCTGCAGTAAATGTATGCAGCTTCAGGAGTGTTGGTTTAATCAGAGTTTGACACTGAGCTACAGACACTGCAGCACATCTGGGAAAGATGAAAAATGGCCTGCACACTTTGTTCCAGATGTCTACACCCTCAGTGTGTTCTGATTTGGTCACTGGCCAGGACAGCGTGACTCTAAGTAAGGCAGGTATAGGGATCGACAACATTAGAAGTAAAAGAAGCTCAACCTTTGCAATGGTCCAACAGGTTCAGTGAGCTTGCAGTCAGTATGGGTTAAAGTAGCAAACTGACCATTGTACAGGAGTCCATTAACACAGGGGTAATAATTAGGAATACAGTGGTATAATCAAGGGGATACAAATAGTTCTCTGCAGCCAGGTTTAAAAGCTCAGAAACTAATTTGCCTGTCTGGTACCAGGGTTTAAGACATCTGCTCTGAGCTGGAGAGGAACTTGCTGCAGGGTGTTCCATGCAGGTATTAGGTATGGCTATAAAACAGCTTCTGTTTAGGGAACAAAGGCAGCCAGGAAACAAATTGAAAAAGCAAAATCCCAAAGATAATAATCTCTGAATTGGTACCTGACACATGAGCAAATTGACCTATGGCGAATAAGATTCTAGCGCTCCAAAGATTGGTGTGGGAAACGGGTTTTGATTCTCGGAGCACTGACTAAAGTAGGAGCCTTACCATTGGGATAGTCCTCATGTGATCCATGTTCAGGTGAATCATAATATTAGGGCTGGAGATAGGCATTTAAACTAAATGGAAGGTGAATCAAATGCAGGAAGATGGGATTAAAGAAAGAAAACAAGGCAACAGTTAAGGTGGCAATACAGGAAGTGATTATCAGGAAGGGACAGACATACAAACAAGAATGTGCTGGCAAATAAGCCAAAGATTGCAAAAGATGACAAAAAAAAATGAAAGCAAATAGTATTAGTAACAAGAAATTGACAGTTCAAATAGCAATGAACATTTATGATCTGATAGTCATTACAAAGACATGGCGACAAGATAATAAAGGCCGAGATAGAAACATTCAAGGGTATATGACATTTCAGAAGGGCAGGGAGCTAAGTAAAGGTGAAAGAGTAGCTCTGCTAATTACAGATGATATTTGTACAATAGAAAGAAGGATGATCTTAGTTCTAAAGGCCAAGATGTACAATCAGTTTGGGTAAAGAAAGAAACAGCAAAGGAAGGTAAGTAGTTCATAACCTCTTAATAGAAACCATGCTGTAGGATGATGCGTACAAGAAGAAATAAGGGCAATTACAGAAAGATATGGCAATAATCATGGGTGATTTTAACATACATGTAGATTCAGCAAATCAGATTGAAAGAGGTGCTTGGGAAATGAGCAGTTATAGAGTGTTTTCAGGTTAATTTCTGCAGCCAAACAGAGAACAGGTAACTCTAGAACTGGTAATAGATTAGATTAGATTACTTACAGCGTGGAAACAGGCCCTTTGGCCCAACAAGTCCACACCGACCCTCCGAAGAGCAGCCAACCAAACCCATTCCCCCACATTTACCGCTTCACCTAACACTATGGGCAATTTAGTACGGCCAATTCAACTAACCTGAGGTGGGCATTGAACCCGGGTCTCTGCCGCTGTGAGGCAGCAGTGCTAACTACTGTGCCATCGTGCCGCCCACTAATGTACAATGAACTGAGATTAGTTTGTGGCCTTATAATAAATTCATCCCTAGCTAGCAACGATGATCAAATGAGTGAATTGTGCACACAGTTCAGGGCGGAAGAGTGGGTCTCATGCTAGTGTTTTATTTT
Organism: Chiloscyllium plagiosum; assembly: GCF_004010195.1. Taxonomy (NCBI): domain Eukaryota; kingdom Metazoa; phylum Chordata; class Chondrichthyes; order Orectolobiformes; family Hemiscylliidae; genus Chiloscyllium; species Chiloscyllium plagiosum. The sequence continues at coordinate 56,726,893 of NC_057719.1, forward strand.
TAAGTAAGGGAAATTCTGGGGCATGAAGGCAGAAGACTAACATGAATTGAGAAATTAGATTAAGGGATAGGTCCATGGAGATACAATGGCAGAAACGTAAGGAGATATTTCATACCTCTGCAGATTGTTATACTGAGCATGTCAGAAGACAGAATGAAATCTCACTTAACAGATCATTTTTGAAGTTGGTTAATGTGTGGTGGTTAGTCACTATAATATATTCATACATGGTTGCATATGTTCTTTAACAAGAGAACATAAGTTTATTGCAGAAAAAGAAATGAACATAGTGTTATTCAAAAAGATAAAACAGTTAGAAAGATCATAACACAAACATCAAAACAAAGTTTCAACCTGTTTCCCCAACATTACCCTTTACAAAAGCACAATCTCTGAGAAATATTGCTCACTTCTTAACTTGTTAAATCTTTACTCAACTAACACTTTCCAGTTTCCTTTTGTTGGGCTATTGCGATCATTTTAAAAAAAAGACTCCTTTCAGAGTCTGTTGGAGTGAACTTTTCAGAGTTATGATAGCCAAAACTTTCTCAATTTAACAAATGAAAGATTTCTGTCCAAAGTGTCCTGTCTTGGAAATTCCACAGGCTAGGAACCACTTATAATGATATGACTGGTCCCGTGAACTGACTAGCTTCTCCTGCCTCCTGTTCTGAACTGAACTCTGCATACTTCTTAATTTAAAAGCTTTGAACTTACTGGTTTTATGTTTTTATTCTGCCTGTCATAAACCCAACAATATAAATATTACATCCATTAACACTACAGGGATTCTCCCAGACACTACACTGAAATCACATGCTTTCTGGGAACTGATGGTTAGGTCACTATTCCAAATTTACTTCCTGGTCTTTTTAATAGAACTAACTCACATTCATCTGCCTTTACTTTGAATATGTTATACATATTTGTAAGATATATTCCAAGGAGAAAGACATACTTTAGGGAAAGGATACACTGTTCTTCCCTATATAAGGATAGTATCCAGGAGTATCAAATAAAAAAGCACATACTACCACTACATTAGTTGCAGATCAGAAGATTGGATTGAACATAAAAAATAGCAAAAAAAAGGATAAAAGTAGCAAGGAAAAGAATAATAATGGAAAAATTAAGAGTATGAGGGAAAGATAACCAGAAATATGAAAACAGTTAAGTTTCTACAGATATTTAGAAATGAAAAAAGTAATGTAAATGTTGTTTTTTTACACAAGGAGAGTCTGATGAATTAATAATAGTTAATAAATAAATGGTAGATAAATTGAATAGATATTTTGCATCTGTCTTCAATGAAGATGATGCATATAATTTTCAAGAAATAAGTATGAATTAAGAGCTTAAAGGGAGTAGAACTAAAACCTGACATGTCCCCACATCATAATGGAAATCATTCCAAAGTCAAAAATCGCTGTTGAGATATTAATTTAATTTTCCAAAACTTCCTAGATTCTGAAAAGGTCTGATGTGATTAAGAAATAGTGAATGTAAATTTGGTATTCAATAAATTTGGGATGCAGAAACAAGAAAACCACAGGTCAAATATCTGTCATAGGGAAATATGTTGGAACCTATTACAAAGGAAATTGCAGCAGGCATTTTGAAACTTGTATTCAGATAGGGTCAACATTCTTTCATGGAAGGGAAATATTTTTTGACTAATTTATTAAAGACTTTCAGGATCTATCAAGCAATGTGAATTAAGGGGAATCTGTGGATGTGGTATACTTAAGATTTTTAAAGAGAACTTTATTAAAGTGCCACATCAAGTGCCACTGCATAAATTAAGAACTCCTAGTGCAGGGTAACATATTGCCATAGAGAGGGGCTCAGTTAGATAACAGGGACTGGAACGGAGGCATAAATGGGTCATTTTAAGTTGACAAAATTGAATATGAGGGGTGCCAGAGGGATCAGAATTGGGAACTCACATTCTCACAATCTCTATTAATGACCTGGATGACAGAATCAAATAGATGGTGCAGAAACTGAAACTATTGGAGAAACTCAGCAGGCCTGGCAGTATCTGTAGAATGATTAGGCAAAAGTGAGGACTCCAGATGCTGGAAATCAGAGTCTAGATTAGAGTGGTTCTGGAAAAGCACAGCTGGTCAGGCAGCATCCAAGGAGCAGGAAAATCGACATTTCGGGCAAAAGCCCTTCATGAGGACTGAAGGCAGGGAGCCTCCAGGGTGGAGATCTCTTTGCAGAATGATTGCAGAGTTAATGTTTCAAGTCCAATGACCCCTGTTCAGATCGGATAGTAGTTAGGAAAAACCAAATTTATGGTTGATTTCACAGAATCATAGCATGCCTACATTATTGAAGCAGCTGAAAATGTGTTGCTGGAAAAGGGCAGGTCAGGCAGGCTATTTGACACATCGAGTCCACACCAATCCTCTGAACAGCATCCCTCCCAGACCTACCCCTCTACCCTAACCATGTAACCCTGCACATCCCATACCTAATCCATCTAGTCGACACACCTTTGGACATAATGAGCAATATAGCATGCCAAAAACACCGAATCTGCACGTTTGTACTGTGGAAGATTTTCTGAAGACACAACGGTAGGTAGGAAAGTAAGTTGCCAAGAAGACATAAGGTATCTACAAAGAGACACAGATAGGTGAGTGGGCAAAATTTTGGAGCATGGAATGTAGTGTGGGAAAATGTGAACTTGTCCATTTTGGCAGAAAGATAAAAAAAAAGCATATAACTTAATGGGGAGAGATGGCACAACTTTCAGTATTTTATATAAGCTTCCCTCTTTTTCTTTAACAAATTCTTGATATCTCTTGACATCTGGAGTTCCCTGGACTTGCTGCCTTTGCCCTTCACTCTTGGAGGAACACGCTGCCCCTAAATGCTCACTGTATTACTTTTAAAAGACTCCCAGTTTCCAAATTTATACTTATCTGCAAGTAGCTGCTCCCAGTTTATTGGCCAAATCCTGTCTAGTGATATTAAAATTGGCCTTCCTCCAATTTAGACACAGCTTCGTCATTATCCTTATCTGGAGTAATGTATGTAGTTTTGGTCCCCTTATGTAAGGAAAGTATTATTTCATTAGAGGGATTGAAAGAAGGCTCACCTGGACAACTCCCAGCATGGAAGGATTGTCTTGAAGTTGGGACTACTCACTGGAGTTTAGAAGAATGAGAGGTAATCACATTAAAACATGCACAATTTTTAAGGGGCTTGACAGGATAAATGCTTCCCCTCATGACAGTGTCTAGTGTCAGAGTACACAGTCTAAGAATAAAAGACCAAGATAGAGTCATAGAGATGTACAGCATGGAAATAGACCCTTTGGTCCAACTCGTCCATGCCGACCAGATATCCCAACCCAATCCAGTCCCACCTGCCAGCACCCGGCCCATATCCCTCCAAACCCTTCCTATTCATACACCCATCTAGATGCCTTTTAAATGTTGCAATTGCATTAGCCTCCACCACTTCCTCTGGCAGCTCATTCCATACACGTACCACACTCTGTGTGAAAAGTTGCCTCTTTGGTCTTTTTTATATCTTTCCCCTCTCACCCTAAACCTAAGCCCTTTAGGTCTAGACTCCCACACCCCAGGAAAAAGACTTTGTCTATTTATCCTATCCTTGACCCTTGTGATTTTTAAAATCTAAGGTCATCCCTCAGCATCGGATGCTCCAGGGAAAACAGCCCCAGCCTATTCAGCCTCTCCCTACACCTCAAATCCTCTAACCCTGGCAACATTCCTGTAAATCTTTTCTGAACCCTTTCAAGTTTCACAACATCCTTCCAATAGGAAGGAGACTAGAATTGCACGCAATATTCCAAAAGTGGCCTAACCAATGTCCTGTATAACTGCAACATGACTGCCCAACTCTGACCAATAAAGGAAAGCATACCAAAAGCCTTCTCCACTATCCTATCTACCTGCGACTCTACTTTCAAGGAGCTATGAACCTGCACTCCAAGGTCTCTTTGTCCAGCAACACTCCCTAGGACCTTACCATTAAGTGCATAAGCCCTGCTAAGTTTTGCTTTCCCAAAATGCAGCACCTCACATTTATCTAAATTAAACTCCATCTGCCACACTTCAGCCCACTGGCCCATCTAGTCAAGATCCCGTTGTAATCTGAGGTAACCTTCTTCACGTCCACTACACCTCCAATTTTGGTGTCATCTGCCATCTTACTAACTGTGCCTCTTATGCTCACATCCAAATCATTTGAAGAGGATTTTTTTCTGTCAGAGGGTTGAGTGTCTTTGAAAGATGTTACCACAGAATCTGTGTGGGCAGAGTCCTTGTGTATATCTAAGGTTGAGATAGATTAATTCTTGATCAATAGAGAAATCAAAAGTCCTGGGGAAAACACAGGAATGTGATCATGAGGAACAGCCACGATCCTATTGAATAGCAAAGCATGCTTAAGTGGCTAAATGGCCCACTCCCGTTCCTATTTCTTATGGTGTTATGGTCTTGAGTTTTGGCAGTGTTATCTAAATGATACAGAAGGAAAGGTGAGTTAGAAGGTTCTGATTTAATGTATAACAATGTTTGCTGCAATGTGAATGTCTAACATAATTAAAATCTTAAGGGGGAGTGTAGTTATTAGCATTCATGTTCTTTGATTTTTATGCAGTAATATTATTTGGATTTACACTATGAACCTCGCAGTCTTATCTATTTACTAACTATTTGGGCCTCACATTAATACAAAACGCCACTGGTCTCTCCTGAGATCATAATACTTAGCATTATTGGCTCTGCTACTTTTAATGACCATGTACCATTGAGGATAAATGTCAATCTGATCAAAATACCATTGTCTATGTCCTATTTGACACTAAGGGCAGAACCTTAACACAACAGACTTGCATGCAGCTGACAAACCTGAATTTTTGCCATTGCACTTCTAACAGCTACAATATTAGCATTCAGCTTATGGGCTTCTTGACTAATCACCATGGGTGGGACGGCACGGTACCTGTCAAAGACTAGACTTCTAGTCAAAGAGATACTCAGATTAGAATGACTGAACTATACATTCATTGCTGAACCTTCAGCAACCATAGAAATGGCATCCTCACCAGGTCTCCGACTTTTACCCGGAGATCCTGTTGAGACATCTGAAGGACTGAAGTGAGATTATGTGCAGTAAGCTCTTTGGATCTGGATACAGTACACCAAAGTAATTCATGATTTCAGAAAGAGATGAGAAATGTGTGTCAAAATGCATAAATCCTCCACACACTGGCTTTTCCAGCATTCTCCTGCACACCTCTCAGGTTAAAGGTGGCACGGTGGCTCAGAGGTTAGCACAGCTTCCTCAAAGCGCCAGGGAAACAGGTTGGATTCCAGTCTCTGGCCACTGTCTGTGTGTAGTTTGCACATTCTCCCTGTGTCTGCATGGGTTTCCTCTGGGTGCTCCAGTTTCCTCCCACAGTTCAAAGATGTGGAGGTCACGTGAATTGGCAATGCTAAATTGCCCATAATGTTAGGTGGATTAGTCAGAGGGAATTGGGTCTGGATGGGTCACTCTTCGGATTGTCGGTATGGACTTGTTGGGTTGAAGGCCTGTTTTAAGCTGTAGGGAATCTAATCTAATCAATACATCTTGCAACTCCAAGTACTGCTCTCTCATAGCACCTCTTCATATCCTCATCCTCAAAGCCAGCATTGAAATTCACCGATCTTTGTGTCATCTCACTCAGGTTTAGCCGCTTTCCACTATGTTGTTCTTCCCTCCTTCATAAATAATTAATTTCTTATACTCAGTTCTCTACCTTCTCTCCTTGCAAGAAATGCAGAACTCCATGAAGGGACAGAAAACCAGAGCAGGACCTCCAGAGAGCCTGAGGGCCAATGGCTCTGCATGCTACATGCTAAACTGGGAAGTTTCTGTCTCTGTTCCATGTGGATACAGATATCAATTATGACTGATCATGAATGCCTAAACATTATGAAGCACTAGTGCTTACATGGGAAGAGACAGGTGCCTGCAGACCCTATTTTGGGTTGTCACCACCTTTGTGATGTGCTCATTTCCTCTGCCTGGTGGAGTGATTGAAGCGCAGGCCACTACTGCTCCTATTGCTCTTCTTATTCTGAAGAAAAACCCAAGATAGAACTGCACATACTTTTCCCATGCCACAAAATGCAGACCATCAGTAGGGGAAAGTAAATCAAGGTGGGTGGCACGGTGGCACAGTGGTTAGCACTGCTGTCTCACAGCGCCAGAGACCCGGGTTCAATTCCCGCCTCAGGCGACTGACTGTGTGGAGTTTGCACATTCTCCCCGTGTCTGTGTGGGTTTCCTCCGGGTGCTCTGGTTTCCTCCCACAGTCCAAAGATGTGCAGATTAGGTGAATTGGCCATGCTAAATTGCCCGTAGTGTTAGGTAAGGGGTAAATGTAGGGGTATGGATGGGTTGCGCTTCGGCGGGGCGGTGGACTTGTTGGGCCGAAGGGTCTGTTTCCACACTGTAAGTAATCTAATCTAATCTAAAGGTGAATGAAGTTCAAGACATAAGGGGTGGCTTCTATGAAGTTGGAAATCAGCTGTTAAACAGTGAAAGGACATTGTTAGAAGTGCTCTGAGAACGAGTCCCTCACCTTGGATTGGCAGTTCTATTGAGAAAACACTCCACAGAACTAAGTAAACCTATGCATAGGGTGTTAAAGTTAGAATGTTGGGTTAAATACAGAGTTAATTGGTCATTTAAAATTAGTTACTTATGAGCAGTTCTACTAGTGTTTGTGCTTGCCTGCAAACCACTTGAATAAAACCTGGAAGTGAACTAAATCAAGCAGAGTTCATTGACACTTTTGGGGTTTAACTCCCTGAACACACCTGAACAGTTAAAATTCTGCCCCAAGTTTCATTTTTTAAAATTAATTCTGTCTAAGTCAATTTTCAATGGCCCACTATCCATAATGAATCAAATTCAAAATCTGTGTCTTTGCCTACAATTTCCACTTAGTGTTTTTCTCCCTGCCTTTATAGCTCTTCCAGCCCTATGTTAATGTCTGCTCACCTGACTCTGGCCTCACTTTCCCCTGTTCTATTTCTCTCTTTCTAATCTTTTTTGTTATAGGACTTTCAAGTACTTGGGCCTCATACTTTTGGATCCTCGCTAAAACTTACCACATCTTACTTCTCTCTCCTCAGTCACCTCAGGAGTCAGTTAGTTCAGCTGGCTGAATGGATAATTTGGATGCAAAGTGATGCCAATAGTGTTCACGTGTACAATTCCCACACTGACGTTAACAGGAAGGACTCTCCTTCTCAACCTTTCCTCTTGCCTGAGCCATGGTCTCCCTCAGGTTAAACCACCAGTCATCGCTCTCTAATAAAAGAAAAGCCCTATGGTTTGCTAAGACTATGGCAACCTTAGAGGAGAAAGTGAGGTCTGCAGATGCTGGAGATCAGAGCTGAAAATGTGTTGCTGGAAAAGCGCAGCAGGTCAGGCAGCATCCAGGAGAATGTCGATTCTCCTGTTCCCTGGATGCTGCCTGACCTGCTGCGCTTTTCCAGCAACACATTTTCAGCTATGGCAACCTTACATCTACAGTCATCTCCTTCAGCTCTTCACCCTTCTGCGATCACTAACCTCTTCTGCTTTGTGAGATACTTTGGACATGACATAATTGCAAGCTCGAGATTACTCCTGACTCTTTATTTACCATCCAGTAACTATATCCACAGAGAAACCTTTGAAGGCCAGAGGTTTGTTTTAAATTTTAGTTTTGAAACTTTCAAAAGAAAACAAATAACAACTTGAATTCCTATAGTGTCTAACATTGTAAAACAAGCTATGTTAATTGACAAAGCATTAACAAGCAAAATTTTAATGCTCAGCATTGAGCCATTAGGACACATTACAAAAGACTTGATCAAAGAGGTAGGTCTAAGCAATATCTTAAATGAGGAAAGAGATGTAAAAGTGCAGAGAAAAATTCCATAGTTTAGGGGCTTGACAAATGAGGGCTGCAGATCTGGAGAGGTCATGAGGAATTTAAGACAAGAATTTTAAAATGGAGTCAGTGCTTAATTAGGAGCTAATGTAAATCAATAAATGAAGAAGTGATTAAATGTGGGGTTTTCTTAATGCAATTAGTTTTTGCATTGCATGTAATATTGAAGAGAAATCTCACTTGTGAAATTACAGCTGTTTCAGTTGTGAAGAACTGCAGTTAAAACTTGGATATTATGGCATATGGGGGAAAACGCCTCAACAGATTATCCTTTGTATTTAATCACGGCAATACTTCTCTTTCACTTAATGCTGTAGTTAATTCTACAAAATGTTACAATTCTTCTCATGTTATCAAAGGGTTAAAGGATATTGGGTGAAGTTAGGTCATGTATAGCAGAGCTTTGGATGACTTCAAGTGTATGCTGGCTAGGACATACTGAACAGGCCAGCAGTATGTTGAATAGTTACATGTAGATGTAATACAAGGCATGGGTGAGTGATCCTTCAGCAGATGACCTGAAGCAGGAACGGAATTGAACGATAATGTAAAGGTGACATAGGTATAATCTAGGTGAATCAGGCAAATCAATTTTGATAACATGAGAAGAATTGTAACATGTTGTAGAATTAACTACAGCATTAAGTGAGAGAGAAGTATTGCCTTGATTAAATACAACGAATAATACTTTGAGGCATTTTCCCCCTTCTGCCATAATATCCTAGTTTTAACTGCAATTCTTCAAAACTGAAACAGCTGTAATTTCACAAGTGGGATTTCTCTTCAATATTACATGCAATAACTAATTGCATTAAGGATACCCCACATTTATTGCTACATGGATGCAGACTTGTTGTTGTATTCTCTGGCCTGAACATAACATAGTAATTCTCTATTCCATCCTTGTGTTGAGCAAAGAAAACTGCTGACAACAAGATTTTTCTTATGAGCGTAGACACGCCACAACCTCCAAAGAAATTAAAAAATCAGTGACTAGATAATAATTCACTTATACTTCTTATTGGTAATAAATTAATCACAATGAGTTTTCATACAGCATTATCAATTGTGGTTAATCATGTTTTGCAGTGTGTTTGAATATATTGTTAAAAATCACACACCAGGTTATAGTCCAACAGGTTTAATTGAAGCACACTAGCTTTCATCACTCTGAAAGCTAGTGTGCTTCCAATTAACCTGTTGGACTATAACCTGATGTTGTGAGATTTTTAACTTTGTACACCCCAGTCCAACACCAGCATCTCCAAATCATGAATATATTGTGATTGGTTAGATTCTGTTCAGAAACAATTTTGAATTGCGTCTTTAAAATGACTTCCTCTTTTCAAAAAAGATAATACAAGGCAGATTACACCATCTATATGCATATTTTAAGAATGAAGTTTTAGATCCACTAGTATCTCCAAATATACAAACAAACTCAGGAGATAAGGGTTTCTTTTTCATCTATGTGTTCATTTTAATTTTCTCATTTGATATTATGAATTGAAGTAGTAGGCTGAAAACTAAATGATGTCAACAGTGATAGTAACCCTGGCTACCAGCTGAAGGTTGCCTGGAGCAGAATGCCAAATTGAGAATGTAAACTTTACCTTTGTGGCAAAATGAAAAAAATAATTGACAGGAAGTAAAGGGCATCTGACCTGTAACTTACATAATTGGTATGGATGAATTATCATTACAGGTTTCCAGTTTTCTCATTTTGTAGAAGGATTTAACAAACCAAGTGCTTAGCTGGCCCATGCGGACTCTTGGAACAGCCTCGTAAGTCTACATTATCTCATAATCATGATCAATGTTACTAGTCTTGTAAATTCCTTAGTGTAAAGTCCCTATTCAAACACTTTAAAAATTATTCATAGAACTAGCTTTCACCACTTTTTCAGGATGGTGTGTTTTAGACCCCAACAACTTGGTGAAAAAAAAGTCTTCTCTCCCCTACAGCTGTTGCTCATTATTTCATATTTACGACCTCTAGTTATTGACCTATTCAACAGAAGGAATAATTCTCTATACTTACTCGTGCAAAATGTCTCTCTTTCAAAACCTTCAATAGGTCCCTCATAAATTTTCCTGTTCCAAGAATAAAAGTCTTGATTTTTTTTAAACCTATCTGCATAACGAAAGTCTGCCATCTCTGGTAGCTCTGATAATCTACACTTAAATAGCTTAAAATCGCACAACACCAAGTTATAGTCCAACTGGTTAAGTTGTAAATACAAGCTTTCGGAGTGCTACTCCTTCGTCAGGTAGCAGTGCCCTGAAGGCTTGTAATTCCAAATAAACCTTTTGGACTATAACATGGTGTTGTGCGATTTTTAACTTTGTCCATCCCAGTCCAATACCAGCACTTCCAGATCATGGCTACATCTATATAGTTTCTAAGAGACAAAAAAAAACTGCAGATACCATCTGGCTTGCTATGTTCTTCCAGTCTCTTACTTGTCTACTATATAGTTTCTAAGACTAACTATTAATCAATTAGATGCAACACAGAATTGTTATTTCACAACACTCCAACTGAGAACTAACTGGTATGATCTCTTTGTATTTGTATCATAAATGTATCATTATTTATAAACCTAAACAACCTATATGCTTTCTCAAATCACCTAATTCAATGATAACCCTGTAGATCAGATGGTAGTCAAAGGAAACGTACACAAATTATGGCACTTGGATTAAGAAGGCCTGTGTGACAAAGAATATGATTTAGAGTCATAGATGTACAGCATGGAAACAGACCCTTCGGCCCAACTCATCCATGCTGACCAGATATCCTAAATTAATCTAGTCCCATTTGCCAGCACTTGGCCCATGTCCCTCTAAACTCTTCCTATTGGTGTACCTAAATGTTGCAATTTTACCAGCCTCCACCTCTTTCTGTGGCAGCTCATGCCATACATGCACCACCCTTTGCTTGAAAATATTGCCCCTTAGGTCCCTTTTAAATCTTTCCACTCTCACCCTAAAACTCTGCCCTTTAATTCTAGACTCCCCCAACCCAGGGAAAAGGCCTTGTCTATTTACCCTACCATGCCCCTCATGGTTTTATAAACCTCTATACGGTCACCCATCAGTTCCAGGGAAAACAGCCCCAACCTATTCAGTCTCTCTCTACAGTTCAAGCTCTCTAACCATGGCAACATTCTTGTAAATCTTTTGTTAAACCTATCAAGTTTCATACTATCCTTCCTTTTGGAGGGAGACCAGAATTGCACACAATATCCCAAGAGTGGCTTAACCAATATCCTCTACAGACACAACATGACTTCCTAGCTCCTATACTCAATGCTCTGACCTCCCAACTCCTCTACTCAATACTCTGACCAATAAAAGAAAGCATACAAAACACTTTCTTCACTATCCTATCTATCTGAAACTTCACTTTCAAGGAACTATGAACCTACACTCCAAGGTCTGTTTGCTCAGGAACACTCCCCAGGACCTTACATCTTGCCCTGATTTGCCTTTCCAAAATGCAGCACCTCACATTTATCTAAATTAAACTCCATCTGCCACTCCTCAGCCCACTGGCCTATCTGATCAAGATCCTGTTGTACTGTGAGGTAACCTTCTTTGCTGTTGACTACACCTCCAATTTTGGTGTCATCTGCAAACTTACTACCAGTACTGCCTATGTTCAGATCCAAATCATTCATATAAATGAATAAAAGCAATGGATCCAGCACCGATCCTTGTAGCACACCATTGGTCACAGGCATCCAGTCTGAACACAACCCTCCACCACCTCCTGTCTTCTGGCTTTGAACCAGTTCTATATCCAAATGGCAAGTTCTCCCTGTATTCCATGCGACCTAACACTGCTAACCAGTCTACCATGAGGAACCTTGTTGAATGCCTTACTGAAGTCCAAATAGATCATGACTACCACTCTGCCCTCATCAATCTTCTTTGTTGTTTCTTCAAAAAACTCAATAGTTAGCGAGACATGATTTCCCATGCACAAAGCCATGTTGACGATTCCTAATCAGTCTTGCCTATCCAAATACATGTAAATACAGTCTCTCAGGATTCCCCCCAAAAACTTGCCTACTGCCAATGTCATGCTCACCAGTCAATAGCTCTCTGGCTTTTCCTTGCCACCTTACTTAAATACTGGCACCATATTAGCCAACCTCCAGTTTTCCAGCACCTCACCTGTGATATTGATGATACAAATATCTCAGCAAGGGGCCAGCAATCACTTCTCTAGCTTCTCACAGAGTTCTCAGGTACACCTGATCAGATTCTGGGAATTTTTCCACCTTTATGCACTTTAAGACACTCAGCACCTCCTCCTCTGCAATATGGACACTTTTCATGATGTCACCATCTATCTCCCCACATCCTATGTCTTTTATGTCCTTCTTCACAGTAAACACAGTTGCAAAATACTCATTTGGTATTTCTCCAATCTCCTGTGGCTCCACACAAAGGCTGCCTTGCTGATCTTTGAGGGACCCTATTCTCTCCCTAGTTACCCTTGGGTCCTTAATGTATTTATAAAATCTCTTTGGATTCTCCTTCCTTAACCCTATTTGCCAAAGCTGTCTCATGTCCTCTTTTTGCCCTCCTGACTTCCCTCTTAACTATACTCCTAATGCCTTTATACTCTTCTAAGGATTCATTTGATTTCTCCTGTCTGTACCTGACATACGCTTCCTTCTTTTTCTTAACCAATTCCTCAACTTCTCTAGTCATCCATATTTCCCTACACCTACCCTAACAGGAATATATTGTCTCTGGACTCTCGCTATCTCATTTTTGAAGGCTTCCCATTTTCCAGCTGTCCTTTTACCTGTGAACACTTGACAATTCTTGCCTAATACCATCAACATTAGCCTCCCTCCAATTTAGAACTTGAACTTTTAGATCCTGTCTCTCCTTTTCCATCACTATTTTAAATCTAAAAGAATTATGGTTGCTGGCCCCAAAGTGCTCTCCCACTGACACCTCAGTCACCTGCCCTGCCTTATTTCCCAAGAGGAGGTCAGGCTTTGCAGCTTCTCAAGTGGGAACATCCACATAGTGAGTCAGAAAATTGTCATGTACATACTTGACAAATTCCTCTTCATCTAAACCCTGAACACTATGGCAGTCCCAGTCTGTTTGGAAAGTTAAAAAGTTAAAATCCCCTACCATTACCACCCTACTATTCTTACAGATAAGGGACATCTCCTTACAAATTTGTTCCTCAAATTCCCGCTGACTAGTGGGAGATCTATAAAATCCTAATAAGGTAATCATCCCTTTCTTATTTTTCATTTCCACCCAAATAACTCCCCTGGACATATTCCCAGGAACATGTCCCCTTAAATACAGCTGTAATGTACTTATCAAAAAATACCAATCCCTCCCACCCGCCCCAACCACTCGCTTGACCAACCTTCCTTTCTATCACTACTATCGCATTTGTATCCTGGAACATTTAAGCTGCCAGTGCTGCCCATCCCTGAGCCACGTCTCTGTAATTGCTATGATATCCCAGTACCCTGTTCCTGACCATGTCCTGAGCTCATCTGCCTTCCTGGTTCGGCCTCTTGCATTGAAATAAATGCAGTTTAATTTACCTCATTCTCTGTTTTGTTCCTTCCTGCCCTGACTGTTTTGACTTGCTCCTTTTCTCAACTGCACCATTCTCAGATTGATGTGTTTCCTCACTATTTCCCTGGATTCCATGACTGGCATGTGCATGGTGATGGAATGCAGGTGGGTGGTGAAAAGAACTGTTGGAGACATGCATGAGGAGGGCACACAAGTTGGCAGTGAGATTAGTCTCAACAATCAACCAGTTGACTGAAATCTCCATGTTGGAGATCATGGAGGTAGGGGGTACGGAACGCACTGTTTGAAAGAGCGGTGAAGGCAGATTCAATTGTAAGCATTTAAGAGAGGAGTAGATTGGTACAAAGTTAAAATGCTCCAAGCTAATGCAAATATAATGGGCCAAATGGCCTCCTTCTACACTGTGGCAATTCTGTGATACCAATACGGAAACTTCAATTTCATGCAAAATTAGGAACATATTGTACACTTGTATACTATACACACCATGATCTTTCCAAGTACAAGAGACTTGTCAATGTGAGGGCTATTTTGAAGTTTGCTCTATTCATTTGGATTTAATGCTCCTTTCATTCACTACAATTTGCTCCCCTAGTCCCCTCCATTCACCCAATCTCTCTTTATTTGGCATTACCTTCTAATTTTCTTACAAAAATGGTCTGAACTCAAAAATTATTGATTAAAGTTTATCTTACTACCCCTTATCTAGTAAGAGCTTTAAAAATTCTTAATTTGCTTCTTTATCTTCTGCATCAGCTTCAAAATAAGCCAATGGATATAATACTTATTACAGCTTACTTAAATTGTCACAAAGCTAAACTTCAATCATGATCACAGTTATTTAACTACTTCCCAGAATCTTAAGTTTACCGAAAACAGGATGGAGCGTAGACTCTTTTCTGGAAACTGTGTTATTAGCTCCATGTATTTACCTACCTTTTGAAAGATTCTCACTATCATTAAATTCATCTAATGGGCAATATGAATTGCACAGAATATTTATATATATTTATCCTACTGCAATTTTATGACTCAATCAAAAATTTTACATTAGTGGCAACTCTTCACCCTGATAGTCTATGATAATTGCAGTTGTTCAGTTTTTCTCTTTGCTGTCATGGATTCCCAGTTATATTCAAAACTTCCTTTACTAGTAATTATACTAGCACTCAACATTATTGCATAGCTATTATAAATTAAATTACGCCAGGAGAAGAAAATAAAAACTATTGCTGAAGGGTGAAAAATGAAAACCTATGAAGGACTTATGGTCAGCTTAGCAAAGACATATAGGAGGCATGATAGATATTGGAATAAAAATTATCACCAACTGAAATATATATCAGTTCAGGTTTAAATAGCATGAAGACTCAGAATTACACAAAAGGACTGCACTAAAGATGGTTCACACAAAATTGAAACAATGATTTGTACAAGCAAGATTAAAAGAGAGATCAAGAAAAATGTTCATTCTTTGATACATTTAATTTATAGGCAGTCAAATCAACAAGCTATAAACAAGATTGTATGTACATGGATTGTAGAACATCCTGTGTATTACATACGTTTGCAAAGTCAGCACCACCGACATTGCTATATTTTAAGATTTTAGGGTACCAATACTGAAATTACAAATGTAAACAAAGTAAGCTACTTTCACCTAATGCAACGTGGATAAACTCTGATGAGATACCAAGTAATATAGCAAAGCCCTCATGTTCTGAATTAGCTAGTCTCAGGGAAGGGTCAGGGGCATTAAAACTGGCTGCAGTGTCCTTAAAGACAACAAATGTTCAAAGCACTTCCATTCCTGCTTTTTATATCTTGAAGCTTGCTGGAAAGATGGATGAGTGGCTGTAAGTTAAGAATACATGGGTCACTACAATGATGATTCATCCAGTGAAATAGTGTCTAGCTATTCGCAGTCTAAGCTCAGACATTATAAACTACTACTAGGTTAACGTACAGGGGCTTGCCAGTGTCCATGAGACTGTGGTTCAAAAAGGAGGAAAGAAAAAGAAGTAGAGGAAAAAAAAAGTCAGACCTTTTCTTTCAAAGTTACTTCTGAAGTTAGTCAAATTATAAACATCCAGGAGCAGTAACTATAATGAAAGATAGGTGGGGAAGGAAGTCAATAAATCTTAATTTATTTGTTTTTGTTTAAAAGAACAATGAGATAATTCTCTCATTGATTCACTATTCATAGGCATCTGGATCCTTCTGTAAGTAGTAGGTACCATTTATCTTGCTTTAACTTGTTGTGATTGTACATTTCCCTATCCTACACGATAAGACAACCCTTTAAATTGCTTTGCCACTCACTTTATGTCCATACTTTCCTTTCTTTAGAAAAGAAAAATAACCTAAAAGCAAACAAACTATAAAGAAACTAATCTAGAAAACAAACTACAGTTAGATTAGATTCCATATTTGAAATTTTCATTAAAATATCCCAGAATAATTAAAAGGATTTATAAAGACAAAGTAATAAGAAATACTGCCTTGTAGGAAAACATAGTTTCTGGATACATATTAAATTCAGTACAATACATATATATGTCATATTATTTCTTCCAAATGAAACCAATTCATGGGAGGTTGCAAATTGTCATGATTTCACCTTCATCTTGTCATCAGCAACAATGTGACCATGTGGTAACATTATAAAGATCAACTTAACAATTTTAGATAATAGGCTTTTAATATTAAAATAAGATGATTTTTGACTTCATTTAAAAAGATTGCATAATTGCTATAAATTAAAATTTAATTGGGTAAAGTGTACTTCTAATTTAAGATCTTCAAACATTTATCAAGTTTAAATCAAATATGCAGTTTCCATGATATTATTAATAAGCTATTAGTTATTCACGTAATAAATCAAGTAATGCAATGTTCATTAAACTAGCTTAATCATAATATGCTATTTTTGACAAATTTATCTGTTTCTTTATAGAAAAAGGTGCAAAAGTTCTCAGATATCATAATTGTTATTGTACTTCATAATTAGATAAAACTGTATGATATATTCCTACTGTGTACTTTAATCATGCTAAGTGCTAATGAATTCAAATCATAACAGCACAAAGGATGCTATTCTCTTCATTGAATCTGTGCCAGTTTTCTATAAACTAATCCAGTCAGTCCCAATCCCTCACTATGTCCCTCACAATCCAGTAAATTTATTTCCTTCAAGTGTCTATCCAACTTACTTCTGAAGTCATTCAACATTTTAACACAGCCCTGTAAGACAACAAGTCTCAACTGACAGCAGTTACTAAAACAAAATCTTTTTTGCTCTCCGCCCTCCCCACCTCCCATATTTCCTGCTCAAAAGCCTTTTATATGCTTTTGTTCTTGTAATCATCAGCTAATTGGAACAACGTTTTGATAGGATTTGTCTCCAAAGTGTTCCATTATACTAGCGTAAAAAGTCTTTCAAAACATATGGAACTACAGCTGCTGTCTTTATGTTTAAAAGTTTGCAGTCTAAAATACAGTAAAATTGTGTTATCTAGCACCTCAACTAGAATGTTCCATGAACAAGAATCACTATTATATTATAAAATACTGCTATCATTTACTTTTTTGTGATTATAAAGGAGTGGCTGAAGATTGAAGTATTTTTTCCATCAGTATTTGGAGTGGAAGGAATCAAAGTTGGAGAGCTTCTAAGCACCTGCAATTTGCAGCATACATCAAGGCATGTTTTTCTGTTTCATTCCTACATTTACCACAAACTGCAAAGAGTTAACTGGTATTTCTGATTTACTGGCACCACCTCATCCCAGTATGTTCAGATAACCTGTATTTTACTGTAGATGCATGTGACATATTACTTTAATTTTAAGACTGTGCTCAATAATAGCAGTATATTTCATAATTTTTTTGAAGGTCTTCAGGTGGGCGGCACGGTGGCACAGTGGTTAGCACTGCTGCCTCACAGCGCCAGTTCCCGCCTCAGGCGACCGACTGTGTGGAGTTTGCGCGTTCTCCCCATGTCTGCGTGGGTTTCCTCCGGGTGCTCCGGTTTCCTCCCACAGTCCAAAGATGTGCAGGTCAGGTGAATTGGCCATACTAAATTGCCTGTAGTGTTAGGTAAGGGGTAAATGTAGGGGTAGGGGTATGGGTGGGTTGCGCTTCGGCAGGTCGGTGTGGACTTGTTGGGCCGAAGGGTCTGTTTCCACACTGTAATGTAATCTAATCAAAACTATTTTGATAAGTTTCACATCTTACAAAGAACGATGATTAACTTTCACTGTTGTTTACCTGGGTTAGAATGTTTCTTGAAACAGTGCTATTTAAATCATTTGGAAATCAGCTTGGAGGAATTACAATTTGTGGAAGTTAAATTAATAGATATTTGTTTATTAGCTTGGAGGATTTCAGCAATGAGTTGATCTTAACGTGTATCAACATTTCCTTGAGTAATTACTCAGCTCGAGTAATTACTCCAAACTACTTTGCCATAAAGCTATTATATTTTAAAAGAGAAACCTTGTAAAATATACAAAAGGGAAACATTGAGATTACCAAAATTGAGATTTGCATTGAGATTACCAAAATAAATGTTAAAGAAGACTCAAAGATAGTGAAATGTCGAAATGTTGTTCTAGTTATAAATGTCATTAATGATTTTACCCAATCGAGAAACTTATTTTCTGTGTAGCACTTTCTGCTGCTATTAGTTCTAAACAGTAAATATTAAATATAAACATGCATCAATGGAGTTGCTTTTGATTCATGCAAGAGAGAAACAAAAGAGTGCAGCAATGTTATTTGTCCAAATCAGACTGGATTGTTAAATATATTTCAGTACTGAAAGGTTAGTATGGTGTACAGGCCTGGTTAGTGTACTCTTTAGTCAAGAACATACTTCAAAATAAAGGACTTGGGGAAATCCCTTTTAGTGTGAACAGAGCATAAGAAAAATTTGCTTCAAACTGTTAAGGGTTTAGTGCTCTGATAGGAAGTAACCTGAACATAAACTCTGTCACTGAATCTTACCTTTGATTTATAGAATTGACATTTTAATGATCTAAAAGAGGAAAATAAAACAATGAAAATAATCACTTTGATACATGGTAGGTATGTACAGGATAGGAAGGCTGAGTTTGCCACTTTTATAAACCTCAATAAGGTTGAAATTGCAATTTGATATGAATACCAGAAACCCAGACTATAAGACAAATCTGCAAGTACCAATAAATGATGCAACATTTTAATTTTCATTTGTTCTATTTTTGGTCAAAGTTTTAAAAATGGCTTTTTACATATTTTAGGAAACGCTATCAACAAGACCTTGGAGTCTTTTTTTTAAAAAGGCAGAATTTAATCTTCCCCATCCAATGTAAAATAAAATGCAAAGACTAAAAAACCCATATTCAAAAAAATTATAGATTATTTGCAAGAATTCTATTGAGAGGTCAATCCGTCTTGCCTATCTTGGTGAACTCAGAAAACAGCTCTGCATAAATAGATTTACATTAATATCATGATTTTCCAACAAAGTTGTAAAGATGAATTGTAGTTACCAATAATTTCATCCAGGCATTCTAGATTGTCAACACCATAATTAAAGTTAGGAAAAAGATACACAGAGAAATTGATCCTTAAAAAATGTGATAGAAGTATTTGCAATTAAAATATCAGCAATATTATACATTTTTTTCATCAAATTGTACAAATAACAAAAAAACTAATATGGAACTGTTTTGGGAATTAATTTATTACAAAGTCAAATGCAAGATCAAATATTTGCTTTTACCTGGATCAGATGGTATATTGTGACAAGGGGCTGGACAGAAGACCTGGGCAGCAAAATCCTCAAAAGTGGTTGGCTCCTGGTGGTGTTGCACAATGGTTTCTAGGTATCGAGCTCGCTCCTCATAGCTGAGATTTGAGTTAAGTATAAACAGACCAATTAAAGCAGTATACTAAATTCAAAGCAGTCAATTGTACACTTTAATCATTGCTAGAAACTTGTGTTTCTGTCATAAGAAATGTTTGGAGGAGTCCTGGCTTGGTACCTTAGTAGAATTTACAATTGGAATTATTGAATTGTATTATCCCACGCTCGGTGGTTAAACGTAACCCCGGAGCAGACTCACCGAACTGGAGACTTTTCCAGCTGACATAACAGCAGAGCAAGGCTAAAAAACACATTCCATTCTGGTTACATACAGATAAGAAGATTCACACGGGGAGGTGTGTAATAAGATTCACACGGGACTAAGCAACACCTCCATTCCGGTTAGATTCACACATGTATTGGGAC
Source organism: Chiloscyllium plagiosum (assembly GCF_004010195.1). Classification (NCBI taxonomy): domain Eukaryota; kingdom Metazoa; phylum Chordata; class Chondrichthyes; order Orectolobiformes; family Hemiscylliidae; genus Chiloscyllium; species Chiloscyllium plagiosum. The sequence goes on from NC_057719.1 coordinate 56,746,734, forward strand.
ACAATTTTTAACCGTTTCACCACAATTGTATTATATTTTCATATTCTCTCGTTAATGCATTTCAATCTTCAAGAAGGGAAGCTATCCCTTTTTGTACTCTTTAACAGGTATGTGGAGGCACAGAAAAGACTAAGGAAAATGAGGAATTTCAATTAATGAATGGCAGAGTTATATTGCTAGCGTTTGAGATTCTGTATTACAACTGACAATCGCAGTCCTCAGACTAATTAATAAGGCTTCTCTGACTAATAGTTAATAGCCCTGTGAAATTGTATAAGTTACTTAGCAATCAAATAATGAAAGGGGGCAGTATTATTTTGGTAGATTTAGTAACTAGAACTTAATAAATTGCTTAAATTCATTTTAGTTGAGGAAAACTGAGATCACAAAGGAATCTATATTCCACTTTCCCCAATCTCAAAATTTAGCTGTGAAAATAATCAAGCACACTAGTCACGAAAACAGAAGTACAGGTCAAATAGCTTTATAACTGTAGTGCTAATTTGCATAGCAAGCATTATAAGTACACACAGTCCCTGGAAGCACAATGCAGTTCAATATAAAACAACTGGTCGGAGGTAAGGAAAGGTTCATATGTCGGGTGTTTAAAATTCAACTCCCGTATTGGATTGCATTCACAAGCACTAGTGTTTATAAGTTGGACGTTTGCTAAATTGGGGACCATCTATTAACTTTTGTAAAATAACCTTCTGTCATAATTCTGTCATAAATATGGGGACAACAGTAATATACGATAACTTCCTTTTCTGTTGCATGAAGATAGAAAGTTACTTAGTATCACGTTGTGTAGAATCCAAACATCAGCCAGCAGCTTATTGCAGCAGCTCATATTTTTTCTGTGAAATAGTGGAAAATGATAGCTTTAAATTAAGATACCCTTATACCTGAAACAAAGCTAACAGGGACAAGTTAGGTTCCACTAAAATACAGAAGGCAACATGCTGTTACAAAGGGTTTAAGCTTTTTTTAATATATAAACAAGTCGCCTACAGTTAGAAAGTATTTCAAATATTCAAATCAACAGCTGTGCAATAGGCAGTAACTTTGGAACTGCAGATAATAAATTACAATTTGCTGACTTCATGGCTTGTAGCAGATGCTTTAAGAAATGTGTTAAATAACATACCACAATTTTTTTTTCCACATTGATTTTGTTTGCAAAACCATTTGTAAACATTGAATAACACTATAATGTTAAGAAGGTTGGAGTTGGGAATGGGAAGCAACAATGTGTTAAGAGTTTGTACAATGAATTTTTAAATATGGAAACTGGAACTTGCTGAGATCATGTAGATATCTTAAAAATTACTGGTATTTAATGTAAGGGATACATGGGGTCAAATTAACTGATTACAGAAGCTGCATTCCAGAAACATCAATTTTGGACCAAAATTGTTCTTTTTTAAAATAAATATCATCAGCTTTTAAAAGATAGTGCAGATATTAGTTTATATTCACTTCATTACGCCACAGGTTCAACTGATACCATGATGGTTTTTCAAATAAAATACATGCAACTATCACAAAGAACTTATGGTTTTTACATAGGCAATTATTAAAACAAATTTGAGGATTGAACTCAATAATGGTGCAACAGATTTTGTTTATAGTCTGCTTCATTATTAATTACAGAACAATATCAAATTGCTGGTTCTATTTATTGTAAACTATTTAGATTTATTCTGCACTTTTCATAACATAGCATTCTCTCTGCAGTAAATAAAAAAAAGCTCCACATAAGTAATATCATGACTCAAGTCAACAGCCAACTCCCAGTCTGAAACAAGTACACTGAAATCAGAAGATGCAAGACAATCTCTCATAGCTTTCTGTTAAATCACTCTGAAAATATATACTATAGGTCAAACCACTTTAATCAAAGTTTCAAAACATTTCAAATTTAGCAGAATCCCCACACTTTTCCCAAGAAGTTATAAGTTAACTGACTGTGTACTTGTATTTATGCACATCAATTCTTGTTTGTGGTGGTCAGGGAAAGGCAAAATCAGCAGTGAAATTCCAGTCTTCATGCTGTGCATTCTGTTAATGGAATCGATAGTCTAATTAATTTGGGAGGGTGGTCATAAGTACCAAAGTTTGTGAACATCCTAACTTCGAACCAAATGCTGTTTTACATCTTAATACGACTGGTACGAGGTCTCAAATGGTTTCAAATCTCAAAAGGGATCCAACATGATAGGGTTTTCAAGAAAATTGTTGTCACTGCAGTGAATCTTATAATCAAGATTACTTTAAACAAAGGACGGACAATCTGTTTTGAAGAATTATATTGATTCTATTATAGTTAATTCCCAGTAATAAATAAAGATGCCATCATCTAAGCATTTCCTCATGGCTTTCTGATTACATTTTGACATTTCAGTTCTTTCGAGCAAGTCAACAATACAATTGTTTTTCACCCAGTAGTGTCACACTAAGCTGCTTTAATTTTGATCTTCCAGCTTCTGTAGCATCAGTGTTTATGCTTATACCAGACAAGTTGATAAAGACAAAATGCCCAATTCTTTTAGATCTATGAGTATTATGATTTTGAAGCCTGTTGTTGGTCTTGTTATAATGAGTACTACATTGATGACAAAACAAATTCATAATATTTCAAACTGCTTAATGATTAGATGTAACCATTTAGGATTCATTATTGTAATATTACAATATTTAATTGACTTTATTGCATTGTTACATTTATTTGGACAGGGACCAATGGTGCTAATTTGATGGGGTTTTTTTGTAGCCACTAATTCAGAGGGAGAATGGTGCTAAAAGTTACAATTTCAGAGTCTCCACCTGAAACATGTCCTTTACCATAAAAAAGAACCACCAAATGTTTACAAATCAAACGAGTAATCAGGTAACAGTCTTGCACATGGAAACAGAATCATGTAGTATAAGATCGCGCCAGGAATCAAAAAGAAAACAATATGGGTTTTGACAGTTGGATTCACGATAGTATCTTCATCTGAACTTGAAAATGAAAAAATATTTATGAAAGCATTTAAGTTACCACTGAAACATTTTTTGTTTACAAGAGTCAAGAAAATTCTTAGTAAATTAGCAAATAGATGCTCACAAAACACAAGACATGTTCACAGGATAAAGAAACAGATAGAATGCCAGAGACACAGCTAAGAGAATGACCAAGAGAAAGAGAAGCCAAGAGCCTCAAATATACAATTTTTTTTCTTGAAAGGATGGATGAACTGGGATAAAGTGTTCAAACCTTTTCTGAGCTGTTTGATTTTATCTACTCTGTGCATTTAACAAATAAACCAATGAAGAACCAACAAACCTGTAATAAAAATAGAGATTGCTGCAAAAGCTTAGCAGGTCTGACTGCACCTTTGGATAATGTTTTGGGTTAAGTGACCCTTCCTCAAACCTATTCTGTAGTTTGATCCATTTTTGTGGTCCGTCAGCAGTTTAAAAATTGGAGGACGTCAGAAAGAGACAATCCGAGATGATTACAATTAATCAAATTTAGTACTGCGGTCATATTGGCTTCTGGTACCAACACTAAGGACAGAAACAGTTTTCAACATGGAGATATAAAGCTAATATAAAAAGTAAAATTTAGAATAGATTCTCTTTTTGTTTGTGCCACTAGGGGAACGATGCGCTTATTTTATTTTCCATCTGAATGTCAAAAACTTTTAAAGTGCACTATTCCACTACAAGATTGTGGATGAAATTTAATGCAAGGAAATGTGAAGTGGTACATTTTGGGAGGGAGAATGTAGGGAAGATAAAGGGCACTACTCTAAATAGGTTGCAGATTCAAAGAAACCAAGGGGTAAACGTCCAAATATTTTTGAGGATGGCATGTTGATAAAGTGGTTGAAAGGCAAACAGGATTTTGGGCTTTCTAAAAAGAGGTGAAAAGTACAAATATAAGAGACCTATGGTGAATATATATAAAATTCTAGTTCAATTTCAGATGGACGACTGTATCAAATTCTGAGCATCACAATGTAGGACAAATGTGATGGGTTTAGAGAATGTGCCGAAAAAGATTACAAGAGTGATTCCAGGGACAAGAAACTTCAATATCCATGGAATGGATTGGAGAAGCTGGGGTTATATCCCCTTAAAGAGAAGGCTCTGGTAAAGTTTTATAGAGCCAAAATCAAGAGAGATCTAAACAGTAAACAATGCAAAACTGTAAGGATTATGGGTAATCCAAGATGGAAGATGGGAGAAAATTGTGGCTGTAAGAGCTGCTCCTTTTTTTTGAAGAAATTTAGGTGTTGAAAGCGATTTCCTCGGATTCCAGAAGCAGCAATTACTGTTTTATGGGACAGTGTTTTGTAGAGGAATAAGATGGTGTTATTTTCTGGGTCTGTAGGTTGTGAAGGAGCAAAAATGGCCTTTAGTAGAGTGACGTGCGCTTCTTGTCAGATGTGGGAGTTTAAACAGAGTTTATGGGTCACTGCAGATTATATCTGCAGTAAATGCGGTTGGTTGTGAATCTTATCAGATCGAATGGACCAGTTGGAGAGACAGTTAGAAGCAATTTACAAAAGCAACAGTATGTGATGGATGGCAGTTGCAGGAAGGGGAGAAAGTCTCAGATACAGTCACATAGATGGGTTAACTCAAGGAAAGATAAGAGAGGTAGGCAGCTAGTGCAGGAGCCTTTTGTGGCTCTACCCATTTCAAACAAGTATGCTGTTTGGAAAATATAGGGGGTGATGGATTCACAGGGGAACGTAGCACGAACAGCCAGGTTTCTGGTATTGAGACTGGTACAATGCAATGAGGGGTAAGTCGGGTTCTGAGAGATCAACAGTGTTAGGGGACTCTCTACTCCGAGGTACACACAGATGTTTCTGTGGCCAGTTGTGTTGCTTCCCTGGTGCCAGGATCAAGGATGTTTCAGAGAGGGTGCAGAATGTTCTCAAGGGGGAGAGGGGCCAGCAAGAGGTCATTGTCCACATTGGAACCAACGACATAGGAAGGGAAAAGATTGAGATTCTGAAGAAAGATTACAGAGAGTTAGGCAGGAATTTAAAAAGGAGGTCCTCGAGAGTAGTAATATCTGGATTACTCTTGGTGCTACGAGCAGGGATAGGAGGATAGAGCAGATGAATGCATAGCTGAGGAGCTGGTGTATGGGAGAAGGATTCACATTTTTGGACCATTGGAAGCTCTTTTGGGGTAGAAGTGACCTGTACAAGAAGGACGGTTTGCACCTAAATTGGAAGGGGACTAATATATTGGCAGGGAGATTTGCTAGAGCTGCTTATGAGGATTTAAACTAATAAGCTGGGAGGCTGGGACTGCCATAATGTTCAGGGTTTGGATGGACAGGAATTTGTTAAGTGTGCACAAGAAAGTTTTCTGATTCACTATGTTGATGTTCCTACTAGAGAAGCTGCAAAGCTTGACCTGCTCTTGGGAAATAAGGCAGGGCAGGTGACTGAGGTGTCAGTGGAAGAGCACTTTGGGGCCAGCAACCATATTTCTATTAGTTTTAAAATGAGGATGGAAAAGGATAGACCAGATATAAAAGTTGAAGTTCTAAATTGGAGAAAAGCCAATTTTTTACAGTATTAGGCAAGAACTTTCGAAAGCTGAATGGAGGCAGATGTTCACAGGTAAAGGGATGGCTGGAAAGTGGGAAGCCTTCAGAAATGAGATAACGAGAATCCAGAGAAAGTATATTCCTGTTAGTGTGAAAGGAAAGGCTGGTAGGTATAGGGAATGCTGGATGACGAAAGAAATTGCGGGTTTGGTTAAGAAAAATAAGGAAGCATATGTAAAGGAGAGACAGGATAGATTGAGTGAATCCTTAGAAGAGTATAAAGGCAGGAGGAGTATACTTAAGCTGGAAATCAGAAGGGCAAAAAGGGGACATGAAATAGCTTTGGCAAATAGAGTTAAGGAGAATCCAAAGGGTTTTTACAAATACATTAAGGGCAAAAGGATAACTCGGGAGAGAATAGGGCCCCTCAAAGATCAGCAAGGTGGCCTTTGTGTGGAGCCGCAGAAAATGGGGGAGATACTAAACGAGTATTTTGCAACAGTACTTACTGTGAAAAAGGACATGGAAGATATAGACTGTAGGGAAATAGATGGTGATAATCCTTGTGGCAATGTCCATATTGCAAAGGAGGAAATGCTGGATGTCTTGAAATGCATAAAAGGTGAATAAATTCCCAGAACCCGATCTGGTGTACTCTAGAACTGTGGGAAGCTAGGAAAGTGATTTCTGGGCCTCTTGCTGAGATAATTGTATCATCAATAGTCACAGGTGAGGTGCTGGAACATGGTGCCACTGTTTAAGAAGGGTGGTAAGGACAAGCCAGGGAACTATACACCAGTGAGCCTGACATCGGTGGCGGGCAAATTGTTGGAGGGAATCCTGAGAGACATGATGTACATGTATTTGGAAAGGCATTAGGGATAGTCAGCATGGTTTTGTGCGTGGGAAATCATGTCTCACAAACTTGATTGAGTTTTTTTGAAGAAGTAACAAAGAGAATTGATGAGGACAGAGCGGTAGATGTGATCTATATGGACTTCAGTAAGGCGTTCGACAAGGTTCCCCATGGGAGACTGGTTAGCAAGGTTAGATCTCACTGAATACGGGGAGAACTAGCCATGTGGATACAAAACTGGCTGAAAGGTAGAAGACAGAGGATGGTGGCAGAGGGTTGTTTTTCAGACTGGGGCCTGTGACCAGTGGAGTGCCACAAGGATCAGTGCTGGATCCTCTATTTTTTGTCATTTACTGAAATGATTTGGATGTGAGCATAAGAGGTACAGTTAGTAAGTTTGCAGATGACACCAAAATTGGAGGTGTAGTGGACAGCGAAGAAGGTTACCACAGATTACAACAGGATTTTGATCAGATGGGCCAATG
>NC_057719.1:56753785-56770192 GCF_004010195.1 Chiloscyllium plagiosum
ATTGCGTGCAATTATGGTCTGCTTCCTATTGGAAAGATGTTGTGAAACTTGAAAGGGTTCAGAAAAGATCTACAAGGATGTTGCCAGGGTTGGAGGATTTGAGCTATGTGGAGAGGCTGAACAGGCTGGGGCTGTTTTACCTGGAGCATTGGAGGCTGAGGGGTGACCTTATAGAAGTGTACAAAATTATGAGGGGCATGGATAGGATAATTAGACAAAGTCTTTTCCCTGGGGTTGGGGAGTCCAGAACTAGAGGGCATAGGTTTAGGATGAGAGGGGAAAGATATAAAAGGGTCCTGAGGGGCAACCTTTTCACGCAGAGGGTGGTAAGTGTATGGAATGAGCTGCCAGAGAAAGTGGTGGAGGCTGGTGCAATTGCAATATTTAAAAGGCATTTGAATGGGTATCTAAATAGGAAGGGTTTGAAGGGATATAGGCTGGGTGCTGGCAGGTGGGACTAGATTGGGTTGGGATATCTGGTCGGCATGGCCAGGTTGGACCGAAGTGTCTGTTTCCATGCTGTACATCTCTATGACTCTATATGCTGTTGCATTGTTTTGGAACTTGAGGGGGTTAAAAATAAAGAGATCAAAACAACAGCACATTTAAAAGAGAAAGACAGACAAAAGGCAGTGACCATATGGTCAGCAAAAAACCTACACTGCTAACTTATACAGCAGTGAATATGCACAGTTACTGCCTGTGCTGTTTGAGTTCATGTATCACTACCATTGGAGTGATCTAGGAAAAATAAACAAACTGCGAAATTCACAGCTGACCTGCATGGGAAAGCTCACAGCAAGTGCATAGTTTTTAAGTGTAACCTCACTGAAGGTCTACAGTAGTGAGTAGAGTGGGTTCTTTCTTGATTATATATTTTATTGAGATCTGTCTCTTGATTAAGTTAGTCTGGAGCGCTGTTTTTTAGAGCAAAAAGATAGTGCTATTTTTTGGGTCTGTAGATTATGAAAGAGCAAAGGAGAGTGATATGCTCTTCCTGTCGGATGTTGGAGTTTAGGGAGATGTTACTGATGATTACGTCTGCAGGATGCGTATTTGGTTGTAAATCCTATCAGATTACATGGATCAGTTGGAGCGGCACTTAGAGACAGTAAGAAATTTACAAGAGCTGGAGGTGTAATGGATGGCAGTTAAAGGAAAGAAGAAAAGCCGCAGATACAATCAGGTAGATGGGTTAACTCTAGGAAAGAAAGGAGGGCTAGGCAGGTAGTGCAGGAGTCTAATGTAGCTATCCCCATTTCATACAAGTATATTGTTTTGAAAAATGTAGGGGGTGATGGACTCTCAGGGGAATGTAGCACGAACAACCAAGTTTCTGATATCGAGACTGGTTCTAATGTAATGAGGGGTACATCAGGTTCCAAGCGATCAATTGTGATAGTCAGAGGCACAAACAGAAGTTTCTGTCGCCAGCAGCGAATGGCTTCCCTAGTGCCAGGATCAAGGATATCTCAGAGAGGATGCAGAATGTTCCCAAAGAGAGGAGGGACCAGTAGGAGGTCATTGTACACATCGGAAATAACAACATAGGAAGGGAAAAGGACGAGGTTCTGAAGGGAAAAGATTGAAAGTTAGGCAGGAATTTAAAAAGGAGGTCCTTAAGGGTAGTAATATCTGGATTACTCCCGGTGCTATGAGCTAGTGAGGGTAGGAATAGGAGGATAGAGCAAATGAATGCATGGCTGAGGAGCTGGTGCAGGGGTTCATATTTTTGGATCATTGGAATCTCTTCTGGGGAAGAGGTGACCTGTACAAGAAGGACAGATTGCAGTTGAACTAGAAGGAGACTAATATACTAGCAGGGAGATTTGCTGGAGCTGCTTGGGAGGATTTAAACTAGTAGGGTAGGGGTGTAAGACCCAGGGAAATAATGAGAAAAGAGATCATTCTGAGACTTAGACTGTTGGGAAAAGGAGCAAGTCATGGCAGGCAGGAACAAAGCAGAATACAGGTAGGACTGATAAATTAAACTGCATTTACTTCAATGCAAGAGGCCTAACAGGGAAGGCAGATGAACTCAGGGCAGGTTAGGAACATGGGTGTGGGATATCATAGCAATTTAGGCAGCACGGTGACTCAGTGGTAAGCACTGCAGTCTCACAGTGCCAGGGACCTGGGTTTGATAGCCTCGGGTAACTGTCTGTATGGAGTTTGCACAGTCTCCCCATGGGTTTCTTCCAGGTGCTCCACTTTCCTCCCACAGTCCAAAGATGTGCAAGTTAGGTGAATTGGCCATGCTAAATTGCCCATAGTGTAGGCTAGGTACATTAGTCAGGGGTAAATATAGGGTAGGGAAAGGCCCGGAAGGGTTACTCTTCAGAGGGTCGGTGTGGATTTGTTGGGCCAAAGGACCTGTTTCCACACTGTAGGTATTCTGATTCTAACTCTTAACAGAAGCGTGGCTCAGGGATGGACAGGACGGGAAGCTTATTGTTCCAGGATACAAATGCTAAATGAGGGACAGAAAGGGGGGGGCAAGAGAGGAGAGGGAGTGGCGTTTTTGATAAGGGATATCATTACTGCTGAACTTAGCGGGGAGTATTACTGGGAAAACATCCAGGGAGGTTATTTGGGTGGAACTGAGAAATAAGAAAGGGATGATCACTTTATTGTATTATAGACCCCCTAATAGTCAGCTGGAAATTGAGCAACAAATTTGTAAGGAGATTTCAGTTATCTGTAAGAAAAATAGGGTGGTTATGTTCAGAGATTTTAACTTTCCAAACATAGACTGGGGCTGCCATAATATTAAGGATTTAGATGGAGAGGCATTTGTTAAATTTTCTGATTCAGTATGTGGATGTACCAAGTGGATAAAGTGCAAAACTTGACTATTCTTCAGAAATAAGACAGAACAGGTGACTGAAGTGTCAGTGGGGGAACACTTTGGGGCCGGTGACCATAATTCTATTAGTTTTAAAATAGTGACAGAAAAGGAGAGACAGGACCTAACAGTTGAAGTTCTAAATTGGAGGAAGGCTAATTTTGATGGTATGATTGGGGGCAGATGTTCACAGGTAAAGGAATGGCTGGAAAATGGGAAAATGGGAGGAATGAGATGATGAGAATCCAGAGAAAATATTTTCCTGCAAAGGTGAAAGGAAAGGCTGGTAGGTGTAGAGAAATATGGATGATTAGAGAAATTGAAGATTTGGTTAAGAAATCGAAGGAAGCATTTGTCAGGTACAGACAGGAGAGATCAAATGATTCCTTAGAAGAGTATAAAGGCAGTAGTAGTATACTTAAGAGGGAAATCAGGAGGGCAAAAGGGGGATATGAGATAGATTTGGCAAATAGGGTTAAGGAGAATCCAAAGGGATTTTATAAATACATTAAAGGTCCAAAGGGTAACTAGGGAGAGAATAGGGGCCCTCAAAGATCAGCAAGGCAGCCTTTGTGTGGAGCCGCAGGAGATTGGGGAGATACTTAATGAGTATTTTGCATCAGTATTTACTGTGGAGAAGGACATAAAAGATATAGAATGTGGGGAAATAGATTGTGACAGCTTGAAAAATGTCCATATTATAGAGGATGTGGTGTCGGATGTCTTGAAACACATAAATAAAAACAAATAAATCCCCAGGACCTGATCAGGAGTACCGCAGAGCTTTGTGGGAAGCAAGAGGACTGATTGCTGGGGCCCTTGCTGAGATATTTGTATCATTGATAGTCACATGTGAGGTGCCGGAATACTGGGAGGTTGGCTAACGTGGTTCTACTATTGAAGAAAAGTGGTAAGGAAAAGCCAGGGAACTATAGACCAGTGAGGCTGACATCGGTGGTGAGCAAGTTGTTGGATGGAATCCGGAGTGACAGGATTTGCATGCATCTGGACAGGCAAGGACTGATTAGGAAAAGTCAGCATGGCTTTGTGCGTGGGAAATCATGTCTCACAAATTTGATTGAGTTTTTTTGAAGAAGTAACACAGAGGATTGATAAGGACAGAGGAATAGATGTGATCTACATGGACTTCAGTAAGGCATTTGACAAGAGAACTGATGGGAGACTGGTTAGCAACATTATTTCTTATGGAATACAAGGAGAACGAGCCATTTGGATACAGAACTGGCTTGAAAGTAGAAGACAGAGGGTGGTGGAGGAGGGCTGTTTTTCTGACTGGAGGCCTGTGACCATGGTGTGCCACAAGAATTGGTGCTGGGTCCACTGCTTTTCTTCATTTACATAAATGATTTGGATGTGAACATAAGAGATTTAGTTAATAAGTTTGCAGATGATACCAAAATGGAGGCGTAGTGGACAACAAATAAAGTTACCTCAGAGTACAATGGGATCTTGATCAGATGGGCCAATGGGCTGAGGAGTGGCAGATGGAGTTTAATTTAATAAATGTGAGGTGCTGCATTTTGGGAAAGCAAATCTTAGCAGGACTAGTACACTTAATGGTGAGTGTTGCTGAACAAAGAGACCTTGGAGTGCAGGTTCATAGCTCCTTGAAAGTGGGGTTGCAGGTAGATCAGATGGTGAAGAAGGCATTTGGTATGCTTTCCTTTATTGATTAGATTATTGAGTATAGGAGTTGAGCGGTCATGTTGCGGCTGTACAGGACATTGGTTACGTCATTTTTGGTGCAATTCTATTGGAAGGATTTTGTGAATCTTGGAAGGGTTCAAAAAAGATTTACAAGCATATTGCCAGGGTTGGAGGATTTGAGCTATAGGGAGAGGCTGATTGGGCTGGGGCTGTTTTCCCTGGAGCATCGGAGGCTGAGAGGTGACTTTATAGTGGTTTATCAAATCATGAGGGGGCATGGATAGGGTAAATAGACAAAGTCTTTTCCCTGGGGTAGGGGAGCCCAGAACTAGAGGGCATAGGTTTAGGGTGAGAGAGGAAAGATATAAAAGGGACCTAATTGGCAACTTTTTCAGACAGAGGGTGGTACGTGTATGGCATGAGCTGACAGAGGAATTGGTGGAGGCTGGCACAAATACAACATTTAGAAGGCATCTGGATGGGTATATGAATAGGAAGTGTTTGGAAGGATATAGGCCAAGTGCTAGCAAGTGGGACTAGATTAGGTTAGGATATCTGGTTGGTATGGATGAGTTGGACCGAAGGGTCTGTTTGTTCCCATTGGCAGAGCAATTAGCACTACTTTAAAATGATTGGCAAAATAGCAAATTGACAAAGTGCATATTATGACCCCAGTAGAAACCAATAACCTCTAAAAGAAAGGAATCCCCACAATGCCATGAGAAAGAATACCAGTGGACAAGGTTGTGGCAGAGTTGCAGTGCAGCATGAGGATTCCTGCCTGGAGTTCATCTGCTCCATTCACTTCAACTTTTTTTACTTGTTCGCTGTTTTCTTTTCTCACTTTAATCTACTTACCTTCTGTGGAGAGCGGGTTTGTGCAATGCAGAGGAGAGCGAGCTCAGCGCATGGGAGATCCAGCCATTGCGGGACAGTCAGCCCAACGTGACAGTGAGAGAGGTCCCGTGGCATCTACAGTAGTGTCGAGTACAGGGGAGATCGAACTTAGCTTCTCAAGAGAGCTTGGTCGTGGAGACACCAGTGGGGATGGCACCATGGCTTCGTTGGGTCTGGAGCATTGCAGCAGCTAGGGGTCTGGAGCAGGGACTTTGGCAGTCAGTGGTATTGCGGCTGGTTGCAGTCTGGTGAGTAGCAGTCGCTGGGGGCCTGGGTTGGGGTTTTGACGATTGGAGATGAATCCCAATGTGGGAAGAATGAGCCCAATGCAGCAGTCAGGGAGCTCTCCTGCCATCTGCAGCAGTGGTGAGAGCTGGCAGCACGACGTTTCCTGGAGAGTAGGCCAAAGCAAAGGAGATTGAGCCCTTGTAGGGAGTATAAGCTCAGCATGGCTAAGCACTTAAGAAAGATTGTTGAACTTTTAATTTTGTTTATTTTTCTACTTAATACGAAGAAGGTCTGTGATGTACTTTTCAAATTTATACTAATATGGACTTTACTATTTAACTTTTAACTCAGGTGCAAAGTAGAAAAATAAAGAAACCAAGATTTTGTATGTAGGTCCCTTTGTATCAAAGATGTTGCTGGGAATGGCGACACTGTACACTTTTCACTGTACTCATGTACTTCTGTCCTTGAGTACACATGACAATAGAATCTAATTCTAATTAAGAATTCATTGTAACAAGTCAACTAGAGTCACAGAGTCATATATATGTACAGCATGGAAACAGACCCTTCGGTCCAACCTGTCCATGCCGACCAGATATCCCAACCCAATCTAGTCCCACCTGCCAGCACCTGGCCCATGTCCCTCCAAACCCTTTCTATTCCTATATTCATCCAGATGCCTTTTAAATGTTGCAATTATACTAGCCTCCACCACTTCCTCTGGCAGCCTAAACCTATGTCCTCTCGGTCTGGACTCTTCCCCCTCCCCCACCCCTCCTTTCAAATAGCTCAAATCCTCCAACCCTGGCAACATCCTTGTAAATCATTTCTGAACCCTTTCAACTTTCACAACATCTTTCCAATAGGAAACAGACCAGAACTGTATGGAATATTCCAACAGTGGCCTAACCAATGTCCTGTACAGCCGCAAAAGACCTCTCAACTCCTGTACTCAATACTTTGTCCAATGAAGGGAAGCATACCGTATGCCTTCTTCACTATCTGATCTACCTGCGACCCCACTTTCAAGGAGCTATGAACCTGCATTCCAAGGTCTCTTTGTTCAGCCACAACATGACCACTCAACTCCTATACTCAATAATCTAACCAATAAAGGAAAGCATACCAAATGCCTTCTTCACCATCTGATCTACCTGCAACCTCACTTTCGAGGAGCTATGAACCTGAACTCCAAGGTCTCTTTGTTCAGCAACACTCACCATTAAGTGTACAAGTCCTGCTATGATTTGCTTTCCCAAAATGCAGCACCCAAAATTTATCTAAATTAAACTCCATCTGCCACTTCTCAGCCCACTGGCCCATCTCACTAAGATTCTGTTGTAATCTGAGGTAACCTTCTTCGCTGCCCGCTGCACCCCACTTTTGATGTCATCTGCAAACTTACTAACTATACCTCTTATGCTCACATCCAAATTATTTATATAAATGATGAAAAGTACTGGCAATGTAATTTAAGTATTAATCAAGGTGAAGGATATTTCAACCAAAGATGTAGATTCCATTTTAAATAATTGATACAAAAGTATACTTCATATAGTTCCAAGCACTTGCATTACTTGTTGCAGAAACGTGGTATCCCATCCAACTACGTTTTTTTCCAAGTCAGTCTTTGTTGTATAGAATAGTACCCCCTCAATTATTTCAGCCCTTGGAACACATTTACTAGAAATTCTCATTCATCTGCAGTCCTTGGACATGTTTACCACTGACAAAGTGCACATCTACAAACCCTCTCGCATGCAAGTCACAACAATACTAATGACACAGGAGTCCCAGACACCTTGTTCTTCGAGGCATTAAATGGTCTGGAGAGCTCTGGCAACACTGAAACAGCAGCAATGGGTTTTGTTTTCTTGGCCTTCCCAATAAAAAACAGAGTTTAAAGTCCCACCAATTTGAATATGTTTCATGGAATGTCTGAATAGGTTGATTAAAATAAATGTAATACAAATAGCAATAATGGAATTTTCCACTCCCTCGATGGCAAGAAATGTGAGAAAATATGGTGAAAATGAAAAAAATTCAAAATCTTGACATTCAGGAAAAAAGGTCCACTTTTCCCCTTAAGGTTAAAGGTACATTCAGAACTTTGCTAATGAGCAGAGACACCATCATTTCCATGCAATTGAATATCATTAATAATCCAACTCTCAGGGGAGTCAGTGACATAATGATAATGTCATGGGACTAGCAATCTCGAGCTTCATGTTAACTGCTATTATAAGGAAATTGCATAAGTGCTGAAGAAGAAAATTCCTAGAGTTGGGGGGATAAGGACAGGAAAGTGAAACAATTGCGTTACTGTCACAGAGAGCCAACATAGATACAACCAGCTTAATTGCTTTCCTCTGTACTGAAATCAAAGATTTAAATAAAACAGCTTGTCGATAACGTTTTGAACAGGACAGACAAAAATCACAAAGGGTAAAGGATTAACTTGCTATAATTGCTTGAAGGAGCTAATCATGCTTAAACTGGACATCAGGAACTTTTGTTTACTAGCTTCAGAGTTGCTTGCGTTATGACCTTTTGGTACACTGTACGGAAATATTAGACTTTACAGTAACCAGCTAATGTACAGGATATGTGAAAGAGTAATTATCAAGATTAAAATGCAAATAGCATGGATCTTTTGAACTAATCATTATATCTCTTACCTGTTTGTAACAGTTTTAAACTTCCTTTAGTGCAATAACTCCATATATCACTTTACTGTTTCACTTGTCCTACTTTCTTTTATTTATGTCACTTGTTTCCACCATATGATATTATATTAGGTCATAGCATACATAAATTAAGATGCTCGGTCGGATAGTATTAACTTCACGACAAGAAATCTTCGAAACATAAGTTGCTGCTTTAACCTAATATTTCAAAAGATACTATAAAGCAAAGCAACAGAAGACAAATAAAGCAGTTGTGTGGCTCTTCACTTTTAGAACTTGTTCAAGGAAGCTCCCAGTCGCTTCACAGCTGCAGAATTATTGGGGGCTAACAGTGCCCTGTTCACAGCAGTGATTCTTGCAGAGAGAATATGAGGCTCTGCATTACCAGAAAGTAATATTCTGTTAACATAGCATTATTGGAGTACCCACCTACTGTGCTTTTCATTCAATGTGATTCAGCTGAGAGCCATCTCTTGAAAAATTATGCTTGAAGCAAGGGTATAAAGTGAGTTTGTTAGCATGTTAGAACTGCAGTAACATAGGGCCCCAGAAAATTCCCAGTTGTGTGATGTTTTTTGTCTCCACACAGCCTGGTACATATAGGATGTTGCCAGGGTTGGAGGATTTGAGCTATAGGGAGAGGCTGAATAGGCTGGGGCTGCTTTCCCTGGAGCATCGAAGGCTATGGGATGACCTCAGAGGTTTATAAAATCATGAGGGGCATGGTTAGGATAAATAGACAAAGTCTCTTCCCTGGGGTGGGGAGTCCAGAACGAGAGGTCATAGGTTTAGGGTGAGAGGGGAAAGATATAAAATGACCTAAGGGGCAATCTTTCCACACAGAGGGTGGTATGTGTATGTATTGAGCTGCCAGTGGAAGTGGTGGAGGCTAGTACAATTGCAACATTTAAAAGGCATCTGGATGGGTATATGAAGAGGAAGGGTTTGGAGGGAATGGGCCGGGTGCTGACAGGTGGAACTAGATTGGGTTGGGATATCTGGTCGGCATGGACGGGTTGGAACGAAGGGCTGTTTCTGTGCTGTACATCTCTATAACTGTATGAACAGTCTATTTGAACAGGAGGCAAATTGTATCATGAACAACACAAAATGCTCCCTATCTGGAACAATCTATATTCCTTAGTGAGAATATGTTTCAGTGATATTGGTAATGGGAATACAGTAGACTTAAACAACACATTAACAAATTATTTCTGACAGCTGTCTTCTGATAATGGCATGAATGAAATAGAAAAAAAACTGCAGGCAGCTGCTGCAATCAAAAGTGAAATGTAATCAGAGAAAAATTTGCTTTGATCCAGAAAAAAATTATAACGGAAGTAGACTGTCATGCTTACTAAGAAGAAAACACATCTCAAGCATTCATTCCAGACGAGGAAAGTTGAGAACAAATGCTACTGATCGTTAAAAATAATTCACGTCTTAATTTGAGTAGAATCAGAAGACGACAACACTCCCTTTGTGATTTTTGAAACTGCAGGCCATTTAAGAAACAGGCTATGCATAGTTCACTTACGTAAATATCTTTAGGACTACATTACTACAAGACTATTTTTAGATTTTCTGAGAGAAAAGATGAATTTAGGATATCTGGTCGGGTCTGTTTCCGTGCTGTACATCTCTACGACTTGCAACTAGTAAGATATAGATCTTACTACCTATTGTCAGTTCTTTCATGCAAAACATCCAAGATCATTCCTTTACTGAAGACCCATTATTAATTAATTCATTCAGTTATTTAGTAAATAGCTTCAGGCAAGATAATGCACTGTTGCAGAGATTCTGAATGCATCTGAACATCAACCCTTTACCATTGTTCCTTAAGTATTATATTATCACTGACATAGCACATTTTATTATTACAATTTACTACATATGTTGGTGACATGTGAGTGGCCAGTGAGCATTTTGTGCAGTGTAGGTGGCTGTTACTCTCCTGGCATCTGGGTGCAAAATAAGAGACAATGCTGCCAAGGAAAAACATGCGGCCATCTGACCACAAGGAAGGAAGTAGTTGACAATCAAGAGACTACTCTGGTTTTTGGCTCAATGGTAATGAAAAACATCACCCTCTGGACAATAATGGCAGGGATAGCGAATGACGGACGAAAAAAACAGATAGAGATTATAATGAGGCACCAACTTGCTGAAGCTACAACACAGGATTATGCATGCCAGAAGTGCAGCTGCACGCAATAACAGAGCAGAGCCATCCCAAAAGCAAAAGATTAAAGATCTGTATCTGTGATATTTTGTGAATTATGGGGGCAATGGAACAACAAATTGGAGGATGATATTCCAAAAAACAATGCATAAATATGAGGTATTGCATTTTGATAAAACAAAAAGGGTAGGGTTTACACAATTAATAGTTGCATCTTGGTTCGTGTTCTAGAACAGAGGAACATAAGGGTGCAGTTACATAATTCTTTGAAGTTTGCGTCACATAGGGTGGATAAAAAGCGTTTGGCTGCTTGCCTTCATTGCTCAGTCCTTTGAGAATAGGAATTGGGAAGTCCTGTTGAGATTGCACAGGACACTGATGAGGCCTGTTCCGGAATACTGTGTTCAGTTCTGGTCGCCCAGGTTTTGGAAGACTATTATTAAACCGGAGAAGGTTCAGAGGAGATTTACAGGATGTTGCAGAGTAGGGAAGGTTTGAGTTATAAAGAAAGGCTGGGACTTTTTTCCACTGGAGCAAAGGATGTTGAGAGGCGACCTTATAGAAGTTTATAAAATAAATGAGGGGTATAGATAGAGTTAATAGTAGTTGTCTTT
Organism: Chiloscyllium plagiosum; assembly: GCF_004010195.1. Classification (NCBI taxonomy): domain Eukaryota; kingdom Metazoa; phylum Chordata; class Chondrichthyes; order Orectolobiformes; family Hemiscylliidae; genus Chiloscyllium; species Chiloscyllium plagiosum. Next base: position 56,764,913 of record NC_057719.1, read on the forward strand.
TCCCTAGGATGGGGGATTTCAAGATGATACCTTAAAATCAAAATTACAAATTGTCTTATATAAGAAAAATGTATCCTCTCTTTCCATTGTGATCTTAGGTGGCGAGAATTACAATGAATAGCTGAATGTTTATGCTCTTTATTGATTTTACACTATTATATACAACCAGGGAAAGAGAGAGAGAATGAGCAACCATAAGATTATTATTGTTGTTTCGGATTGTATCTTTAAAAGTGGGGTTAATTTGAAATGGTTTCATGGGATCTATTCAGGGGATCTGATAGGAAATCTCGATTATTTAACTATTAAGAATTAAATGGAGGAATCAAATTCTTTTATTGAAAGTGAGGTGCCAGATATTTACACTTGGGGACAATGGCAGTTGTTTCTAATTTCACAATGATAAGATCCTGTGTCTCTTGCGACCCAGAAAGCTGTTACTGATATTAAGTGATAAACAGTTTGCTGACACTTATCTCTGTGTTTCAAAGATAAGAGATCAGAGATACCTTATTTGCAATTCTACATGGACAAAAATGGAAAATAGGAGCAGGAGTAGACCATTTAGCTCTTTGCTCAACTATTAATCATTCCAGTTTTCTCCCCATAACCCTTTAGTCCCAAGAATGTTCTCTAGCTCCTTCTTGAAAACTTTCAATGATTTGGTCTCAACTGCTTTCTGTGACAAAGAATTCCACAGGCTCACCACTCTCTGAGTAACCTCAGCGCACCTCAGTTCTCATATCCTTAAACTCTGACCCTGGTTCTGGACTCTGGTCATTGGGATCATTCTTCCTGTGTTTACCCTGTCTAGTCATGTTGGAATTTTATAGGTTTCTGTTAGAAACCCTCATTCTTCTAAGTTCCAGAGAATATGGTCCAAACCAATCCATCTCTTTTCATACATCAGTCCTGTCACCCCAGGAACCCCATTGTACTTTATCCATAGCTTGAACAACCTTCCTCAGAAAAGGTTGCACCAAAAGTGCACATCATACTCCAGTTTTGATCTCACCAATGTCATATACTATGCAGGAAGACATCCCTGCTATTGTACTCGAATCCTCTCATTATGAAGGCCAACATACCATTTAACTGCTGCACCTGCACGCTTAAACTTTCAATGACTGGTGTACAAAAAAACACCCAGGTCTTGTTACACATTCCTCTTTCCCAATCTATTACCTTTCAGAAAATCATTTGCCATCCTGTTTTTGCTACCTGTTACGGGCCAGGCCAAACCCTAATTTTTCTAGTTGTTTTAAGCAGATGTCCCTAGAGTGATCAGCTTGTCAAACCACTCAGTTTTAAACAAAACAGAATTTATTTACAGACACCTCTATGATGACTGAATGAAACACAAGCAAAAGAAAACAGAATTTAGAATAACAACAATTTGAAAACCCCTGCAACTTAACAAACAGCTGTTCAGATTTCCTGCAACATCCCATAAACAGACCCCTTGGCCAAAAAGGTAAATTCAAACACAGGTTCTTACAGGAGAGAGAGAGAGAGTGTAGAGAGGATCAGCCTGGGATCATTGACTGAAACATGGAACATCTTTTTTCCCCAGCAGCGTCTCGGAGTACCCAGCTAAAACTAAACCAAATTAGAAAAATCCCTGAACTGCGAGAACTGGTCACTCCCCTTTCATTATAAAAATGTTTTTAAAAAACCTAAACGCCCATTTCCCCATTTGTTGCCTTAGGCAGTATCAGTCATAATCAAAGGGCCCAACCCCAACAAATCTATACCTCTGGTTCCTAAAACCCCTTTTGAAAAAAAAACCAAGGACAACATGACCTAGAGGAGCAGCATCATCACAGACGGAAGTAGATAACCACACACTTATCCACATTACACTTCTTTTGCCAAAATTGCACTGAAGCATCTTCCTCACAGTTCATCTTCCCACTCAGCTTTGTGTCATTTGCCAACTACGATATTACATTCAGTCCTTTTCCAAATCATTAACATATATTGAAAATAGCTGGGGTTCAAGCACTGAGACCTGTGGTACCTCACTAGTCACTGCCTGCTGCTTGAAAAATGTCCCAATTATTCCTATGCTTTGTTTCCTGTCTGTCAACCAGTTCTCTATTTATGCTGGTACACTAACTCTAATTCCTTGTCCCTTAATTTTACATGATAATCTCTTTTTTGGGACCATATTGAAAGACTTCTGAAAGTGCAACTAAACCACATCCATATCGAGTTCTGAAGAGGGGTCTCTGGACCCAAAAGATTAACTCTGTTTCTCTCTCCATTGCTACCAAACTTGCTGAGTTTTCTTAACAATTTCTGATTTCATTTCACACTCACTGGGTCTTGCTTAGCAAACCTCAGTTACATTCTTAAAAAAAGCTAATACATTTGTTAAGCATGATTTCCCTTTTGTAACTTCATGCTGACTCTGTCCAATTCTGAACTGTTTTCTAAGTGCTTGATGATGAAATTTTTAGAATGCACTTTAGCAAATTCCCTATTATCGATGTCAGGCTAATCTGTCGATAACTCTCTGTACTTCTTTTTAAAAAAATTAATGAGGTTACATTAGCTACCCTTCAATCCATAGCAAATGTTCCAGAGGCTATAGAACCTTGAAAGATGACCAACCAATGCTCTCCAACATTTGTGAGGTGTTATTTGTGTCTTTCTTTGTAGAGACACAACCAATGTATACATATATAATTACTCTGCCGATTGTTTGCTCCCCACAATAACTTCCCCCAATACTGATGTAACGGGCCTATAATTGTTGCCGTGAAAACCTTTTCTCTTCACCACATACCTATAGAGGTTTTTAAACATTAGTTTGTATGTTTCCTACAAGCTTACTCATACTCTCTTTTCACCTTTTTAATCAATCACTTTGCCATCCTTGCTGAGATCCTCAGGTCTGCTGCTCTTTTGGCCAATTTGTATGCCCCTTCCTTGGATCTAATACCACACTAATTTCCCTTCTAAGGCATGGTTGGGCCACCATTTCCACCTATTTTTGTGTGAGACAGGAATGAACATTTGTTGCAGTTCCTCCATATCCTCTTTACATGTTTGCACAAGATACAGTCATAGAGTCATAGAGATGTACAGCACAGAAACAGACCCTTTCGTCCAACTTGTCCATGCCGACCAGATATCCCAACCTAATCTAGTTCCACCTCCCAGCACCTGGCCCATATCCCTCCAAACTCTTCCTATTCATATACCCATCCTGATGCCTTTTTAAAGTTGCAAGTGTTCCAGGCTCCACCACTTCCTCTGGCAACTCAGTCCATACACATACCACCCTCTGCAGGAAAAAGAGGCTCCTTAGGTCATTTTATATCTTTCCCCTCTCATCCTAAACCCATGCCCTCTGGTTCTGGACTCCCCCACCCCAAGGAACCTATCCATGCCCCTCATGATTTTGTAAACTTATATAAAGTCACTCCTCAGCCTCCGATGCTCCAGGGAAAACAGCCCCAGCCTGTTCAGCCTCTCCCTATAGCTCAAATCCTCCAACCCTGGCAACATCCTTCTAAATCTTTTCTGAACTCTTTCCGATAGGAAGAAGACCAGAATTGCATGCAATATTCCAACAGTGGCCTAACCAATGTCCTGTACAGCCGCAACATGACCTCTCAACTCCTGTACTCAGTCGTCTGACCAATAAAAGAAAGCATATACCAAACGCCGCCTTCACTATCCTAACTACCTGCGACTCCACTTTCAAGGAACTATGAACTTGTACTCCAAGGTCTCTTTGTTCAGCAACACTCCCTAGGACCTTACCATTAAGTGTATAAGTCCTACTAAGACTTGCTTTCCCAAAATGCAGCACTTCACATTATTTAAATTAAATTCCATCTGCCACTTCTCAGCCCACCTCCCCCTCACTGAGGACGAATGATCGGTCCTCAGCAAAGGACTCACCTTCATCCCCCTCCGTCCACACATCAATGAATTTAATACACGCCGTGACGTCGAACAATTCTTCCATCGCCTCTGCCTCCGAGCTTACTTTCACAATCAGGATTCCCGCCCTCAACCTGTCTACCCCCCTCCCCCACTCCAACCTCTCACCCTCACAACGCGCAGCCCTCTAATCCTTCTGCTCCAATCCCAACCTCACCATCAAGCCAGCAGATAAAGGGGGCGCAGTGGTATTCTGGCGCACTAACCGCTACACCGCTGAAGCCAAACGCCAACTCGAGGACACCTCTTCCTACTGCCCCCTCGACCATGACCCCATCCCCCATCACCAAACCATCATCTCCCAGACCATACAGCACCTCATCACCTCAGGAGATCTCCCACCCACAGCTTCCAACCTCATAGTCCGGGAACCCTGCACTGCCCGGTTCTACGTCCTTTCCAAGATCCACAAGCCTGACCACCCTGGCTGACCCATTGTCTCAGCATGCTCCTGCCCCACTGAACTCATCTCTACCTACCTCGCCACTGTCCTATCCCCCAAGTCCAGGAACTCTCCATATATGTTTGAGACACCACCCACGGCCTCCACCTCCTCCAAGACTTCCGTTTTCCCGGCCCCCAACGCCTCATCTTCACCATGGATATCCAATCCCTCTACACCTCCATCCGCCATTACCAAGCCTCCAAGCCCACAGTTTTTTCCTCTCCAGATGTCCCCAACAGTACCCTTCCACCGACACTCTCATTCGTTTGGCCGAACTGGTCCTCACCCTTAACAATTTCTCCTTGGAATCCTCCCTCCAGACCAAAGGGGTAGCCATGGGCACACGTATGGGCCCCAGCTATGCCGGTCTCTTTGTTGGCTACGTAGAACAGTTGATCTTCCGTAATTACACCGGCACCACTCCCCACCTCTTCCTCCGCTACATTGATGACTGCATTGGTGCCACCTCGTGCTCCCGCGAGAAGGTTAAGCAATTCATCAACTTCACCAACACATTCCACCCTGACCTTAAATTTACCTGGACCATCTCTGACACCTCCCTCCCCTTCCTGGACCTCTCCATCTCCATTAATGACGACCGACTTGACACTGACATTTTTTTTACAAACTCACCGACTCCCACAGCTACCTGGATTACACCTCTTCCCACCCTACCTCTTGCAAAAATGCCATCCCGTATTCCCAATTCCTCCGCCTCCACCGTATCTGCTCCCAGGAGGAGCGGTTCCACCATAGAACACACCAGATGGCCTCCTTCTCTAGAGACCGCAATTTCCCTTCCCACGTGGTCAAAGATGCCCTCCAACGCATCTCATCCACATCCCGCAATTCCGCCCTCAGACTCAACCCCTCCAACC